>NC_056448.1:35361122-35736122 GCF_018296145.1 Oncorhynchus tshawytscha
ACTCGCGTTTGGTAGGTCCAGAGGAATAGGACTGAAGATGCCTGGACGGAACAGGTACAATCTGGTGGACGATGTCGCGGATTCGCGGGTCCCCCTCCATAACGAAGAAGCGTACCAACACGGGATACATTTTCAAGCTAAGGTGAAATGTATATGTACGTTTTCTAGAATAAACAAGGCACTTTGATGTTTTCCCTGTATTCATTGTCTTTCCCATTGAGCGTCTTGAAACAGTTCTGCCGCCGCGTTATTTTTTGGTGTCCAACTTCAAAGGTCTCATTTGGGGTAGGACTAGCCGATCATTTAATTTGACATGGTTGCGTTATGAAACTCAGGACAGGTGCACGTTTGTGGTAACGACGTGACTTATTTCCAGTGACTTTAGATCATTTGTCAAGTTTCCCCCACCCCCATATGTTGCAAATGTGCTTTCTAGGAGTAAGTTTTCCAAACCTGCAAACATTCACATTTCCCTCCATTTCTGTAGCCTACTTTCACCAGAGTACTCAATATTGACGGTTCTTACTCAAACTATTGTTCATGAATTAGTCAAAAGGAGGCAAAACAGAAAACACAGAACATTATATACATTTAAGTTTGTAAAACACATATAACAAATCCCAATGTTTGAAGATTTGAGATGCATCCTACAAGATGCTTATAATAAAACACTACAAGTTATATAGCAGTATAATAACAGTCAAAAAAATCAATAACTAGTTATATAGTCCTAAACAATATTAGAAGGCTACATATAATTACTTATTGGTTGCAATCGGCTACTAGGCTATGCATAACCACTTACACAGGATAATTGCAAGGAGAGGTGTCATGCATTATATAGTGTTATCAAAACATACTGTTGTGTTTTGTTGCGTCTATAACTGTATGTTGAGTGTATTGTCCTATGTAGAACTGGGTTTTGTATACCTGTCTTATCTATAACATATGTCTTGTGTGTGTTGTTCAGTATGTGGGCAGTCTGGATGTTCCCAGGCCCAACAGTCGTATGGAGATCGTAGCAGCCATGAGGAGGATCAGGGTAAGACACACCTCATCAACACTGATCTGCTTCCCTGCTGTTGTTATTCTGAGAGCATCCACCCACTGCACAGATCACATAAAATCCAACTTGTGTGACATGTGAACCTACAATAATACTGTACATCCTCACCAACAGCAGAACTGACATGCATTTATCCTCTCTCTCTCTCTCTCTCTCTCTCTCTCTCATTCTCTCTCTCATTCTCTCATTCTTTCTCTCTCATTCTCTCTCTCTCATTCCCTCTCTCTCATTCCCTCTCTCTCTCTCTCTCTCTCATTCTCTCTTGCTCTCTCTCTCATTCTCACTCACTCACTCACTCACTCACTCACTCACTCACTCACTCACTCACTCACTCACTCACTCACTCACTCACTCACTCACTCAGTCACTCAGTCACTCAGTCAGTCACTCAGTCACTCACTCACTCACATACACTTATAGAGATGCTGGAGTGGTGGTTGACATGCGTGATGAAGAAGTCTATCCTTTTCTCTCGGCCTGTGTTTCTATACAGATGTTTGTTCCTTTGATAATCAAATCATTATTATTGGTCACATACACGTGTTTAACAGATGTTATTGCAGGTGTAGCGAAATGCTTGTGTTTCTAGCTTTGACAGTGCAGTAATATATAATAAGTAATAACTAACAATTTCACAACATATACCCAATACACACACATCTAAGTACAGGAATTATGAATTAAGAATATCTGGATTTCTGCATAAATTGGTCATCAAATTTGATCTGATCTTCATCTAAGTCACAACAATAGACAGACATAGTGTGCTTAAACTAATAACACACAAATTATTGTATTTTTCTTTTTTACATCAAATACATAATTTAAACATTCACAGTGTAGGTTGGGAAAAGTATGTGAACCCCTATGCTAATGACTTCTCCAAAAGCTAATTGGAGTCAGGAGTCAGCTAACCTGGAGTCCAATCAATAAGACGCGATTGGAGATGTTGGTTAGAGCTGCCTTGCCCTACAAAAAAACACTCACGAAATTTGAGTTTGCTATTCACAAGAAGCATTGCCTGATGTGAACCATGCTTCGAACAAAGAGATCTCAGAAGACCAAATATTAAGAATTGTTGACTTGCATAAAGCTGGAAAGGGTTACAAAAGTATCTCTAAAAGCCTTGATGTTCATCAGTCCACGGTAAGACAAATTGTCTATAAATGGAGAAAGTTCAGCACTGTTGCTACTCTCCATAGGAGTGGCCATCCTGAAAAGATGACTGCAAGAGCACAGCGCAAAATGCTCAATGAGGTTAAGAAGAATCTTAGAGTGCCAGCTAAAGACTTACAGAAATCTCTGGAACATGCTAACATCTCTGTTGACGAGTCTACGATATGTAAAACACTAAACAAGATTGGTGTTCATGGGAGGACACCATGGAAGAAGCCACTGCTGTCCAAAAAAAACATTGCTGCACGTCTGAAGTTTGCACAAATGTAGCTAGATGTTCCACAGCGCTACTGGCAAAATATTCTGTGGACAGATGAAACTACAGTCAAGTTGTTTGGAAGGAACACATAACACTGTGTGAAGAGAAAAAGGTACAGCACAGCACACCAACATCAAAACCTCATCCCAACTGTAAAGTATGTAAATAATTCCCAAGAGTATCAAGACATTTTGCAGGAAAATGTTAGGCTGTCTGTCCTCCAATTGAAGCTCAACAGAAGTTGGGTGATGCAACAGGACAAACCCAAAACACAGAAGTAAATCAACAACAGAATGTCTTCAACAGAAGAAAATACACCTTCTGGAGTGGCCCAGTTGGAGTCCTGACCTCAACCCGATTTGAGATGCTTCACACCAGACTTCGCAAGAATATTGCTGAACTGAAACAGTTTTGTAAAGAGGAATGGTACAAAATTCCTCCTGACCGTTGTGCAGGTCTGATCCACAACTACAGAAAACGTTTGGTTGAGGTTATTGCTGTCAAAGGAGGGTCAACCAGTTATTAAATCTAAGGGGTCACATACTTTTTCCACCCTGCACTGTGAATGTTTACACGGTGTGTTTAATAAAGTCATGAAAAAGTATAATTGTTTGTGTTATTAGTTTAATCAGACTGTGTTTGTCTATTGTTGTGACTTAGATGAAGATCAGATCAAATTTTATGACCAATTTATGCAGAAATCCAGGTATTTCCAAAGGGTTCACATACTTTTTCTTGCCACTGTATATGGACGAGCAATGTCAGAGCGGCATAGACTCAGATACAGTAGAATAGAATACAGTATATACATATGAGATGAGTAATGCAAGATATGTCAACATTATTAAAGTGACTAGTGTTCCATTTATTAAAGTGGCCAGTGGTGTCAAGTCTATGTATATAGGCAGCAGCCTCTAATGTGCTAGTGATGGCTATTTAACAGTCTGATGCCCTTGAGATAGAAGCTGTTTTTCAGTCTCTCTGTCCCAGCTTTGCTGCACCTGTACTGACCTTGCCTTATGGATGATAGCTGGGTGAACAGGCACTGGCTCGGGTGGTTGTTGACCTTGATGGTATTTTTGGCCTTCCTGTGACATCGGGGGCTATAGGTGTCCTGGAGGGAAGGTTGTTTGCCCCCAGTGATGCGTTGGACACACCACACCACCCTCTGGAGAGCCCTGCAATTGCAGGCAGTGCAGTTGCCATACCAGGGCGGTGATACAGCCCGACAGAATGTTCTCCATTGTGTATCTATAAAAGTTTATTAGGGTTTTAGGTGCCAAGCCAAATTTCATCAGCCTCCTGAGGTTTAAGAGGCACTGTTGTGACTTCTTCACCACACTGTATGTGTGGGTGTAACATTTCAGTTTGCCAGTGATGTGTACGCAGAGGAACTTGAAGCTTTCCACCTTCTCCACTGCGGTCTCCCCAATGTGAATAGGGGGTGCTTCATCTGCTGTTTCCTGAAGTCCACGATCATCTCTTTTGTTTTGTTGACATTGAGTGAGAGGTTATTTTCCTGGCAGCACACCCCCAGAGCCCTCACCTCCTCCCTGTAGGCTGCCTCATCATTGTTGGTAATCAAACCTACTGCTGTTGTGTCATCTGCAAACTTGATGATTGAGTTGGAGGCGTGCTTGGCCACGCAGTCATGGGTGAACAGGGAGTACAGGAGGGGGCTGAGTACGAACCCTTGTGGGGCCCCAGTGTTGAGGATCAGCGAAGAGGATGTGTTGTTTCCTACCTTCACCACCTGGGAGTGGCCCGTCAGGAAGTCCAGGACCCAGTTCCATGAGATCTGTGCTCGGCCCCTGTTATACACTAACTTCAGCAGAGTAATACAGTGGATATTACAGCACACAGTGACTATAACACACAGTAATTACAACACACAATGCAAACACTGTGTGTCGGTGGTGTTCACAATGGCCTTTCAAAATGTAGCTGTTTATGGGACAACTAAGCTCACCCTCTCATATGGGCATACTGTGACAGGCCAGGGATATGTGTATTCTGCCGAAATGCGAAGGGAGAGAGTGTAAGGCGAGAGAGATGTCTTGCATACACACTACTGAAGGGTATCGTGAGTGTGAGATAGGAAGGTGTGTGTGGCGTTTTCATTGCCGTGGATAGTGGCATGATTATTATTGTGCTCTGCTGAATCATTGCTGCCGTCATCGTTTAGCCTTACCCTTTCATTTGCCCAAGTTTTCCCAACAGGAAGACTTGTGTAAAGGTTTTAGAACGACACAGGTCAGAACATGTAAAAAGTAACTGAGAGAGTGACTGAGTAACCGTGAGTCAGCCGGTAGGCTGAGACATGACAAAGCTCTTACTAAAGCCTGACTTAACACCATGCATGGAGCAGACCCAGTGGAAATAACAGACAGATTAGTGAGCAGCTCTGACTGAGCAAAAGACTGTTTCTTCTCAGTCTGTCAACATCTGTTATTGTAGTGTATTGTGTTTACAGTGAGCTTTCTTCAGCCTCCTTAGGAAGTAGAGTCGTTGTTGCGCCCTCTTGACAAGAATGGTGGTGATAACAAGTCCTCTGTGATGTGGACGCCGAGCAACTTAAAACTTGTGACTCTCTACTACAGTCCCATTGATGTGGATCGGGGCATGTTCCACCTCTACTTCCTGAAGTCAACAATCAACTCCTTTGTTTTGCTGACGTTGACGGAGAGGTTGTCTTTTCTTGGATGTAGGGCTGTGACGTCTTGGGATTTGAGGTTATAGTAATTGGCCAGGCCAATGTACATGGTCACTGGCACATATCAGACTCAAACATGTACATTTTTATCTGCAACTTCCCTATTACCATTACACTTCGTTATTATCAGTACCATTTTATAATTATTATTCAAGTTATTATTACCACTATATATTAGTTGAGTATACTAAAGTAGTATAATAAAGTATACTACTTTAGTAATAATAATAAAAAAATGTCAGATTGGAGAGGATTGTCAAATTTTTGTATTGACACAACTTAAAGCATAGGCCAGGGTTCCCCAATTGGCGGCCCGTGGGCCGAATTTGGCCAGTGGGTGATTTTATTTGGGCCCCCAAGTTTTCTAATAATTGTTGGACATAAAAGACTGTAAGAACACCTGCAAATCAGCTCCAAGTGATTTTTATTTTGGAAACTGTTCCAAATGATTCCCACACTGTCACGATCGTCGTAGTGAGGAGACCAAAGTGCAGCGTGATGTGAATACATCTTTTTAATGAAAGATGAAAAAACACGAAGTACACTAAACAAACAAACAAACTAACAAGACGAACGTGACCTCTATCAAAACTGAGTGCAAACATGCAACATCACATAGACAATAACTCACGAACCACAATACAAAACAGGCTACCTAAATATGGTTCCCAATCAGAGACAACGACAAACACCTGCCACTGATTGAGAACCATATCAGGCCAAAACACATAGAAAAAGACAAACTAGACATGCAACATAGAATGCCCACTCATATCACAACCTGACCAAACAAAACATAGAAACAAACAACTCAAATAATGATCAGAGTGTGACAGTACCCCCCCCCCCTGAGGTGCGGACTCCGGCCGCAAAACCTAAACCTATAGGGGAGGGTCTGGGTGGACATCTAGCCGCGGTTCTGGCTCTGGCGCGGGACGTGGACCCCACTCCACCATAGTCATTTCCCTCTTCAAGGGGCCTCTTTAGAGTGGCGACCCTCGCCTCCGACCTTGGCTCTAAGACCCTAATTAAAGGCCCCACTGGACTGAGGGGCAGCTCCGGTCTGAGGGGCAGCTCCGGTCTGAGGGGAAGCCCCGGACTGAGGGGAAGCCCCGGACTGAGGGGAAGCTCCGGACTGAGGGGAAGCTCCTGACTGAGGGGCAGCTCCGGACTGGCTGACGGCTCTGGCGGCTCCTGGCTGGCTGACGGCTCTGGCGGCTCCTGGCTGGCTGACGGCTCTGGCGGCTCCTGGCTGGCTGAAGGCCCTGGGCGCTCCTGGCTGGCTGACGGCCCTGGCGGCTCCTGGCTGGCTGACGGCTCTGGCAGGTCCTGGCTGACCGACGGCTCTGGCAGCTCCTGGCTGGCCGAAGGCTCTGGCAGGTCCTGGCTGACCGACGGCTCTGGCGGCTCCTGGCTGGCCGACGGTTCTGGCGGCTCCTGGCTGACTGGCGGCTCCTGGCTGACTGGCGGCTCAGGACAGACGGGAGACTCTGGCGGCTCAGGACAGACGGGAGACTCTGGCGGCTCAGGACAGACGGGAGACTCTGGCGGCCCAGGACAGACGGGAGACTCTGGCGGCCCAGGACAGACGGGAGACTCTGGCGGCTCAGGACAGACGGGAGACTCTGGCGGCTCAGGACAGACGGGAGACTCTGGCGGCTCAGGACAGACGGGAGACTCTGGCGGCTCAGGACAGACGGGAGACTCTGGCGGTTCAGGACAGACGGGAGACTCTGGCGGCTCAGGACAGACGGGAGACTCTGGCGGCTCAGGACAGACGGGAGACTCTGGCGGCACTGGACAGGCGGGAGCACCTGTAGGGATGAGACTGAGAGGCAGCCTTGTGCGAGGAGCTGCCACCGGAGGGCTGGTGCGTGGAGGTGGCACCGGATAGACCGGACCGTGAAGGCGCACTGGGGATCTTGAGCACCGAGTCTGCCCAACCTTACCTGGTTGAATGCTCCCCGTAGCCAGGCCAGTGCGGCGAGGTGGAATAGCCCGCACTGGGCTGTGCTGGCGAACCGGGGACACTATGCGTAAGGCTGGTGCCATGTATGCCGGCCCAAGGAGACGCACTGGAGACCAGATGCGTAGAGCCGGCTTCATGACACCTGGCTCGATGCCCGCTCGAGCCCGGCCGATACGAGGAGCTGGAATGTACCGAACCGGGCTATGCACACGCACTGGGGACACAGTGCGCTCCACCGCATAACACGGTGCCTGCCCGGTTCCTCTCTCTCTCTCCGGTAAGCACAGGAAGTTGGCGCAGGTCCCCTACCTGGCTTCGTGACACTCCCTGTGTGCCTCCCCCCAATACATTTTTGGGGCTGCCTCTCGGGCTTCCAGCCACACTGCCGTGCTGCCTCCTCATACCGGTGCCTCTCTGCTTTTGCTGCCTCCAGCTCTGCTTTGGGGCGGCGATATTCCCCTGGCTGTGCCCAGGGTCCTTCGCCGTCAAGAATCTCCTCCCAAGTCCATGAGTCCTGCGTTCTTTGTCACTGCTGCTAATGGCCGTTACCACACTGCTTGGTCCATTGTTGGTGGTTTATTCTGTCACGATCGTCGTATTGAGGAGACCAAAGCACAGCGTGGTGTGAATGCATACTTTAATGAAAGACGAAAAAACACGAAGTACACTAAACAAACAAACAAAATAACAAGACGAACGTGACCGCTATCAAAACTGAGTGCAAACATGCAACATCACATAGACAATAACCCACAAACCACAATACAAAACAGGCTACCTAAATATGGTTCCCAATCAGAGACAACGACAAACACCTGCCACTGATTGAGAACCATATCAGGCCAAAACACATAGAAAAAGACAAACTAGACATGCAACATAGAATGCCCACTCATATCACACCCTGACCAAACAAAACATAGAAACAAACAACTCAAATAATGGTCAGAGTGTGACACACACATAATAGAGAGATACTGTACAGTGCCTTCAGAAAGTATTCACACCTGTTGACTTTTTCCAAGTTCTGTTGTGTTACAGCCTGAATTTAAAATGGATTCAATTGAGAGATGTTTTGTCACTGGCCTACACACAATACCCCATAATGTCAAAGTAGAATTACAGTGCCTTGCGAAAGTATTCGGCCCCCTTGAACTTTGCGACCTTTTGCCACATTTCAGGCTTCAAACATAAAGATATAAAACTGTATTTTTTTGTGAAGAATCAACAACAAGTGAGACACAATCATGAAGTGGAACGACATTTATTGGATATTTCAAACTTTTTTAACAAATCAAAAACTGAAATATTGGGCGTGCAAAATTATTCAGCCCCTTTACTTTCAGTGCAGCAAACTCTCTCCAGAAGTTCAGTGAGGATCTCTGAATGATCCAATGTTGACCTAAATGACTAATGATGATAAATACAATCCACCTGTGTGTAATCAAGTCTCCGTATAAATGCACCTGCACTGTGATAGTCTCAGAGGTCCGTTAAAAGCGCAGAGAGCATCATGAAGAACAAGGAACACACCAGGCAGGTCCGAGATACGGTTGTGAAGAAGTTTAAAGCCTGATTTGGATACAAAAAGATTTCCCAAGCTTTAAACATCCCAAGGAGCACTGTGCAAGCGATAATATTGAAATGGAAGGAGTATCAGACCACTGCAAATCTACCAAGACCTGGCCGTCCCTCTAAACTTTCAGCTCATACAAGGAGAAGACTGATCAGAGATGCAGCCAAGAGGCCCATGATCACTCTGGATGAACTGCAGAGATCTACAGCTGAGGTGGGAGACTATGTGCATAGGACAACAATCAGTCGTATATTGCACAAATCTGGCCTTTATGGAAGAGTGGCAAGAAGAAAGCCATTTCTTAAAGATATCCATAAAATGTGTTGTTTAAAGTTTGCCACAAGCCACCTGGGAGACACACCAAACATGTGGAAGAAGGTGCTCTGGTCAGATGAAACCAAAATTGAACTTTTTGGCAACAATGCAAAACGTTATGTTTGGCGTAAAAGCAACACAGCTCATCACCCTGAACACACCATCCCCACTGTCAAACATGGTGGTGGCAGCATCATGGTTTGGGCCTGCTTTTCTTCAGCAGGGACAGGGAAGATGGTTAAAATTGATGGGAAGATGGATGGAGCCAAATACAGGACCATTCTGGAAGAAAACCTGATGGAGTCTGCAAAAGACCTGAGACTGGGACGGAGATTTGTCTTCCAACAAGACAATGATCCAAAACATAAAGCAAAATCTACAATGGAATGGTTCAAAAATAAACATATCCAGGTGTTAGAATGGCCAAGTCAAAGTCCAGACCTGAATCCAATCGAGAATCTGTGGAAAGAACTGAAAACTGCTGTTCACAAATGCTCTCCATCCAACCTCACTGAGCTCGAGCTGTTTTGCAAGGAGGAATGGGAAAAAATGTCAGTCTCTCGATGTGCAAAACTGATAGAGACATACCCCAAGCGACTTACAGCTGTAATCGCAGCAAAAGGTGGCGCTACAAAGTATTAACTTAAGGGAGCTGAATAATTTTGCACGCCCAATTTTTCAGTTTTTGATTTGTTAAAAAAGTTTGAAATATCCAATAAATGTCGTTCCACTTCATGATTGTGTCCCACTTGTTGTTGATTCTTCACAAAAAAATACAGTTTTATATCTTTATGTTTGAAGCCTGAAATGTGGCAAAAGGTCGCAAAGTTCAAAGGGGGCCGAATACTTTCGCAAGGCACTGTAGATATGTATAGGGGTAAGGTGACAGGGATACTGGGGTGATGGAGGTAGATATGTATAGGGGTAAGGTGACAGGGATACTGGGGTGATGGAGGTAGATATGTGTAGGGGTAAGGTGACCAAGCAACAGGATATAAGATAAACAGAGTAGCAGCATCTTGCATGTGAGTGGGTGTGCGGGTGTGTCAGTATAATTGTATGTGCATATTATGTGTGAGTGAGTGTTTGTGTGTGTTGGAGTGATAGAGTGTGTGAGTGTGTAGGGCCCTGTGAGTGTGTAAGGCCCTGTGAGTGTGTAGGGCCCTGTGAGTGTGTAGGGCCCTGTGAGTGTGCATATAGACAGTGCAGTACTGAAATCAAAGGTAAATTAAGATTCAAGGTGAACTCGGTCCTTGTAGCTATTTATCCATTTGGGGATAGAAGCTGTTCAAAGCAATTCACTTTTTATCCTGAATACAAAGTCTTATGTTTGGGGCTAATCCAATACAACACATAACTGAATACCACTCTTCATATTTTCAGGCATAGTGGTGGCTGCATCATGTTATGGGTATGCTTGTAATAGTTAAGGACTGGGTCGGTTTTCAGGATTAAAAAAATTAACGGAATGGAGATAAGCACAGGCAAAATCCTAGAGGAATACCTGGTTAAGTCTACTTTTCACCAGACACTGGGATATGAATTCACCTTTCAGCAGGACAATAACCTAAAACACAAAGCCAAATCTACACTGGAGTTGCTTAGCAAGTAGACTGTGAATGTTCCTGAGTGGCCAAGTTACAGTTTTTATTTATTTAAATCTACTTGAAAATATATGGCAAGACCTGAAATTTGTTGTCTAGCAATGATCAACAAACAATTTGAAGAATTGTGAAAAGAATAATGGGCAAATGTTGCACAATCCAGATGTGGAAAGCTCTTAGAGAAATACCAAGAAAAACTCACAGCTGTAATCGCTGCCAAAGGTGCTTCTACAAAGTATTGACTTTGGGGTGTGGATAATACTTATGTAAATGAGATATTTCTGTATTTAATTTTCAATACATTTTCAAAAATGTCTAAAAACATGTTTTCACTTTGTCATTATGGGGTATTGTGTGTAGATGGGTGAGAAAAAAATCTATATAATCCATTTTGAATTCAGGCTGTAACACAAGTCAGGCACTGTATATGTGATCGTTTACACATGTAACAAGGTTTAAAATTATGTTTTTGTCAAATGTTATACCTGTTTGGGCTTCTTGCGGTCAATTTGCAGTCTACAAATGATTTGTAATCATGTTCCGGTCCCCTGACCATTTGCTCAAGAAGAAAATCGGGCCGCGGCTGAATCGATTGATAATCCCTGGCATAGGCTATCAGACTCAAAAGATCTGCAATTTCACTATTGCATTCCACTTCGTTATTGTTTTATCCTTTTCTTTCCCGTTTCATTCATTTTTCGTAGGTGTCCATTTTGTTTAAATGTATGATACTGTTGTTTTGAGGTTACAAATGTCTAGTTAAATTAAGGTTAAATAAACATAAACAAATAAAATAAAGGCCCTATGTAAAAAGGGGAGGTCACAATTTGGTTTGTACACTTGTTAACATGGATATGCTTCTTAATAAAACCTATTTGAAACAAGCCATTACACTTCCTTGTTATTAAGGTTATTACTTATAAATATGAATCTACAAATTAAGAAATGCCAGGCAGGAGAGGATCCATCGCATTTTTGTATTGACACAACATTAGAGCATGACGGAGCCAAAATAAAGATAGGCCTACTTGTCCTTGTCTGTTGGCTTTCCTGGAAAAAGGAAAATAAATATGGATCCTATTATGACGCACAAATCCATTCACATGAAGTCTGATGTTTTTCCCCCAATTTTTACTGAAATATTCGCATAATGTCACAAATCCTGCTGCTGGGACTGTTCTTCAAATCAAATGTTTTTATATAGCCCTTCATACATCAGCTGATATCTCAAAGTGCTGTACAGAAACCCAGCCTAAAACCCCAAACAGCAAGCAATGCAGGTGTAGAAGCACAGTGGCTAGGTAAAACTCCCTAGAAAGGCCAAAACCTAGGAAGAAACCTAGAGAGGAACCAGGCTATGAGGGGTGGCCAGTCCTCTTCTGGCTGTGCCGGGTGGAGATTATAACAGAACATGGCCAAGATGTTCAAATGTTCATAAATGACCAGCATGGTCCAATAATAATCACAGGCAGAACAGTTGAAACTGGAGCAGCAGCACGGCCAGGTGGACTGGGGACAGCAAGGAGTCATCATGCCAGGTAGTCCTGAGGCATGGTCCTAGGGCTCAGGTCCTCTGAGAGAGAGAAAGAAAGAGAGAAAGAGAGAATTAGAGAATGCACACTTAGATTCACACAGGACACCGAATAGGACAGGAGAAGTACTCCAGATATAACAAACTGACCCTAGCCCCCCGACACATAAACTACTGCAGCATAAATACTGGAGGCTGAGACAGGAGGGGTCAGGAGACACTGTGGCCCCATCCGATGATACCCCCGGACAGGGCCAACAGGAAGGATATAACCCCACCCACTTTGCCAAAGCACAGCCCCCACACCACTAGAGGGATATCTTTAACCACAAACTTACCATCCTGAGACAAGGCCGAGTATAGCCCACAAAGATCTCCGCCACGGCACAACCCAAGGGGGGGGCACCAATCCAGACTCTTCAAATAGAGTACGCCGTAATGAGATAAATAATGTAGCCTAAGCTTCTGAAAACAGGCCTTTTACAAGATTACATCATGACAGGAGCGTTTGATTCTTATTAAAGAGATAGAGTCCAGACAGACTACTTTAGGAAACTTTCTGAATTGACATATAGGCCTATAGAGATAATCAGCAAACTCACACCCCCGTAAAAGGACCCGTCAATCAAACTCGCCAGCGTATGTCAGACACATGCAAATATTTCTCATTTCCTTAAAACCCAACAAAAGAACCTAGGCCTACCGTAGGCTTTCCGAAAGTCAGCTATAAGATAATGAATTGACAAGGAAAGTATGAAGGGGAGAGAGACAGCTATGCGATAGTATGAAATGAATAATCATCATAAAAATAGAAACAAATACACGCAGCATGTCCATAGTCTATTTATAGCCGTTGATGAATCCATAAATTAAGAACAGATTTCGTATCAAACTATAACATGCCAGGTTGGAGAGGTTTGGTGCATTGTCCATTTGACACAACATTGGCTGGTTACAGGCCTCAGAGACAGAACAGCCTTGTCGACTGCTGTTAAATAATTTATGAATAGTCAGACACATCCAACCTTTTTTAAAAGAAGACTATTTTATTTATTTACTAGCAAGCAATGAAAACGTGCATTGTATAAAAGAAAGTCCAAACATCAAGTGTCATAGCCTGTAATCTAGCGCTTCTACACCGCTACACATCTAGAGGTTTAACTGCTGGAGCATCAGATGACTGCTGGAAAGAGGAGGAGATGTGCAAGGTTTAATAGACTGTTAGCAAAACAATTGCTTATAACCATTAGTGAATACTCCCGCTATTAGGTAAAGTTAATAATAAAAACGATGTTTTTCCAAAGGCCTATTTAAACAGTTTTGATCATTATTTTATTTTGATGACGGTCTTCATCCATAACCATCAGTTACACAGTTAAATTAAATGACAACCACAGCCCTAGTTGGAGGTTAGAGTGTATTGCAGGGGTTCTTAAACTTTTTCAGCCTGGGACCCAAATGAGAAATTCTGTGTTTTCCTGGGACCCAAGTTTATGAAAACATGCAAATACACGCAAATCTCGGTACATTTCATTGCCCTTATGCCTAAAACAAATGCAATTCAGACAAAAACAAATAAAAATGACATGAAATACCCATATAAGTAGCTATTCATGTTTATGTTTTCCCCATTTAAAACACTCTTACATATCTGTCTAGGTTGGACCTGTTGCTGTTAAAATACAATCAATCATTTTCATTCTAAACTGGAATAAACTGATTGATCACATCACACAAATGTGTAACAGAACACACACACACACCATTTTTGATAGTGCAACCCTAAGTAACAGTACAGATAAAATTATCAGGCCTATTGTACATCTTACTGTAGACATTATTGTTGAGGTGTGTGGCTTGTTGAAGTTTTCAACAAGCATGTCTATTCTGGGCTCAGTTTTTCACAGTGCCACACTGGGGTCATGCTCAGCATTGACACTGTTTCTGTACTTGAGAGCCCTGACTTGCATAGGTATGTGGTGCCAAACTGGATCAGAACATCTACTGCTTTCTCAGTCAGGCAGGAGATTGCTTCCTGCTGTAGATGAGCAACCCAGAACTGTGAGTGTTTGCCTTAAAAAGCATCTTGCTTCAATCAGTTTATTCCACTTCAGAATAAAAATGATTACTTGTATTTTAACAGCAACAGTTCCAACCTAGACTTTTTTCAACAATAATTTCTACAGTAAAGTAGAAGTTGTACAGTAGGCCTGATCATGTTTCATCTTCATCTGTACTGTTACGTAGGGTTCCTCTAGCTAGCTAATGTTAGCTAGCTAGCTATTAGCTGTGTACAAGGGGATTGTTTGAAAGAGAAACTCACATCTACTACTATGAGAGATAGTACTCCCATATTTCTGCTTATCACCTGTCATAAAATGACAACAATGTCTTGGTAGCTGACTTACTTTTCCACGTTGAAGCACTGTTTCCTGAAGCATTCTGCCCTGTTCTGAATGAACTCCCTGGGTTTACCATCATGTTGTGGATGTTTGGTCAGGATGTGTCATTTTGATTTGTTCGTTTTGAGAGACTCATTACTAATCACTTCCCGCACAAAACACATTGTGGGCGCTCCTCATTATTTTACAAAGTTTGTATGAAACCAGTTCTTCGGCTAGCGATGACAGTGGTGAGGGATGGCGAGTGGGAATGACAGGACAGTGGCTGACAGTGCATCACCTGCTGCTGAATGACAGCCTGCAGAAACTGCAGAAAAAAGATCCGGTTAACCACGAAGCACACACACATCTCCCTCCCACTCACGCAGCTGCCAAACTCAGCAGAGACACCGCTGCTGAACAGAGAGCGCAGTTGCACTTGGCCAAGTCAATTCCAGTAATTCATGAAATATTTATAAATTTACTATGACCCTCTTTTGGTCGCGACCAATACTTTTAGAAAGGCTGGTACAGTGGGGCAAAAAAGTATTTAGTCAGCCACCAATTGTGCAAGTTCTCCCACTTAAAAAGTTGAGAGAGGCCTGTAATTTTCATCATAGGTACACTTCAACTATGACAGACAAAATGAGAAAAAAAATCCAGAAAATCACATTGTAGGATTTTTAATGAATTTATTTGCAAATTATGGTGGAAAATAAGTATTTGGTCAATAACAAAAGTTCATCTCAATACTTTGTTATATACCCTTTGTTGGCAAATGACAGAGGTCAAACATTTTCTGTAAGTCTTCACAAGGTTTTCACACACTGTTGCTGGTATTTTGGCCCATTCCTCCATGCAAGATCTCCTCTAAAGCAGTGATGTTTTGGGGCTGTTGCTGGGCAACACAGACTTTCAACTCCCTCCAAAGATTTTCTATGGGGTTGAGATCTGGAGACTGGCTAGGCCACTCCAGGACCTTGAAATGCTTCTTGCGAAGCCACTCCTTCGTTGCCAGGGCGGTGTGTTTGGGATCATTGTCATGCTGAAAGACCCAGCCACGTTTCATCTTCAATGCCCTTGCTGATGGAAAGAGGTTTTCACTCAAAATCTCACGATACATGGCCCCATTCATTCTTTCCTTTACACGGATCAGTCGTCCTGGTCCCTTTGCAGAAAAACAGCCCCAATGCATGATGTTTCCACCCCCATGCTTCACAGTAGGTATGGTGTTCTTTGGATGCCACTCAGCATTCTTTGTCCTCCAAACACGACGAGTTGAGTTTTTACCAAAAAGTTTTATTTTGGTTTCATCTGACCATATGACATTCTCCCAATCTTCTTCTGGATCATCCAAATGCTCTCTAGCAAACTTCAGACGGGCCTGGACATGTACTGGCTTAAGCAGGGGGACACGTCTGGCACTGCAGGATTTGAGTCCCTGGCAGCGTAGTGTGTTACTGATGGTAGGCGTTTGTTACTTTGGTCCCAGCTCTCTGCAGGTCATTCACTCGGTCCCCCCGTGTGGTTCTGGGATTTTTGCTTGTGATAATTTTGACCCCACGGGGTGAGATCTTGCGTGGAGCCCCAGATCGAGGGAGATTATCAGTGGTCTTGTATGTCTTCCATTTCCTAATAATTGCTCCCACAGTTGATTTCTTCAAACCAAGCTGCTTACCTATTGCAGATTCAGTCTTTCCAGCCTGGTGCAGGTCTACAATTTTGTTTCTGGTGTCCTTTGACAGCTCTTTGGTCTTGGCCATAATGGAGTTTGGAGTGTGACTGTTTGAGGTTGTGGACAGGTGTCTTTTATACCGATAACAAGTTCAAACAGGTTCCATTAATACAGGTAACGAGTGGAGGACAGAGGATCCTCTTAAAGAAGAAGTTACAGGTCTGTGAGAGCCAGAAATCTTGCTTGTTTGTAGGTGACCAAATACTTATTTTCCACCATAATTGGCAAATAAATTCATACAAAATCCTACAATGTGATTTTCTGGATTTCTTTTCAAATTTTTGTCTGTCATAGTTGAAGTGTACCTATGATGAAAATTACAGGCCTCTCTCATCTTAAGTGGGAGAACTTGCACAATTGGTGGCTGACTAAATACTTTTTTGCCCCACTGTATATTGTGTTTACTGTAAGATTAGGTTATCTTTTGTTGGAGGTTAGAGTGTATTGTGTTTACTGTAAGCTTAGGTTATCTTTTGTTGGAGGTTAGAGTGTATTGTTTTTACAGTAATCTTAGGTTATCTTTTGTTGGAGGTTAGAGTGTATTGTTTTTACAGTAAGCATAGGTTATCTTTTGTTGGAGGATAGAGTGTATTGTTTTTACAGTAAGCTTAGGTTATCTTTTGTTGGAGGTTAGAGTGTATTGTTTTTACAGTAAGCTTAGGTTATCTTTTGTTGGAGGTTAGTGTGAATTGTGTTTACTGTAAGCTTAGGTTATCTTTTGTTTGAGTGTATTGTTTTTACAGTAAGCATATGTTATCTTTTGTTGGAGGATAGAGTGTATTGTTTTTACAGTAAGCTTAGGTTATCTTTTGTTGGAGGTTAGAGTGTATTGTTTTTACAGTAAGCATAGGTTATCTTTTGTTGGAGGATAGAGTATTGTTTTTACAGTAAGCTTAGGTTATCTTTTGTTGGAGGTTAGAGTGTATTGTTTTTACAGTAAGCTTAGGTTATATTTTGTTTGAGGTTAG
The DNA here is from genome assembly GCF_018296145.1 of Oncorhynchus tshawytscha. Lineage (NCBI taxonomy): Eukaryota > Metazoa > Chordata > Actinopteri > Salmoniformes > Salmonidae > Oncorhynchus > Oncorhynchus tshawytscha. The sequence goes on from NC_056448.1 coordinate 35,378,416, forward strand.
AGTGTATTGTTTTTACAGTAAGCATAGGTTATCTTTTGTTGGAGGAAAGAGTGTATTGTTTTTACAGTAAGCTTAGGTTATCTTTTGTTGGAGGTTAGAGTGTATTGTTTTTACAGTAAGCATAGGTTATCTTTTGTTGGAGGATAGAGTGTATTGTTTTTACAGTAAGCTTAGGTTATCTTTTGTTGGAGGTTAGAGTGTATTGTTTTTACAGTAAGCTTAGGTTATCTTTTGTTGGAGGTTAGAGTGTATTGTTTTTACAGTAAGCTTAGGTTATCTTTTGTTGGAGGTTAGTGTGTATTGTTTTTACAGTAAGCATAGGTTATATTTTGTTTGAGGTTAGAGTGTATTGTTTTTACAGTAAGCTTAGGTTATCTTTTGTTGGAGGTTAGAGTGTATTGTTTTTACAGTAAGCTTAGGTTATCTTTTGTTGGAGGTTAGAGTGTATTGTTTTTACAGTAAGCTTAGGTTATATTTTGTTGGAGGTTAGAGTGTATTGTTTTTACAGTAAACATAGGTTATCTTTTGTTGGAGGAAAGAGTGTATTGTTTTTACAGTAAGCTTAGGTTATCTTTTGTTGGAGGTTAGAGTGAATTGTGTTTACTGTAAGCTTAGGTTATCTTTTGTTTGAGTGTATTGTTTTTACAGTAAGCATAGGTTATCTTTTGTTGGAGGATAGAGTGTATTGTTTTTACAGTAAGCTTAGGTTATCTTTTGTTGGAGGTTAGAGTGTATTGTTTTTACAGTAAGCTTAGGTTATCTTTTGTTGGAGGTTAGTGTGTATTGTTTTTACAGTAAGCATAGGTTATATTTTGTTTGAGGTTAGAGTGTATTGTTTTTACAGTAAGCATAGGTTATCTTTTGTTGGAGGAAAGAGTGTATTGTTTTTACAGTAAGCTTAGGTTATCTTTTGTTGGAGGTTAGAGTGTATTGTTTTTACAGTAAGCATAGGTTATCTTTTGTTGGAGGTTAGTGTGTATTGTTTTTACAGTAAGCTTAGGTTATCTTTTGTTGGAGGTTAGAGTGTATTGTTTTTACAGTAAGCTTAGGTTATCTTTTGTTGGAGGTTAGAGTGTATTGTTTTTACAGTAAGCTTAGGTTATCTTTTGTTGGAGGTTAGTGTGTATTGTTTTTACAGTAAGCATAGGTTATATTTTGTTTGAGGTTAGAGTGTATTGTTTTTACAGTAAGCTTAGGTTATCTTTTGTTGGAGGTTAGAGTGTATTGTTTTTACAGTAAGCTTAGGTTATCTTTTGTTGGAGGTTAGTGTGTATTGTTTTTACAGTAAGCTTAGGTTATCTTTTGTTGGAGGTTAGAGTGTATTGTTTTTACAGTAAGCTTAGGTTATATTTTGTTGGAGGTTAGAGTGTATTGTTTTACAGTAAACATAGGTTATCTTTTGTTGGAGGAAAGAGTGTATTGTTTTTACAGTAAGCTTAGGTTATCTTTTGTTGGAGGTTAGAGTGAATTGTGTTTACTGTAAGCTTAGGTTATCTTTTGTTTGAGTGTATTGTTTTTACAGTAAGCATAGGTTATATTTTGTTTGAGGTTAGAGTGTATTGTTTTTACAGTAAACATAGGTTATCTTTTGTTGGAGGAAAGAGTGTATTGTTTTTACAGTAAGCTTAGGTTATCTTTTGTTGGAGGTTAGAGTGAATTGTGTTTACTGTAAGCTTAGGTTATCTTTTGTTTGAGTGTATTGTTTTTACAGTAAGCATAGGTTATCTTTTGTTGGAGGATAGAGTGTATTGTTTTTACAGTAAGCTTAGGTTATCTTTTGTTGGATGTTAGAGTGTATTGTTTTTACAGTAAGCTTAGGTTATCTTTTGTTGGAGGTTAGTGTGTATTGTTTTTACAGTAAGCATAGGTTATCTTTTGTTGGAGGTTAGAGTGTATTGTTTTTACAGTAAGCATAGGTTATCTTTTGTTGGAGGAAAGAGTGTATTGTTTTTACAGTAAGCTTAGGTTATCTTTTGTTGGAGGTTAGAGTGTATTGTTTTTACAGTAAGCATAGGTTATCTTTTGTTGGAGGATAGAGTGTATTGTTTTTACAGTAAGCTTAGGTTATCTTTTGTTGGAGGTTAGAGTGTATTGTTTTTACAGTAAGCTTAGGTTATCTTTTGTTGGAGGTTAGAGTGTATTGTTTTTACAGTAAGCTTAGGTTATCTTTTGTTGGAGGTTAGTGTGTATTGTTTTTACAGTAAGCATAGGTTATATTTTGTTTGAGGTTAGAGTGTATTGTTTTTACAGTAAGCTTAGGTTATCTTTTGTTGGAGGTTAGTGTGTATTGTTTTTACAGTAAGCTTAGGTTATCTTTTGTTGGAGGTTAGAGTGTATTGTTTTTACAGTAAGCTTAGGTTATATTTTGTTGGAGGTTAGAGTGTATTGTTTTTACAGTAAACATAGGTTATCTTTTGTTGGAGGAAAGAGTGTATTGTTTTTACAGTAAGCTTAGGTTATCTTTTGTTGGAGGTTAGAGTGAATTGTGTTTACTGTAAGCTTAGGTTATCTTTTGTTTGAGTGTATTGTTTTTACAGTAAGCATAGGTTATATTTTGTTTGAGGTTAGAGTGTATTGTTTTTACAGTAAGCTTAGGTTATCTTTTGTTGGAGGTTAGAGTGTATTGTTTTTACAGTAAGCTTAGGTTATCTTTTGTTGGAGGTTAGTGTGTATTGTTTTTACAGTAAGCTTAGGTTATCTTTTGTTGGAGGTTAGAGTGTATTGTTTTTACAGTAAGCTTAGGTTATATTTTGTTGGAGGTTAGAGTGTATTGTTTTTACAGTAAACATAGGTTATCTTTTGTTGGAGGAAAGAGTGTATTGTTTTTACAGTAAGCTTAGGTTATCTTTTGTTGGAGGTTAGAGTGAATTGTGTTTACTGTAAGCTTAGGTTATCTTTTGTTTGAGTGTATTGTTTTTACAGTAAGCATAGGTTATATTTTGTTTGAGGTTAGAGTGTATTGTTTTTACAGTAAGCATAGGTTATATTTTGTTTGAGGTTAGAGTGTATTGTTTTTACAGTAAGCTTAGGTTATCTTTTGTTGGAGGTTAGTGTGTATTGTTTTTACAGTAAGCTTAGGTTATCTTTTGTTGGAGGTTAGAGTGTATTGTTTTTACAGTAAGCTTAGGTTATATTTTGTTGGAGGTTAGAGTGTATTGTTTTTACAGTAAACATAGGTTATCTTTTGTTGGAGGAAAGAGTGTATTGTTTTTACAGTAAGCTTAGGTTATCTTTTGTTGGAGGTTAGAGTGAATTGTGTTTACTGTAAGCTTAGGTTATCTTTTGTTTGAGTGTATTGTTTTTACAGTAAGCATAGGTTATATTTTGTTTGAGGTTAGAGTGTATTGTTTTTACAGTAAGCATAGGTTATCTTTTGTTGGAGGAAAGAGTGTATTGTTTTTACAGTAAGCTTAGGTTATCTTTTGTTGGAGGTTAGAGTGTATTGTTTTTACAGTAAGCTTAGGTTATCTTTTGTTGGAGGTTAGTGTGTATTGTTTTTACAGTAAGCATAGGTTATATTTTGTTTGAGGTTAGAGTGTATTGTTTTTACAGTAAGCTTAGGTTATCTTTTGTTGAAGGTTAGAGTGTATTGTTTTTACAGTAAGCTTAGGTTATCTTTTGTTGGAGGTTAGAGTGTATTGTTTTTACAGTAAGCATAGGTTATCTTTTGTTGGAGGATAGAGTGTATTGTTTTTACAGTAAGCTTAGGTTATCTTTTGTTGGAGGTTAGAGTGTATTGTTTTTACAGTAAGCTTAGGTTATCTTTTGTTGGAGGTTAGAGTGTATTGTTTTTACAGTAAGCTTAGGTTATCTTTTGTTAGAGGTTAGAGTGTATTGTTTTTACAGTAAGCTTAGGCTTGAGCTCTCTGTTCCGTGTGTCTTTTTCTGTATTTATGTCTGTATATAGCCTCGCTACTGTTATTTTTACTTTTGACATTTTTATTCTTTGCCTATCTATTGTTTACCTCATACCTCTTTTTTACTTAAAAACTGCACCATTGGTTAAGGGTTTGTAAGTATGCATTTCACTGTAAGGTTGTTGCACACCTGTTGTATTCAGCCCATGTGACAAATCAACTTTGATTTGATTTGTCCAGAAATCTCTGTGTCCCTTCTGTCTCTCTGTTCTCTCTCTCTCTCTCGATCGCTCTCACACACACACACACACACACACACACACACACACACACACACACACACACACGTTTTCTCTCTGTCTGAAGTTTTATTTTATTTACAGCAAAACTTTGTTTCGTCTCCAACTGGAATAGTAGGTTAGTGGGTGGCGCTGGCTCTGTTTAAGGGGTGGGTGTGGACAGAGTACTGAATGTTGTGAGATTTGGTGTCTGTAATATTAGGTTAGTGGGTGGTGGTGTGTTGACATTGTGGTGTGTGTGAGAGAGAATGTGTGTGTGTGTGTGTGTGTGTGTCAGAGGCACCCCGCTGGCTGCCTCTGTCGAGTGGGTAAATGAGCTCTCTGGAGGACTGGAGGGGAAACAGCAGAGATATTTTTGGCCTGCTAAATCAGTGCACAAAATATAGGTCTCTGGAATGGGAAAACTCCATGTGTGTGAGTGAGAGAGAGGTGCTCTCTACTATTCTAGCTAGAGCCCAGTCTGCTTTATAGTATAGTCTGCTTATCAATCTGCTTCGGGGAGAGGTCAAGTATAAAAGGCCACAATAAATTGTCAATTGGCTCTGCACTCATGTTCTTATTTTGATGAAACGGGGAATAAACCCTGACCCAGCTAAAAATGTCTGTCTACTCTTTCTTTCTCTCCAGTGTAATCCCCCATAGAAATACCTCTCTTTTAGCCCTCATCTCTATCCCTCTCTCCTCACTTGACAATTCTCTCCTTCCTCTCTTCTTTCCTCCCTGGCGCTTTAAGCATCACCTCTACCTTGATCGCAGGGAGCCACCGGAGTGAGCTAAACTAAACTAATGTTAAACCATCTGCAAAATCACCCACTCCCTCGAGCTCCCTGAAGTGATCTTAAACCAGTGTTCCCCTGACTGGAGGACGGTTCACTGCTAAAGTACAGAAACTAGGCAGGAAAGGGAGAAATGCAGGCAGCCAGAGCAGGGATACATGCAGGCAGGCAGAGCAGGGAGACAGACAGGAAGAGCAGGGAGACAGGCAGGCAGGGCAGGAAGACATGCAGGCAGGGAGACAGGCAGGGAGACAGGCAGACAGGGCAGGGAGACATGCAGGCAGGGAGACGTGCAGGCAGGGAGACAGACATTAAGAGCAGGGAGACATGCAGGCAGGGAGACAGACAGGAAGAGCAGGGAGACAGGCAGGCAGGGCAGGAAGACATGCAGGCAGGGAGACAGGCAGGGAGACAGGCAGACAGGGCAGGGAGACATGCAGGCAGGGAGACGTGCAGGCAGGGAGACAGGCAGAGCAGGGAGACAGACATTAAGAGCAGGGAGACATGCAGGCAGGGAGACAGACAGGAAGAGCAGGGAGACAGGCAGGCAGGGCAGGAAGACATGCAGGCAGGGAGACAGGCAGGGAGACAGGCAGACAGGGCAGGGAGACATGCAGGCAGGGAGACGTGCAGGCAGGGAGACAGGCAGAGCAGGGAGACAGACATTAAGAGCAGGGAGACATGCAGGCAGGGAGACAGACAGGAAGAGCAGGGAGACAGGCAGGCAGGGCAGGAAGACATGCAGGCAGGGAGACAGGCAGGGAGACAGGCAGACAGGGCAGGGAGACATGCAGGCAGGGAGACGTGCAGGCAGGGAGACAGGCAGAGCAGGGAGACAGACATTAAGAGCAGGGAGACATGCAGGCAGGGAGACAGGCAGACAGGGCAGGGAGATATGCAGGCAGGGAGACAGGCAGGGCAGGGAGACAGGCAGGGAGACAGACAGACAGACAGGCAGGGAGACATGCAGGCAGGGAGACAGACAGACAGGCAGGGAGACAGGCAGGCAGGGAGACAGACAGACAGGCAGGGAGACATGCAGGCAGGGAGACAGGCAGACAGGGCAGGGAGACATGCAGGCAGGAGCATGCAGGCAGGGAGACAGGCAGGCAGGGAGACAGGCAGACAGGGCAGGGAGACAGGCAGGCAGGGAGACAGGCAGACAGGGCAGGGAGACATGCAGGTAGGCAGGGCAGGGAGACAGGCAGGCAGGGAGACATGCAGGCAGGGAGACATGCAGGCAGGGAGACAGGCAGACAGGGAGACAGGCAGGCAGGGAGACAGGCAGGCAGGGAGACAGGCAGGCAGGGCAGGGAGACATGCAGGCAGGGAGACAGGCAGGCAGGGAGACAGGCAGGCAGGAGACAGGCAGGCAGGGAGACATGCAGGTAGGCAGGGCAGGGAGACATGCAGGTAGGCAGGGCAGGGAGACAGGCAGGCAGGGAGACATGCAGACAGGGAGACAGGCAGACAGGGCAGGGTGTTTTGCTGCACCAGGAAAACCCACAGTTGAGCTCTGCTCAGCTTAACGCCGATTGGCATATTTTTTAATGAAGGGAGGCTAAATGCTTGCTGGCATCAATCAATCAAATACAGTGGCGGTCACATGTTATACTCTTTTGGTCCAGACAGCATCAGATACATGGGCTACACATACTGAGACAGAGGGGTGCTGTTTCCCTCGCTCTGATCATTTCGCCAGTGAGATTCAGGACTTGCGAATTGACAGAAAATTATGAAAACAGAGAGAGATGAAAGAGAAATTATTTTATAATTTTAATTGATTTATTAGTCAAATATTTGGAAACGCCTGGCTTCCCTTGCAAGCCATTGGCAGGGAGACCGGTGAGCAAGAAGACAGGCAGACGGACAGAAAGGTAGACAGACAGGCAGGGGAGAGAGGAAGGAAGAAAGGTAGACAGAACAAAGCCTTCAGACTGGCAGCCGGGATAAGCTTTGATTACAAGAGAAGATTCCACTCAGAATTAGAGGAGCACCAATTGTTCTTTGTGATTGTTCATTTCTCAATGGAATACTCTTCTTCCCTATTTATTCCCTTCAATACACTGTGTCATCATTGTGTGTGTGTCTGCATTAAGTTACCTTGACAATAAAAGACGGTTTCAATAATGAATTAGATTATATATTTGCTTTGCCCGATGGGAATAGTAGTCTATACAGAGTAACAGCCATGTTGTGGTGCTAATGGACACACAATGTGATCTGGGTCTCGGAAGACTACAACCGACGGTGAGGATGTTAACGAGAAGAGCTGCAAGAGCGAGTCTGACCATTGATCTAATTATTGATCTACGTTGTGTGGTTCTGCAAGTCTGACCATTGATCTAATTATTGATCTACGCTGTGTTGTTCTGCGAGTCTGACCATTGATCTAATTATTGATCTACGTTGTGTGGTTCTGCAAGTCTGACCATTGATCTAATTATTGATCTACGTTGTGTGGTTCTGCGAGTCTGACCATTGATCTAATTATTGATCTACGTTGTGTGGTTCTGCGAGTCTGACCATTGATCTAATTATTGATCTATTTTGTGTGGTTCTGCGAGTCTGACCATTGATCTAATTATTGATCTATGTTGTGTGGTTCTGCGAGTCTGACCATTGATCTAATTATTGATCTATGTTGTGTGGTTCTGCGAGTCTGACCATTGATCTAATTATTTACTTTTTTATTTATTTCGTAAATATTTTCTTAACTCTTATTTTTCTTAACTGCATTTTTAGCTTGTAAGTAAGCATTTGACAAATACAATTTGATTTGATAGCTATGTGTAGCTGCTTGGACAACAGTATAAGTATAGCTTTACATCACACTGACCCAATTGGCCCACTGCATAACAGACAGGAACAGTTTGTTTGTAATAGATGAGGTAGGAAGTACACACACACACACAGCCTGTGTTTGTCATCTGTAGTAGTCACATGAAATCAGACAAAACAAGCTCAATAACTCAATGCTTGCACACTCATATTGAATGTGCATTCACCTGTATTGTGGATAGACCTAGGCTACATCCTGATTGACTCAGTTTATCAATAGAGATTTACCATTCAAATAGATTATTACCATTATGTAGTTAAGCAGTTAGATTGATTGTCAAATTGATTGTATGAAAAATAAACGTAAAAAAAATCCAATGTAATGATATGGAAGTCAGAAGATGCCCAAGGTTTGAACAGAGCAGTAGTTTATCTGTCTGGATCGAGTGCCATTCTGGAACTCTGGCGAATGCGCCTTCTTTTTTTGCGGTGGTATTGTTTTGGTATTGAGTATCATGATGGTATCGAGTGCTGTGATACTAAACCTGGTATCGTAGTGAACGTTGTGGTCTCGTGACGAAGGGAAAGGGCGATACCTAGTCAGTTGCATTCAACTGAAATGTGTCTTCCTCATTTTTCTCTGTGTTGTTTTGATCTTTGGAGAGAACGGGAGGATGTTAAATGGGATACAATTGGGAGTGAGTAGATAAATGATATTATCCTTTCACTGGGTGCAGGGGAGTGAAAAGGGGATGAGAGAGGAAGCGAAAGGAGGGGAAGTAGAAGAGAAGACATCTTTTCTGTAACGATGTAGTTAGCAGGCCTCATGGCGACATTGCAAACGACTGAAGAGAAACAATGTTTGGGATTGAAACAGTGTTTGAGCCCACACTGAGCCAAAGCCTAAGCTAGTCTACAGTTTCCACACACACCTGCAGCTCTGGCTGGGAGGATGTGAAAAGGAAGTGAAAAGAAGCCATTTTGTGTCCTGTGGATCTTTTCAGCAGAAGTTATTGTGGCCAGTTCTCCTCTGTGGCTAGCTGCTGGCAGGCTGTTGTGGTGTTTTATAAGATTGGGCTCCTTTCACTTTGAGCAGTGGAGTAGAAAGCTGCTCTTGAAGCCCACACTGGAGGTGTTGTGAGGAGGGGGATTTGGTGTGTGTGTGTGTGTGAGAGAGAAACTGTGCTGCTTCATTGCTTCTCTAAGGCCAAAGCGACCTGCATGTTAATTTGCCATGAAACCTTCAGTCAGGAGAACAAGTAGTCTGAGCTGAGAGCTGAGGCCTGTGAGGTGAGAACTGAGGCCTGTGAGTTGAGAACTGAGGCCTGAGAGCTGAAAACTGAGGCCTGAGAGCTGAGAACTTGAGGCCTGACTGCTGAGGCCTGAGAGCTGAGAACTGAGGCCTGAGAGCTGAGGCCTGAGAGCTGAGAACTGAGAGCTGAGAACTGAGGCCTGTGAGTTGAGAACTGAGGCCTGAGAGCTGAGAACTGAGGCCTGAGAGCTGCGAACTGAGGCCTGAAAGCTGAGAACTGAGACCTGAGAGCTGAGAACTGAGGCCTGAAAGCTGAGAACTGAGGTCTGAAAGCTGAGAACTGAGGCCTGAGAACTGAGGCCTGAGAACTGAGGCCTGAGAGCTGAGGCCGGAGAGCTGAGAACTGAGAGCTGAGAACTGAGAGCTGTGAGTTGAGAACTGAGGCCTGAGAGCTGAGAACTGAGGCCTGTGAGTTGAGAACTGAGGCCTGAGAGCTGAGAACTGAGGCCTGAGAGCTGAGAACTGAGAGCTGAGAACTGAGAGCTGAGGCCTGAGAACTGAGGCCTGAGAGCTGAGAACTGAGGCCTGAGAGCTGAGAACTGAGGCCTGAGAGCTGAGAACTGAGAGCTGAGGCCTGAGAGCTGAGAACTGAGGCCTGAAAGCTGAGAACTGAGAGCTGAGGCCTGAGAGCTGAGAACTGAGGCCTGAAAGCTGAGAACTGAGGCCTGAGAGCTGAGGCCTGAGAGCTGAGAACTGAGGCCTGAGAGCTGAAAGCTGAGAACTGAGGCCTGAAAGCTGAGAACTGAGGCCTGAGAGCTGAGAACTGAGAGCTGAGGCGGAGAACTGAGAGCTGCGAACTGAGAGCTGAGAACTGAGAGTTGATCTCTATTTCTCTGTCTGTTTTTGCCTTTGGGACTCACTGTGTGAACTGTCTCTCTCTGTACAGTACTGCTATTTTCAGTCTGTTTAGGGATATCTATCTCTCTCTCTCTCTCTCTCTCTCTCTCTCTCTCTCTCTCAACCCACCCTCTCGCTCTCGTTCTCTCTCTACCCTCTCTCTTCCCCTTTCTCTCCCCCTCTCTCTCGTCCCCTCTTTCCCTCTTTCCCTCTCTCCTCTCTCTCCCTCCACTCTCTCTTGTCCCCTCTCTCTCTCTCGCTCCCTCCACTCTCTCTTGTCCCCTCTCTTCCTCTCTCTTGTCCCCTCTTTCCCTCTCTCCTCTCTCTCCCTCCACTCTCTCTCGCTCCCTCCACTCTCTCTTGTCCCCTCTCTCTTCCTCTCTCTCATCCTCTCTCTCTCCTCCTTTTCCCTCCACTCTCTCTTGTCCCCCTCTCTCTCTCTCTCTCTCTCCTCTCTCCCTCCACTCTCTCTTGTCCCCTCTCTCTCTCTCCTCCTCTTTTCTCTCTCTCACTTCTCCCCTCTCTCTCTTCCACTCTCTCTCTCTTCCCTTCTCTTCCTTTTTCCCTCCCTTCGTTTTCCTTCTCTCGTCGTTTTCCCTCTCGTCTTTTTCCCTCTCTCGTCATTGTCTATCTCCATCTAAAATAGTCCTGCTATAGGTTCAGGCCCAGCCTCTGAATATCTTTACACCCAGAAATACATTTAAGGCTGAGGGCAGGGAGGGACTCGTTCTTCTGAAATCTGATTGCCTGTAATGGGATTTCACAACTCACACATGTCTGTCTGTCAGGATGCTGAGTACTCCTGCTTCCACCAGTATCTCACTGATAACTAAAATGGCCCTGTCTCACTGTGTGTAAATGTGCTCGGCTCAGCCTCTGTCTGTCTTTCAGATAAACCGAATATCTGTAATGTAAAATTAAAATCTGTCAAATAGTCCTGTTATCTACATCAGTCAGTCCGCCCGTTCATCTGTATGGACAAGTGGCTGATCGTGCTGTGTCATTCTGACAAGAAGAGAGTGATGTCTGTGGTAGGTTGATCTGTTTTACATCCTTAAATGACAGGTAGAGAGGAAGACTTGTCATGTCATGGTGACAATGAATGTTGGGCGTCAGAAAACTCCCACATCCGCTTCCTTTGAAAATACAGAAGTGTTGTGACCTGGGTGGCTTGTGTGTGTGTGTATGTGATGGATGGGGATTTGTGTGTGTGTGTTTGTGTGTGTGTGTGTGTGTGTGTGTGTGTGTGTATGTGATGGATGGGGATTTGTGTGTGTGTGTTTGTGTGTGTGTGTGTGTGTGTGTGCGTGTACGTGTGTGTGTGTGTATGTGATGGATGGGGATTTTGTGTGTGTGTGTGTGTGTGTGTGTGTGTGTGTGTGTGTGTATGTGATGGATGGGGGATTTGTGTGTGTGTGTGTGCGTGTACTTGTGTGTGTGTGTACGTGTGTGTGTGTGTACGTGTGTGTGTGTACGTGTGTGTGTGTACGTGTGTGTTTTGTGTGTGTATGTGTGTACGTGTCTGTGTGCACGTGTGTGTGTTTACGTGTACGTGTGTGTGTGTACGTGTGTGTGTGTGTGTACGTGTGTGTGTGTGTACGTGTACGTGTGTGTACGTGTACGTGTGTGTGTGTGTATGTGTATGTGTGTGTACGTGTGTGTGTGTGTACGTGTGTACGTGTGTGTGTGTACGTGTGTGTGTACGTGTGTGTACGTGTGTGTGTACGTGTGTGTGTGTGTGTACGTGTGTACGTGTGTGTGTGTGTGTACGTGTGTGTGTGTGTGTACGTGTGTGTGTGTGTGTGTGTACGTGTGTGTGTGTACATGTGTGTACGTGTGTGTGTGTACGTGTGTGTGTGTGTGTACGTGTACGTGTACGTGTGTGTGTGTGTGTGTGTACGTGTGTGTGTGTGTGTACGTGTGCGTGTGTGTGTGTACGTGTGTGTGTGTACGTGTGTGTGTGTGTACGTGTGTACGTGTGTGTGTACGTGTGTGTGTGTGTGTATGTGTGTGCGTGTGTGTGTGTGTGTACGTGTGTGTGTGTGTACGTGTGTGTGTACGTGTGTGTGTGTGTGTACGTGTGTGTACGTGTGTGTGTGTGTGTACGTGTGTGTGTGTGTGTACGTGTGTGTACGTGTGTGTGTACGTGTGTGTGTGTACGTGTGTGTGTGTGTGTGTACGTGTGTGTACGTTTGTGTGTGTGTGTGTGTGTACGTGTGTGTGTGTGTGTGTGTGTGTACGTGTACATGTGTGTGTACTTGTGTGTGTGTACGTGTGTGTGTGTACGTGTGTGTGTGTGTGTACGTGTGTGTGTGTGTACGTGTGTGTGTGTACGTGTGCATGTGTGTGTGGACGTGTGTGTACGTGTACGTGTGTGTGTGTGGACGTGTGTGTACGTGTACGTGTGTGTGTGTGTGTGTGTGTGTGTGTGTGTGTGTACGTGTGTGTGTGTGTGGACGTGTGTGTACGTGTACGTGTGTGTGTGTGTGTGTGTGTGTGTGTACGTGTGTACGTGTGTACGTGTGTGTGTGTGTGTCTTTTTATATTCCGTTAGTAAATTCCATTTAGGACTGAAAGTGTCTGTTTCAAATGTATAGACATGTTGAAACAGTAGCGTGTTGCTGGGTAAACAAATAAATACATTTTGACGCACAAACAACGGAATTACACCTCTCAGATCCTGCCAATCCTAAAGAAATCTGTCAACAGAGATTTATTTTCCCAGCCTCCAAATCCTCAATGTGACACACAGACTAATACCTGTAATAGCAGTCTGGAGCTGTGCTTTTTCTGGAGAATAGTTAGAGAAGTGCACCTCGTACCCCTGCACATGGACTCCGTACTGGTACCCTGTGTATATAGCCAAGATATCCTTACTCATTGTGTATTTATTCCTCTTCTTATTATGTTTTCTATGTTTATCTTCATGCATTGTAAGCATTTCACTGTTAGCCTATACCTGTTGTTTACAAAGCATGGAACATATACTATTTTATTTGAATTTGTGGGGTTAACCAAGGCTGAATTATATGACCTTAAATGTTTGACCTTGACAAGTCACTTGATTGAATCAGCTGTGTAGTGCCAGGGCAAAAAAACAAAACGTGCACTCCTTGGGGTCCCCAAGACAGAGTTTGGGAAACGCTGGTATAGGGTGTGTCTTAGTAGGGCATTTTGGGAAAACCATCTCATTGGACACAGACATTAGCTAAAGTCTAGTTTTACATTTGATTCAGTTGCTAACTAACGTCATTTCAAAGTTGATTGGATTTAGGTTACAAGTTGGGTGAAAAAAAATACAAAGTTCCCGCAATTTCTTGATTACGCTTTGCAAATCCAATCAGTTATTCATGTTGATTCTGCATCATTTAATTTATACTGAACAAAAATATAAACACAACATGTAAAAAGTGTTGGTCCCATGTTTCATGAGCTGAAATAAAAGATCCCAGAAATGTTCCATGTGGACAAAAAACATATTTCTCTAAAAACATTGGCACAAATTTGTTTACATCCCAGTTAGTGAGCAAACCTCTCTTTGCCAAGATAATCAATCCACCTGACAGGTGTGGCATATCAAGAAGCTGAGTAAAGGTGTACAGGGGGCAATGAAAGGCCACTCTAAAATGTGCAGTTTTGTCACACAACACAATGCCATAAATGTCTCAAGTTTTGAAGGAGTGTGCAGTTGGCATGCTGACTGGAGGAATGTACACCAGAGCTGTTGACAGAATGTCATGTTCATTTCTGTATCATAAGCCGCGTCCAATGTTGTTTTAGAGAATTTGGCAGTACGTCCAACCAGCCTCACAACCACAGGAAACGTGTAACCACGCCAACCAGGACCTCCACATCCGGCTTCTTCACCTGCGGGATCGTCTGAGGCCAGCCACCCAATGTCGTTTTAGAGAATTTGGCAGTACGTCCAACCAGCCTCACAACCACAGGAAACGTGTAACCACGCCAACCCAGGACCTCCACATCTGGCTTCTTCACCTGCGGGATCGTCTGAGACCAGCCACCCGGTCAGCTGATAATAACGCCCTTTTGTGGGGAAAAACGTAGTCTGATTGGCTCCCCAATGGGTGGGCCTATGCCCTCCCAGGCCCACCCATGGCTGGACAATGCCCAGTCATGTGAAATCCATAGATTAGAGTCAAATAAATGTATTTCAATTGACTGATATCCTTATATGAACTGTAACTCAGTAAAATCATTGAAATTGTTGCATGTTGGTTTTTTATTTTTGTTCACTATAAATAATGTTGTTGAAATGATGTGGAAGTTTGTGGCCAGTGGGAATGTTGTTCCAGTAATGGTGTTGTGTTGTCCTGGCTCTGTCTCTCTGGAGGAGCAGTGTCTGGTCTGGTGACGAATCCTAAAGTCATACACACACACGTGTGACCCTATGTCACACATCCATTACCACAGCAACAACACAGGGAAAAAGGGAGAGGGGGAGTCATTTTCCTCCGTTACATCACCATTCCCTCTGTCTTTCTCTCCACTCGCTCCATCTTTCACCTCTTTAACCTTTTCTTCTTGTAGTTCTGTCTCTCTGTAGTTCTGTCTCTCTGTCTCTCTCTGTAGTTCTGTATCTCTGTCTCTCTCTGTAGTTCTGTCTCTCTGTCTCTCTGTCTCTCTCTGTAGTTCTGTCTCTCTGTCTCTGTAGTTCTGTCTCTCTGTCTCTCTGTCTCTCTCTGTAGTTCTGTCTCTCTGTCTCTCTCTAGTTCTGTCTCTGTCTCTCTCTGTAGTTCTGTATCTCTGTAGTTCTGTCTCTCTGTCTCTCTGTCTCTCTCTGTAGTTCTGTCTCTCTGTCTCTCTCTAGTTCTGTCTCTCTGTCTCTCTCTGTAGTTCTGTATCTCTGTAGTTCTGTCTCTCCCTGTAGTTCTGTCTCTCTCTGTCTCTCTGTAGTTCTGTCTCTCTCTGTAGTTCTGTCTCTCTGTAGTTCTGTATCTCTGTAGTTCTGTATCTCTGTCTTTCTCTGTAGTTCTGTTTCTCTGTAGTTCTGTCTCTCTCTGTAGTTCTGTCTCTCTCTGTCTCTCTGTAGTTCTGTCTCTCTCTGTAGTTCTGTTTCTCTGTAGTTCTGTCTCTCTGTAGTTCTGTATCTCTGTCTCTCTCTGTAGTTCTGTCTCTCTCTGTCTCTCTCTGTAGTTATGTCTCTCTCTGTCTCTCTGTAGTTCTGTCTCTCTCTGTTTCTGTAGTTCTGTCTCTCTCTGTCTCTCTGTAGTTCTGTCTCTCTCTGTCTCTCTGTCTCTCTCTGCAGTTCTGTCTCTCTCTGTCTCTCTGTAGTTCTGTCTCTCTCTGTCTCTCTGTCTCTCTCTGTAGTTCTGTCTCTCTCTGTCTCTCTGTAGTTCTCTCTCTGTCTCTGTAGTTCTGTATCTCTGTCTCTCTCTGTAGTTCTGTTTCTCTGTAGTTCTGTCTCTTTCTGTATCTCTGTAGTTCTGTCTCTCTCTGTCTCTCTGTCTCTCTCTGTAGTTCTGTCTCTCTGTAGTTCTGTCTCTCTCTGTCTCTCTGTAGTTCTGTCTCTCTGTAGTTCTGTCTCTCTGTAGTTTTGTCTCTCTGTAGTTCTGTGTCTTTCTGTCTCTGTAGTTCTGTCTCCCTCTGTCTCTCTGTAGTTCTGTCTCTCTCTGTCTCTCTGTAGTTCTGTCTCTCTGTAGTTCTGTCTCTCTCTGTCTCTCTGTAGTTCTCTCTCTCTCTGTCTCTGTAGTTCTGTATCTCTGTCTCTCTCTGTAGTTCTGTTTCTCTGTAGTTCTGTCTCTTTCTGTATCTCTGTAGTTCTGTCTCTCTCTGTCTCTCTGTAGTTCTGTCTCTCTGTAGTTCTGTCTCTCTCTGTCTCTCTGTCTCTCTCTGTAGTTCTGTCTCTCTGTAGTTCTGTCTCTCTCTGTCTCTCTGTCTCTCTGTAGTTCTGTTTCTCTGTAGTTCTGTCTCTTTCTGTATCTCTGTAGTTCTGTCTCTCTGTAGTTCGGTCTCTCTGTAGTTCTGTCTCTCTCTGTCTCTCTGTCTCTCTCTGTAGTTCTGTCTCTCTGTAGTTCTGTCTCTCTCTGTCTCTCTGTCTCTCTGTAGTTCTGTCTCTCTGTAGTTTTGTCTCTCTGTCTCTCTGTAGTTCTGTGTCTTTCTGTCTCTGTAGTTCTGTCTCCCTCTGTCTCTCTGTAGTTCTGTCTCTCTCTGTCTCTCTGTAGTTCTGTCTCTCTGTAGTTCTGTCTCTCTGTAGTTCTGTCTCTCTCTGTCTCTCTGTAGTTCTGTGTCTCTGTAGTTCTGTCTCTCTCTGTAGTTCTGTCTCTCTCTGTCTCTCTGTAGTTCTGTCTCTCTCTGTCTCTCTGTAGTTCTGTGTCTCTGTAGTTCTGTCTCTCTCTGTAGTTCTGTCTCTGTCTCTCTGTAGTTCTGTCTCTGTCTCTCTGTAGTTCTGTCTCTGTAGTTCTGTCTCTCTGTAGTTCTGTCTCTCTGTAGTTTTGTCTCTCTGTAGTTCTGTCTCTCTGTAGTTCTGTCTCTCTATAGTTCTGTCTCTGTAGTTCTGTCTCTCTCTGTAGTTCTGTCTCTCTGTAGTTCTGTCTCTCTGTAGTTCTGTCTCTCTGTAGTTCTGTCTCTGTAGTTATGTCTCTCTCTGTAGTTCTGTCTCTCTGTAGTTCTGTCTCTCTGTAGTTCTGTCTCTCTGTAGTTCTGTCTCTCTCTATAGTTCTGTCTCTCTCTGTAGTTCTGTCTCTCTGTAGTTCTGTCTCTCTGTAGTTATGTCTCTCTGTAGTTCTGTCTCTCTGTAGTTATGTCTCTCTCTGTAGTTCTGTCTCTCTGTAGTTCTGTCTCTCTGTAGTTCTGTCTCTCTGTAGTTCTGTCTCTCTGTAGTTATGTCTCTCTGTAGTTATGTCTCTCTCTGTAGTTCTGTCTCTCTGTAGTTCTGTCTCTCTGTAGTTCTGTCTCTCTGTAGTTCTGTCTCTCTGTAGTTCTGTCTCTCTCTGTAGTTCTGTCTCTGTAGTTCTGTCTCTCTGTAGTTCTGTCTCTCTGTAGTTCTGTCTCTCTGTAGTTATGTCTCTCTCTGTCTCTCGGTCTCTCTGTCGCTCTCTGTAGTTCTGTCTCTCTCTGTAGTTCTGTCTCTCTGTAGTTCTGTCTCTCTGTAGTTATGTCTCTCTCTGTCTCTCGGTCTCTCTGTCGCTCTCTGTAGTTCTGTCTCTCTCTGTAGTTCTGTCTCTCTGTAGTTCTGTCTCTCTGTAGTTATGTCTCTCTCTGTCTCTCTGTAGTTCTGTCTCTCTCTGTATCTCACTCTCATTTTATTTATATTTTCAATTCAATGGGGCTTTTAAGGCATGGGAAACATGTTTACTTTACCAAAGCAAGTGAAATGAACAATAAACAAAAGTGAGAAGACAAAACAACATCAACAAAAGATGTTGAAATTAGTGATAAACATTGCACTCACAAAGTCTTTATCCTTTAGAAACCGTTTCAACTATGCAGTGTTTTAGCAATGTGCAAATAGTTGTAGTACGAATAGTAGGGAGAGATAAATAAACAGATACATATTGGTGGTATTTACCATGTTGTTTATGCTGCACTGGTTGCCCTTTTCTCGTGGTAAAGGCCACAAATCTTGCTGCTGTGACTGCTCACTGCGGTATTTCTCCTAACAGATATGGGAGTTTATCAATGTTTGATTTGTTTTCAAATTCTAATGTGGGCATATATTTGGCAGGAGGTTAGTCTGTGCAGCTCAGTTTTCACCTTTTTTTTTTTTTGGGGGGCAATTAGCACTCGGATTTCTCTTTGCAGCTCCTACGCTGGTTGAAGTAAAACATGAGCTTTTGTGGAACAATTCTAAATGCAATCGCGTGTTAACAGTTTTGGTGCACGATTAAAAAGAGCTATTTGTATTTCTCAACTGGTAATTGGTGTGCGCCTCCCATTAACAATTCAAGTGCAGTCAACAGGCTACCAGCGTGTCACCCACCACTGTACCAAGTGAGCTGGAGGCAGTATGCATTTTGAAAACATACTTCATTGTTTGAAACCTGAATGTTTTATTTCATATTATACCGTTTTTGTTTCTCAAAATAATTGTCACGTGGTTAATCATAATAATCTGAATTAAAAAGCTAAAAATGTAAAAGTTGAAAGTCAACTAATGCGAGATCACCAGCCTCTGCCATATGGACACATCGATACACCATGATCCATTGGAGGCAAAATAATTGAGCGCTTGGAACTCATAGCCTATAGGCCAATGCAGTGTTTTCAAATAGCTTACTGTAAGGAACTATAGTTTTAATATATTATCATTTGCAATGGATGCTAAAAAACCACTTTCCTAGATTTCTGTGCAGCAGACCAGGAACGTCTATGCGAGATCCCTCAACATTATCAGGACAGAGAAACCACACCACGCCCTTAACCAACAATGTAGTTCAATAAATATAGTTAAGAAAATATTTACTACATAAACTAAAGTACATCAAATGAAATAAAAGGAACACAAGATGACGTGAAACCGAACCTTCCAAGATCCACCCACAGTTCCCCAATAGCTGTCCCTCAACCATTCGAGACCCCTCCCACAGTCCCCCAAGAATAATTTTTAATATTTTTTAAATACAATGAATTCCATTCCCACCCCCACAACCCCCAATGCACCGACAACCAACAGAATGAACTAAAGAGAAAAAAGGAAAAGACAGAAGAAAACAGCAAACATCAATGCAAAAACAACAAGAAAGGACATCAAGGACAAGTAAAATCAGAACAGCCAACTGTATATGTTTGTGTGCATGTCTGGCACTAGTACATGTATGTGTGTGTTCTTGTATGCGTTTATTGGAATGAGAGTGTGTGTATATGCATGTGTACAAACACCTGCATGGCATCAGCCTCAGGCAAACCGGCATTAGCTGTAAAAACACTGACCCTCAGTTTCATTCAAACAATAAAAAGGATGTTTTATTTGGACTATTTTTGACTTTTATCTTTGACCATCATTCTATCTTCCGCACAGCAACTCCACTTCCACTTGTCTCCAATTCCACATCCCAACCCTCAACTTCCCTCAGCCCAATCCACCTGTCTCTGCTGGCCACCTACTTTGGATTTCTACGGAACATATATCTTTCAACTATGCTGTGATGTTTAACGTACGATTTCAATCTATCTAATCTAATAGAATTCACAGATTGCGAGTTGAAGATAAATACTTTTACTAAGAGTATTAGTATATTAGTAATTGACTGACTCAGTCTCTCCAGATCTCCGAACAGTACCATTTCTAGGGTCAATTTTAGATCAATGGTATGCATTTTTTGCCATTCCTGAACCTGAGACCAGAAACAGGCTATCTGAGGGCAATACCAAAATAAATGTTCTATTGATTCTGTATCCTCACAACAAAATCTGCAGAGCTTTGATGATTTTGTGCCCCAAATATTCAAAATTTTGTTGGTGGCAAGAATTCTACATAATAATTTTAGCTGAAAAGGACAAAGTCTTCAATCTTGCGTTGTTTCATATATCAACTCACAGACCCTGTACCATGGAATCGGTACATGAAAAAATCTCTTCCCAACTCTTTTGCAATCTGCATAGCACAGTTGTCAACATCCTGGTCCTCAAATGTTACTGATATACCTTCCAATTTATGCTATTTTTATTCCTCTGCCAGTTTTGATACTTTATATTGGGCAGACACCAGTTCCCTACCTCCTCACGCTGCCACCAGGCTCCTCCATTTTTGTGGTAATGCTGTAATCAATTGGTTGTACTTTTGGATTGAGCAGATCTTCCCATACAATTCTGATAACTCCATGAAGGACATAACTCTACCATTCCAATTTACAATATCATTTAAGAACAAGAACTGTTCACTCATGACTGCACGGCCAGGCACAACTCCAACACCGTCATTAAATTTGCTGATTACACAACAGTCGTAGGTCACCGACAACGACGAGACAGCCTATAGGGAGGTCAGAGACCTACCTGTGTGGTCCCAGGACAACAACCTCTCCCTCAACGTGATCAAGACAAAGGGGATGATTGTGGACTACAAGAAAAAGAGGACTGAGCACGCCCCCATTCTCATTGATGGGACTGCAGTGGAGCATATTGAGAGATTCGAGTTCCTTGGTGTCCACATCACCAACAAACTAACATGGTCCCAGCACACCAAGACAGTCGTGAAGAGGGCACCACAAATTGTATCCCCCCTCAGGAGACTTAAAAGAGTTGGCATGGGTCTTCAGATCCTCAAAAGGTTCTAGAGCTGGTTGCATCACTGTCTTGTATGGCAACTGCTCGACCACCAACCGCAAGGCACTACAGAGGTTAGTGCGACCAGCCCAGTACATGACTGGGCCAAGCTTCCTACCATCCAGGATCTCTTTACCAGGCGGTGTCAGATGAAGGCCCTAAAATTGTCAAAGACCCCAGCCACCCAAGTCATAGACTGTCCTCGCTGCACCCGCACGGTAAGCGGTACCGGAGCGCCAAGTCTAGGTCAAAGATGCTTCTAAACAGCTTCTACCCCAAAGCCATAAGACTCCTGAACATCTAGTCAAATGGCTTCCCAGACTATTTGCATTGCCCCCGCCCCCTCCAACTCTTTACACCACTTCTACTCTCTGTTGTTATCTATGCATAGTCACTTTAATAACTCTACCTACATGTACAGTTGAAGTCGGAAGTTTACATACACTTAGGTTGGAGTCATTAAAACTCGGTTTTCAACCACTCCACAAATTTCTTGTTAACAAGTTTGGGCAAGTCGGTTAGGACATCTACTTTGTGCATGACACAAGTAATTTTACCAACAGTTGTTTAGACAGATTATATAACTTATAATTCACTGTATCACAATTCCTGTGGGTCATAAGTTTACATACACTAAGTTGACTGTGCCTTTTAAATAGCTTGGAAAATTCCAGAAAATGATGTCATGACTTGAGAAGCTTCTAATAGGCTAATTTACCTAATTTGAGTCAATTGGAGGTGTACCTTTAAATGTAAATGTAGTTGTAGTTTAAATGTAGTTGGCTAAGGTGTATGTAAACTTTCGACTTCAACTGTACATACTACCTCAACTAACCAGTGGCCCCACACATTGACTCTGTATCGGTACCCCTCTGTATATACAGTGGGTGTAAAAAGTATTTAGTCAGCCACCAATTGTGCAAGTTCTCCCACTTAAAAAGATGAGAGGCCTGTAATTTTCATCATAGGTACACTTCAACTATGACAGACAAAATTAGAAGAAAAAAAACAGAAAATCACATTGTAGGATTTTTTATGAATTTATTCGCAAAATATGGTGGAAAATAAGTATTTGGTCAATAACAAAAGTTTATCTCAATACTTTGTTATATACCCTTTGTTGGCAATGACAGAGGTCATTTTCAGTAAGTCTTCACTATTTTCCACCATAATTTGCAAAT
Source organism: Oncorhynchus tshawytscha (assembly GCF_018296145.1). Taxonomy (NCBI): domain Eukaryota; kingdom Metazoa; phylum Chordata; class Actinopteri; order Salmoniformes; family Salmonidae; genus Oncorhynchus; species Oncorhynchus tshawytscha. The sequence continues at coordinate 35,399,683 of NC_056448.1, forward strand.
AAATTCATTACAAATCCTACAATGTGATCATCTGGATATTTTTTTCTAATTTTGTCTGTCATAGTTGAAGTGTACCTATGATGAGAATTACAGGCCTCTCTCATCTTTTTAAGTGGGAGAACTTGCACAATTGGTGGCTGACTAAATACTTTTTTGCCCCACTGTATGAGTCTGTATGTGAGTGTGTGCGCGTGTGAGTAGATTGGGTGTGGGAATACTTTCCGAGGGCACTTTATATACAGCAATATTTGAATAATATGGCATTGACTAGAATACAGTAAATAAATATGAAATCAGTAAAACATTATGTAAACATGATTAAAATGACCAGAGTCCATTTTGAAGTGACCAGTGATTCCATGTCTATGTACATAGGACAGCAGTTTCTAAGGTGCAGGGTTGAGTAACCGGGTGGTAGCCGGCTAGTGACAGTGACTAAGTTCATGGCTATTTAACAGTCTGATGGCTTTGCGATAGAAGCTGTTTTTCAGTCTCTCGGTCCCAGCTTTGATGCACCTGTACTGACCTCACCTTCTGGATGATAGCGGGGTGAACAGGCCGTGCCTCGGGTGGTTGATGTCCTTGATTATCTTTTTGGCCTTCCTGTGATATTGGGTGCTGTAGATGTCCTGGAGGGCAGGCAGTGTGCCCCCGGTGATGCGTTGGACAGATCCTCTGGAGAGCCCTGGTTGAAGAGAGTCTGTAACATAGTCAATATTTGATATCAACATTTGTTAACTAGCTATCTAGTAGATAGTTAGTAAATGTAGTTATTGACTATATTGGTTGTAGTAATTTAACTTTGCTAACTAATGTTAGCTAGCTAGCTACCTCTGCTAACGTTACAGCTCCTACAGCGATAGCTAGCTAGCCACCTAGCTAAATTGTTTTGTTGACAAAAAATAGGTCTGCTTCTTACCTTGTTGCAAAGTCTCATGAATTGTTGTGCCTTTGAAAGGGAAGTGGTATGGTGGAGTTTTCAAATCACATTCATTTGATTGGTCATTTTCAACCGTCACGTCCTCACTTCTGGTTTTCTTCGTTTGATCGGATTATTTAACTTTCAATCACTATCAAACCCATTCACAGGGTTGGTTAACTCGGGAGACTCCTTTGGTGTCTAGAGAGTTAGGTAAATCAGCCTTTAAAAATGTCCCTGCAGAATCGGTGGAATGAATACACCTCTGATCACACGCTAACACAGTTCACTTTCATAGCAGCCACATACAAACAGCTTGATCACTTTGATCGATGTAGCGATAATTCCTTCTCACATTTAAATGCTCTCCTGCTCTCACTTTTTCCCTTTGCTTGTGGACTTCAGTGCACAACACATCATTGCACAACACACCAGGCGAAAAAAAACGTTCCAAATCAAACCTTAATTTCATAACCAGTAACCGCTACACACATCGTTGTCACCATTATTAGCTAACGTCATAGTCAACATAGCTACTAGAACTGACACGTTAGTAAACCCGCTACAATCATGCAATACAGTGTACAGTCAGCAAGCAGTCTTAGCAGTTACACCGGCGGGCCCCGGTGGCAATAAATAAATAAAAACAATAGCTTCCCATGACTTGGAAGAGTTCCAGTGTTAGATAGCCCTAGCCTACATAGCATCCCTCTCTGTTTTTGCCGGGTGTTTGAGTAGGCTAAACTAGCAAGCTGCATTTTCTAGCTAACTGAAAGAAAATACAACAAAATCTCTCTCTCTTTCTTGCTTCTCCTTCATTTTTGAAGCTCTGATAGGTTGGAGGAGGGGCTCTGGAAGTTGTCATAATTACTGTGTAAGGAGGGGGGGATAACCATGAGCCTCCTAGGTTTTGTATTGATGTCAATATACCCAGAGGACCACGGAAACTATCCGTTCTCCGGCTACACCATGGTGCTACCCTACAGAGTGCTGTTGAGGCTACTGTAGGCCTTCATTGCAAAACAGTGTGTTTTAATCAATTATTTGGTATAGTTTTATCTAAAAAGGATAACTTTTTTAATGTTTCACTATTTTTATTTATATGAAATTCACTGAGGAGGATGGTCCTCCCCTTCTTCCTCTGAGGAGCCTCCAGTGGGTCTACTGTAAATATACTTTCAAATAGGAAGAATTGGTGCCTCTAGGTCATTTCAGACAGTTGTTAGGGGACCTTTTTACATAAGAATGTGTCTGTTTTTATGATTGTGTTTTGCTTTTCGTGTATTGTTGTGTATAATAAGGTGTATTTGATTGTGTATATGAATGTGTAGTTTAATATGTTTATTGTATTTTGATGTGTATTGTGGTGCTATACAGGGCTCATCTGGAAAAGATGGTCTCAGCATTGACTGCCTGACAATATAAAGGTTAAATAAAACTCTCCCTTCTATTTCCATACATTTGATTGGCTGATGAGTTTCTGCCGTCTTTCATGAAACTACACTTCCTGTCCCATCAAAACAGAAACTGTGATATAAGTGCTTCGCTTCAGCAGAAACGGAAGAGAAAACAAGACATTGCACTGGCAAATTTTTTCTGGTTCATATACCAGAACCGACCCAGCTGCTATCGCATTAGGTCTATGGGAGAAGCACCGCTTAGAGCTGCAATATGTAACTTTTCAAATCAAGTCAAACTTTATTTGTCACATGCGCCGAATACAACAAGTGTAGACCTTAACGTGAAATGCCTACTTACAATCCCTTAACGAACAGTGCAGTACAAGAAGAGTTAAGAAAATATTTACCAAATAAACTAAAGTAAAAAATTATAAAAAAGGGACACAATAATACAACAATAATGAGGCTATATACAGTGGTCGGTCACCCAACGTTTTGGGTGACCTGACCAAAATCACATAGAAATGGGAATTATAGATATGGTATTCTCTTCGAAAGCATGTCTAAGAAGCTGTTCTATGTGCGCTCTTTCTATTCTTCCAGTTCTTAAGTTTTGTTCTTAGTTCTTATGCAGTATTTTTGATTATTGAAAAGATATTTCACAACGGTTTAGATGACACAATGATTATCTTGCTTGTTTTGTCACATGAACTCAAATTTGCCAAACTATTGGAATTTTAGCAACCAGGAAATGTCAGAGCGATTTCGGCATATTTTTTCATTTATCCATATTGGTCAACCAGCCTTCTTAGCTAGCCTTTAATGTTGTATTTTCTTTGATAAGATTTTCTTTCTTTTATTGCCCTTCATGATTTTTTAAATTTTATTGTTTTAAGTGTTGCTATTTTAAATGCACTTAAAGTAAAGTTTTAATTTAAGTTTGATTTGATATTGGATCTTTAATTGGTGATTGTATGAATATAGGCTCCATTGTTATTAAAACATTAAAACAATGTATGAACTAGGATATAAGGCTACCAAATCAATGTTTGTGTGTGTGTGTGTGTGTGTGGGGGGGGCGCTATGGAGGGGTGGTGTATTGTGTAAATAAAAGGGGGCATTGTGTGATTGTTGTGTAAATGTAACTGAATGGCAGATGTACTGTAGCATAGTGGCCTAAATATCTCTACTGGATTAGAGAAGCAGGAAGCCCCAAGCTAGGTCTGAGTGTGGGAACTGAGCTGTGACTGAACGGTGCTTGTTGAAGGCTTTGGTTACGGTTTGAACAGTTCCTTAATTTGAGCGGTTGGAAATCCAGATGTCATCAGCCTGTTTTGACTCACTCACCTTGTGATAATCAGAGGGTCTGTGAGGCCCACTACTTACATTTAGCTGCTAGCCTTGCCAAAGACTCCAATACTATCTCATGCTGCTAGTTTACTAAAGACTGCCAGATTATTTTATGTTGTGGAATTGATGATATTCCCACATCAAATGAAGACATTACTGGCAGTTTCCAAGATTAGGCTTAATTTGTGTTCAGGAGTTTTCAAATTAGTATTAATGCACATTGTCGATAAATTGTCAATTTATTGTAACATTATGTGATAAGGTTTTCTCATCAGCCTTCTCAGTGTGGGAGTTATTAAGGCTCATTTTCCAGAAATTCTTTAGGGGTGGACACAGAGACCTTGAGCTCTCAGGAGGTAGATGATATCTAACTCCCTCCATCTCACATTAGAAACCACTGAGACACAATGAGACCATTGTTCTATATCTCCACTTTGGCTTAGCTTTTTTCGCCTCACTCTCTCTCTCTGTCTTTCTCTCTCTCTCTCTGTCATGCTGGAGATTTCTGCTTAATCTCCTTCTGTCTTGTTCGTTTGTCTCTCCTTTCCTCCGTTCTGTTATTTGCTCTTGGTATTCCCTTGCTCGCTACCAGTGGGGTTGATGGATGAAGAGATGACAGCAGGTCTTTTAACACATGGATTACCAGACTTTCTCTTATCTGGGACAAGAGAGTAGTGTGTGTGCCACAGCTACCCCCAGGCTTGGCCTGTTTCCTGTCCCGTACCCCACTCCCTACTGTCCCATTCTCTCTTCTCTCTCTCTACCAGTCACGAGCCTCTGGCTATCCCAGACCTGTCATTACCTGGTCCTGGTTGGAAATGCCCTATCTACAGATCCCCCCCCCCACCTCCACCCATATCAATTCCCTTGAGAGACTATAGCCCCTACCTGCCCCAAACATCCTTCCAGATAGCCCTGGGTCATGTAAGTAGGGCACGTCCTAGCAAACAAAAAGATGGCGCTGAGGTGGATAGCAGCCATCTGTCTCCTGACCAATTTTGTAATTTTGTGTTTTTTTTACACTGATCTGAACTTTCTTTGTACATTTCCGCCATAATTTCCCATGACCGAAAACAGTTTCTCGACAACAGAACAACGATCACTAACCTCGATTTGGATTAAGATTTCTACTTCAACGATTCAACAGCTGTGAATGTACTGCTCATTCCGGACCAGGCCCTAATCCCCGGGACTCGAGAGGAAGAGATGGCGCAAGAGAGGCAAATGAGCGGGCTCTCTGACATGACTACGTTGGCGATTAAATAAACAGCCTTTACCCTCTGTTCTATTGCCGAACGTAGAATATATATACAAAAGTATGTGTTGGAGGTTGAAATTTGTGGATTTAGCTATTTTGTTGCTGACAGGTGTATCAAAATCGAGGACAAAGCCATGCAATCTCCATAGACAAACATTGGCAGTAGAATGGCCTTACTGAAGAGCTCAGTGACTTCTGAAGTGGCTGTGTTTGGCAGATGCCAGGAGAATGCTACCTGCCCGAATGCATAGAGCCAACTGTAAAGTTTGGTGGAGGAGGAATAATGATCTGGGGCTGTTTTTCATGGTTCGTGCTAGGCCTCTTAGTTCCAGTGAAGACTGGGTATTCCCTAATTCCAATTACCCATACCCCTGTTGCTGTTATTCTGCTGTGGGGAGACCAGTCAAAGTCTTTTCGGGTGCTCATTGACTCTGGGACTGATGAGAGTTTCATGGACGCTACCCTGGTATCAGAACTAGGTATTCCCACTCAACCCCTTTCCGTTCCCATGGATGCCAGAAGACTGGACAACCGTTCCATTGGCAGAGTCACATACAGCACAGTTCCCATGACTCTGCGGATATCTGGTAATCACAGTGAGGCAATACAGCTGCTTCCCATTGAATCTCCTCACATCCCTGTGGTTTTAGGATTTTCTTGGCTCCAGAAGCACAATCCCAATATTGACTGGACCACAGGTTCAATCCTGGGTTGGAGCCCGTTCTGTCACTCACACTGCCTAAAGGCGGCGCAGCCTTCCCCTAACATTCTGCCTGCTGGGTTAAGTTCGGCCTCGGATCTCTCTGCCATTCCCACAGAGTATCATGACCTCCAGGAGTTATTCAGTAAGGCTTGTGCTACTTCCCTTCCTCTACATCATCCTTACGATTGTGCAATTGACTTCCTCCCGGGCACTACACCGCCTCGAGGCCGGATTTATTCCCTGTCTGGTCTTGAGACCCAGGCCATGGAGGAGTACATTGATAATTCTCTGGCGGCTGGAAGCATTCGCCCTTCGGGCTCTCCTGCCGGCGCAGGGTTCTTTGTGGGAAAGAAGGACAAGACCCTGTGTCCATGTATTGATTACTGGGGTCTCAATGACATCACGCTCAATAACCGGTACCCACTACCACTCCTCTCCTCGGCTTTCGAACCTCTCTAGGGGGCAACCATCTTTTCTAAACTGGACCTAAGGAATGCCTACCACCTTGTACGGATGCGTGAAGGAGACGAGTGGAAGACTGCTTTCAATACATCATGTGGACACGATGAGTACCTGGTCATGCCGTTTGGACTCACTAACACTCCTGCTGTCTTCCAGGCTCTGGTTAACGATGTGCTCAGGGACATGTTGAATCGGCGACAAGCTCCGTCTGGTCTCCTTCAGCCACTTCCTGTTCCTCATCGCCCCTGGTCCCATATTTCCCTGGAGTTTGTCACTGGACTTCCTCCGTCAGATGGCAACACCACCATGGTGGTTGACAAGTTCTCCAAGGCCGCCCATTTCATCCCTCTTCCTAAATTACCTTCCGCCAAGGAGATGGCCCAGCTCATGGTGCAGCACATGGTGTATTTATTCCAGTGTTTCCTGTCTCTCTGTGCCAGTTCGTCTTGTATGTTTTCAAGTCAACCAGCGTGTTTTCCCGTGCTCATGTTTTCTATTCTCTTTTTCTAGTCTAGTTTTGACCCTTGCCTGTTGTTTCTGGACTCCATATCCGCCTGCCTGACCCTTCTTCCTTTCCTGACATCCAGCCTGTCTGACACTCTTTACTTCTTGGACTCAGAATCTGGTTTTGACCTTTTGCCTGTCCACGACCATTCTCTTGCCTACTCCTTTTGGATTATAAATATACTACAAAGACTCTAACCATCTGCCTCCTGTGTCTGCATCTGGGTCTCGCCTTGTGCGCTAATGAAATTTCTGAAATTGTCATTTATTTCCCCCTCTCAATGGCACACATACACAATCCATGTCTCTAGGCTTAAAAATCCTTATTTAATCCTCTACACTGATTAAAGTGACATCAATAAGCGATTATAGCTTCCACCTGGTCAGGCTATGTCATGGAAAGAGCAGGTGTTCCTAAGGTTTTGTACCCTCAATGTACATCTAGCTGGCTTTTCCATGCATCGTCAAGACCGAACAGCAGCTTCGGGTAAGTTTAAGGGGGAGGTGTGTTTCTACAGCAGTAACATTTCAAAGGAAGGTTGAGTCACAGTAATCTCCTTTTATGCACTCTGGACATGCATTGGTATTACCCAACTCACTAACGACTAGGGATGGGTACCGAAACCCGGTATTAAATGGGCACCAGTGCTAAATTATGAAATACCATAGTATCGATAAGCTCCGACGTTATCGGTTCTGCTTTCGGTACTGGAGAAATGATTTATTATTGCGTCATAAACGTTATTGTTACAGGAATTAAATTCCTTGCACTTTTCATCTCACCAACCGTTTCTAATTTGCAATAAGATTAGCTCTCTCACATCTACTGCACACACAGCACCCTGCTCTTAATGAGTGATGTTCAAAAGTGTGGTTTCACTTCACCAGAGTCGATGCTGACAATGCTCATTGCCAGAAGTGCAACAAGACTTTTGCTTGGCAGGGTGGAAACACGAGCAATCTGTCCAAACATCTATCAAAAGTGCATCATGTACAGGGAGAGAAATGCAGTTTTCGACTGCCTAGCTCGTAGTTCATCTCTCGTTGCCCGATCTACATTAGGTATATATGCTAGCAGCCTAGAGCCCACACACAGAGTTAACTAGATTATGCGAAAATGGGTTAATGATGAAAAGTAACCATTAGCCAGCTGATAGTTTAGTTTTTTGTTAAAGTTTAACATTTTTGTTAAAGTTGCAGCTACAATGAACCAACCCACTCCTTCCGCAACACTCACTCCTCCCAGATGGAACTCTATCTAATGACAGAGAGATTCATGGAGCAGTATCCAGCCATCCAAGCAGCAGCCTTGGACCAACAACTGCGAAAGCAATGACCAAGGACAACCTGGACCGTCTGAAGGACGAGGACCTCCATAAGGCTGAGGAGTTTGTCTAGTTCATGAGAATCCTCTATACATCCACACTGTGTGTATCGTGTGAAAAGAATGCCCCCTGTGGACAGATCATACCCATCCTCCATAAACTGGAAGAGCACTTCACTGTGAAGCATGAAGATATAGGACCTGTTTCAAATGATCATTTAGCCACTTCATATGTGCACTAGGTCTGGAATGGGAAAAATATCCTTTCTATTTTATTCAGCTAAGTTCAATTTTATTCTTACTATAAAATCATATAATATAAAATAACGGTATGGGACATATAAGCATATCTTGTCTGCTAAGTGAACAAGCCTACAGCCTATGGCACATAGACAGATAACATACAGTAGGCCAGCTCATATTCTGTTCTTCTGTAATACATTTTCTTCATATCATAATGTTTCTTTAGACCTGCCTAAAATAAATAATGGATTTATTGTGATTGTGTACATTCAATTGATTTATTCAACTTTTTTAAATGTAGATGTTCCAAAGGCGTGTCTCAGAGGCTTGTATATCTGGAGTTCTAGAGATGCTAAACGTGTTTATTTTAATTAACGGTCAATTACAATGAGACTGGCAGTCTTTTGCATGACAATAACCAGCTGACAAAATGTCATGACTGCCACAGCCCTATGTGTGTTTATTTGTTAACAACAGCTGGTGCACGATGTCTAATGTTAAGGAAGTCTCTAGGTTTTTCTCGCTTGAGTTAGAATACCTCAAGCTGCAGACCGTACTATTTCCCAAGTTTTCATTATATTTTTCATAGCTGTCTATATACCACCACAAACCAATGCTGGCACTAAGCCCGCATTCAACGAGCTGTATAGGGCCATAGTGGCGAGTGATTTTAATGCAGGGAACCTGAAATCTGTCTTAACTCATTTTTACCAAATCAAATCAAATCAAATTTTATTTGTCACATACACATGGTTAGCAGATGTTAATGCGAGTGTAGCGAAATGCTTGTGCTTCTAGTTCCGACAATGCAGTAATAACGAGCAAGTAATCTAACTAACAATTCCAAAAAAACTACTGTCTTATACACAGTGTAAGGGGATAAAGAATATGTACATAAGGATATATGAATGAGTGATGGTACAGAGCAGCATAGGCAAGATACAGTAGATTATATCGAGTACAGTATATACATATGAGATAAGTATGTAAACCAAGTGGCATAGTTAAAGTGGCTAGTGATACATGTATTACATAAGGATGCAGTCGATGATATAGAGTACAGTATCAACGTATGCATATGAGATGAACAATGTAGGGTAAGTAACATTATATAAGGTAGCATTGTTTAAAGTGGCTAGTGATATATTTACATCATTTCCCAACAATTCCCATAATTAAAGTGGCTGGAGTAGAGTCAGTGTCATTGACAGTGTGTTGGCAGTAGCCACTCAATGTTAGTGGTGGCTGTTTAACAGTCTGATGGCCTTGAGATAGAAGCTGTTTTTCAGTCTCTCGGTCCCAGCTTTGATGCACCTGTACTGACCTCGCCTTCTGGATGACAGCGGGGTGAACAGGCAGTGGCTCGGGTGGTTGATGTCCTTGATGATCTTTATGGCCTTCCTGTAGCATCGGGTGGTGTAGGTGTCCTGGAGGGCAGGTAGTTTGCCCCCGGTGATGCGTTGTGCAGACCTCACTACCCTCTGGAGAGCCTTACGGTTGAGGGCGGTGCAGTTGCCATACCAGGCGGTGATACAGCCCGCCAGGATGCTCTCGATTGTGCATCTGTAGAAGTTTGTGAGTGCGCTGCTGCGCCTTCCTCACGATGCTGTCTGTGTGAGTGGACCAATTCAGTTTGTCTGTGATGTGTATGCCGAGGAACTTAAAACTTGCTACCCTCTCCACTACTGTTCCATCGATGTGGATGGGGGGGGTGTTCCCTCTGCTGTTTCCTGAAGTCCACAATCATCTCCTTAGTTTTGTTGACGTTGAGTGTGAGGTTATTTTCCTGACACCACACTCCGAGGGCCCTCACCTCCTCCCTGTAGGCCGTCTCGTCGTTGTTGGTAATCAAGCCTACCACTGTTGTGTCGTCCGCAAACTTGATGATTGAGTTGGAGGCGTGCATGGCCACGCAGTCGTGGGTGAACAGGGAGTACAGGAGAGGGCTCAGAACGCACCCTTGTGGGGCCCCAGTGTTGAGGATCAGCGGGGAGGAGATGTTGTTGCCTACCCTCACCACCTGGGGGCGGCCCGTCAGGAAGTCCAGTACCCAGTTGCACAGGGCGGGGTCGAGACCCAGGGTCTCGAGCTTGATGACGAGCTTGGAGGGTACTATGGTGTTGAATGCCGAGCTGTAGTCGATGAACAGCATTCTCACATAGGTATTCCTCTTGTCCAGATGGGTTAGGGCAGTGTGCAGTGTGGTTGAGATTGCATCGTCTGTGGACCTATTTGGGCGGTAAGCAAATTGGAGTGGGTCAAGGGTGTCAGGTAGGGTGGAGGTGATATGGTCCTTGACTAGTCTCTCAAAGCACTTCATGATGACGGATGTGAGTGCTACGGGGCGGTAGTCGTTTAGCTCAGTTACCTTAGCTTTCTTGGGAACAGGAACAATGGTGGCCCTCTTGAAGCATGTGGGAACAGCAGACTGGTATAGGGATTGATTGAATATGTCCGTAAACACACCGGCCAGCTGGTCTGCGCATGCTCTGAGGGCGCGGCTGGGGATGCCGTCTGGGCCTGCAGCCTTGCGAGGGTTAACACGTTTAAATGTCTTACTCACTTCGGCTGCAGTGAAGGAGAGACCGCATGTTTCCGTTGCAGGCCGTGTCAGTGGCACTGTATTGTCCTCAAAGCGGGCAAAAAGTTATTTAGTCTGCCTGGGAGCAAGACATCCTGGTCCGTGACTGGGCTGGGTTTCTTCCTGTAGTCCGTGATTGACTGTAGACCCTGCCACATGCCTCTTGTGTCTGAGCCGTTGAATTGAGATTCTACTTTGTCTCTGTACTGGCGCTTAGCTTGTTTGATAGCCTTGCGGAGGGAATAGCTGCACTGTTTGTATTCAGTCATGTTACCAGACACCTTGCCCTGATTAAAAGCAGTGGTTCGTGCCTTCAGTTTCACACGAATGCTGCCATCAATCCACGGTTTCTGGTTAGGGAATGTTTTAATCGTTGCTATGGGAACGACATCTTCAACGCACGTTCTAATGAACTCGCACACCGAATCAGCGTATTCGTCAATGTTGTTGTCTGACGCAATACGAAACATCTCCCAGTCCACGTGATGGAAGCAGTCTTGGAGTGTGGAGTCAGCTTGGTCGGACCAGCGTTGGACAGACCTCAGCGTGGGAGCTTCTTGTTTTAGTTTCTGTCTGTAGGCAGGGATCAACAAAATGGAGTCGTGGTCAGCTTTTCCGAAAGGGGGCGGGGCAGGGCCTTATATGCGTCGCGGAAGTTAGAGTAACAATGATCCAGGGTCTTTCCACCCCTGGTTGCGCAATCGATATGCTGATAAAATTTAGGGAGTCTTGTTTTCAGATTAGCCTTGTTAAAATCCCCAGCTACAATGAATGCAGCCTCCGGATAAATCGTTTCCAGTTTGCAGAGAGTTAAATAAAGTTCGTTCAGAGCCATCGATGTGTCTGCTTGGGGGGATATATACGGCTGTGATTATAATCGAAGAGAATTCTCTTGGTAGATAATGCGGTCTACATTTGATTGTGAGGAATTCTAAATCAGGTGAACAGAAGGATTTGAGTTCCTGTATGTTTCTTTCATCACACCATGTCACGTTGGCCATAAGGCATACGCCCCCCGCCCCTCTTCTTACCAGAAAGATGTTTGTTTCTGTCGGCGCGATGCGTGGAGAAACCCGCTGGCTGCACCGCTTCGGATTGCGTCTCTCCAGTTAGCCATGTTTCCGTGAAGCAGAGAACGTTACAGTCTCTGATGTCCCTCTGGAATGCTACCCTTGCTCGGATTTCATCAACCTTGTTGTCAAGAGACTGGACATTGGCAAGAAGAATGCTAGGGAGTGGTGCACGATGTGCCCGTCTCCGGAGTCTGACCAGAAGACCGCTTCGTTTCCCTCTTTTTCTGAGTCGTTTTTTTTTTTTGGTCGCTGCATGTGATCCACTCGGTTACACTGGTTGTAAGGCAGAACACAGGATCCGCATCGCGAAAAACATATTCTTGGTCGTACTGATGGTGAGTTGACGCTGATCTTATATTCAGTAGTTCTTCTCGGCTGTATGTAATGAAACCTAAGATGACCTGGGGTACTAGTGTAAGAAATAACACGTAAAAAACAAAAAACTGCATAGTTTCCTAGGAACGCGAAGCGAGGCGGCCATCTCTGTCGGCGCCGGAAGAATGTCTCAATACGAAGTGGTCCGATGAAGCGGATGCTAAGCTACAGGACTGTTTCACTTGCGCAGCCTGCAATATGTTCCGGGATTAATACGATAACGTTGACGAGTTTACCACATCAGTCACCAGCTTCATTAATAAGTGCATTGACAACATCATTCCCACAGTGACCGTACATATCCCAACCAGAATCCATGGGCTACAGGCAACATCTGCACTGAGCTAAAGTGAGTAAGACCTTTTAAACAGGTTAACGTTTATACTCAGAGCATGCACTGACCAGCTGGCAAATGTCTTCACTGACAATTTCAACCTATCCCTGACCCAGTCTGTAATACCCACAAGTTTCAAGCAGACCATAGCACTCATATCTGTAGCCATGAAATGCTTTGAAAGTCTGGTCATGGCTCACATCAATACCCATTAGCCCAGACACCCTAGACCCAATCCAATTCACAAAAAGTCCCAGCAGATGAACAGATGACGGAATCTCTTTTGCACTCCATGCTATCCTCTCCCACCTTGACAAGAGGAACACCTATAGTGCCTAGGGAAAGTATTCAGACTCCTTGACTTTTTCTGCATTTTATTACATTACAGCCTTATTCTAAAACTAATTAAATCTACACGCAATACCCCATAATGACAAAGCGAAAACAGGTTTTTAGAAATTTGTGCAAATTTATAAAAATTTTAAAAAATCAATAATACCTTATTTACATAAGTTTTCAGACTCTTTGCTGTGAAACACGAACTTGAGCTCAGGTGCTTCCTGTTTCCATTGATCATCCTTGAGATGTTTACAACTGGATTGGAGTCCACCTGTGTTAAATTAAATTGATTGGACATGATTTGGAAAGGCACACACCTGTCTATGTAAGGTCCGACAGTTGACAGGGCGTTTCAGAGCAAAAACCAAGTCATGAGTGAGAAGGAATTGTCCGTAGAGCTCAGAGACAGGATTGTCGAGGCACAGGTCTGGGGAAGGGTGCCAAAAAAATTCTGAATCATTGAAGGTCCCCAAGAACACAATGGCCTCCATCATTCTTAAATGGATGAAGTTTGGAACCACTATGACTCTTCCTAGAGCTGGCCGACCGGCCAAACTGATCAATTGGGGGAGAAGGGCCTTGGTCAGGGAGGTGACCAAGAACCCGATGGTTACTCTGACAGAGCTCTAGAGTTCCTCTGTGGAGATGAGAGAACCTTCCAGAAGGACAACTATCTCTGCAGCACTCCACCAATCAGGCCTTTATGATAGAGTGGCCAGACGGATGCCACTCCTCAGTAAAGGGCACATGACAGCCCGCTTGGAGTTTGCCAAAAGACACCTAAAGACTCTCAGACTATGAGAAACAAGATTCTCTGGTCTGATGAAACCAAGATTGAACACTTTGGCCAGAATGCCAAGTATCACGTCTGGAGTAAACATGGCACCACGGTGAAGCATGGTAGTGGCAGCATCATGCTATCGGGATGTTTTTCAGTGCCAGGGACTGGGAGACCAGTCAGGATTGAGGCAAAGATCAACGGAGCAAAGTACAGAGAGATCCTTGATGAAAACCTGCTCAAGAGCGCTCAGGACCTCAGACTGGGGCGAAGGTTCACCTTCCAACAGGACAGCAACACTATGCACACAGCCAAGACAACGCAGGAGTGGTTCCGGAACAAGTCTCTGAATGTTCTTGAGTGCCCAGCCAGAGTCCCGACTTGATCCCAATCAAACATATTTGGAGAGACCTGGAAATAGCTGTGCAGCAACACTCCCAATCTAACCTCACCGAGCTTGAGAGGATCTTTTTAGTTTCATTTTAGCTTTTTTTAACTAGGCAAGTCAGTTATGAACAAATTCTTATTTACAATGATGGCCTAGGAACAGTGGGTTAACCACCTTGTTCAGTGGCAGAACAACAGATTTTGACTTTGTCAGATCGGGGATTCAAACTAGAAACATTTTGGTTACTGGCCCAACAATCTAACCACTAGGCTTCCTGCCACTACTTGCCGATCTACAGAGAAGAATGGAAGAAACTCCCCAAATACAGGTGTGCCGAGCTTGTAGCGCCATACCCAAGAAGACTCGAGACTACAATCGTTGCCAAAGGTGCTTCAATAAAGTACAGAGTAAATGTTCTGAATACTTACAGTGAGGGAAAAAAGTATTTGATCCCCTGCTGATTTTGTACGTTTGCCCACTGACAAAGAAATGATCAGTCTATAATTTTAATGGTAGGTTTATTTGAACAGTGCATGGCAAAAATGTTATAAATTGATTTGCATTTTAATGAGGAAAATAAGTATTTCACCCCCTCTCAATCAGAAAAATGTCTGTCTCCCAGGTGTCTTTTATACAAGTAACGAGCTGATATTAAGAGCACACTCTTAAAGGGAGTGCTCCTAACCTCAGCTTGTTACCTGTATAAAAGACACCTGTCCACAGAAGCAATCAATCAATCAGATTCCAAACTCTCCACCATGGCCAAGACCAAAGAGCTCTCCAAGGATGTCAGGGACAAGATTGTAGACCTACACAAGGCTGGAATGGGCTACAAGACCATCGCCAAGCAGCTTGGTGAGAAGGTGACAACAGTTGGTGCGATTTTTCGCAAATGGAAGAAACACAAAATACCTGTCAATCTCCCTCGGCCTGGGGCTCCATGCAAGATCTCACCTCGTGGAGTTGCAATGATCATGAAAACGGTGAGGAATCAGCCCAGAACTACACGGGAGGTTCTTGTGAATGATCTCAAGGCAGCTGGGACCATAGTCACCAAACTATTGGTCACACACTACGCCGTGAAGGACTGAAATCCTGCAGCGCCCGCAAGGTCCCCCTGCTCAAGAAAGCACATATACATGCCCGTCTGAAGTTTGCCAATGAACATCTGAATGATTCAGAGGACAACTGGGTGAAAGTGTTGTGGTCAGATGAGACCAAAATGGAGCTATTTGGCATCAACTCAACTCGCCGTGTTTGGAGGAGGAGGAATGCTGCCTATGACCCCAAGAACACCATCCCCACAGTCAAACATGGAGGTGGAAACATTATGCTTTGGGGGTGTTTTTCTGCTAAGGGGACAGGACAACTTCACCGCATCAAAGGGACGATTGACAGGGCCATGTACCGTCAAATCTTGGGTGAGAACCTCCTTCCCTCAGCCAGGGCATTGAAAATCGGTCGTGGATGGGTATTCCAGCATGACAATGACCCAAAACACACGGCCAAGGCAACAAAGGAGTGGCTCAAGAAGAAGCGCATTAAGGTCCTGGAGTGGCCTAGCTAGTCTCCAGACCGTAATCCCATAGAAAATCTGTGGAGGGAGCTGAAGGTTCAAGTTGCCAAACGTCAGCCTCAAAACCTTAATGACTTGGAGAAGATCTGCAAAGAGGAGTGGGACAAAATCCCTCCTGAGATGTTTGCAAACCTGGTGGCCAACTACAAGAAACGTCTGACCTCTGTGATTGCCAACCAGGGTTTTGCCACCAAGTACTAAGTCATGTTTTGCAGAGGGGTCAAATACTTATTTCCCTCATTAAAATGCAAATCAATTTATAACATTTTTGACATGCGTTTTTCTGGATTTTTTTGTTGTTATTCTGTCTCTCACTGTTCAAATAAACCTACCATTAAAATGATAGACGGATCATTTCTTTGTCAGTGGGCAAACGTACAAAATCAGCAGGGGATCAAATACTTTTTTCCCTCACTGTATGTAAATGTGATATCAGCAAAATGTCTAACAACACCTGTTGTTTACGAAGCATGTGACAAATAAAATGTGATTTGATTTGAAAATGTCTTGCAATGGAAAACAAAATCCTGTGTGCTCTTTGGACAAGTTCATCTAGTGCCCCCGTGTTTCACTCTATTTCAAAAAGTTCTCTCTACAGAACTCTCCCTGCACTCAACCCTCAGCCCTCGGGCCATGTGTTCACTAACCTCGACCCTCAGGTCATGTGTTCACTACCTGAGGCCCTGAGGCCATGTTTTTATTACCCTTGGCCCTCAGGCCATGTTTGTACTACCCTCGGCCCTGAGGCCATGTTTTTACTACCCTCAGGCCATGTTTTCACTACCCTCGGCCCTGAGGCCATGTTTTCACTACCTGAGGCCATGTTTTCACTACCCTTGGCCCTCAGGCCATGTTTTTACTACCCTCGGCCCTGAGACCAAATTATTACTACCTGAGGCCATGTTTTTACTACCCTCGACCCTCAGGCCATGTTTGTACTACCATCGGCCCTCAGGCCATGTTTTTACTACCCTCGGCCCTCAGGCCATTATTTTACTACCATCGGCCCTGAGGCCATGTTTTTACTACCCTCGGCCCTGAGGCCATGTTTTCACTACCCTTGGCCCTCAGGCCATGTTTGTACTACCGTCGGCCCTCAGGCCATGTTTTCACTATCGTCGGCCCTGAGGCCATGTTTTTACTACCTGAGGCCATGTTTTCACTACCCTTGGCCCTCAGGCCATGTTTGTACTACCCTCGGGCCTCAGGCCATGTTTTTACTACCCTCGGGCCTCAGGCCATGTTTTCACTACCCTTGGCCCTGAGGCCATGTTTTCACTACCCATGGCCCTCAGGCCATGTTTTTACTACCCTCGGCCCTCAGGCCATGTTTGTACTACCCTCTGCCCTCAGGCCATGTTTTCTCTCTACTGTGCTTCTCTTTGTCTTCTGCTCTGGTGGCACTGATGAGGATAGGGTCCTCAGGGGGGGAGCAATTATGAAGATATTGATACAGATCAGATACAGAACTACTTAGCAAAGATTAGTTAGTGTGTGTGTGTTTGCATGCGTGCGTGTGCATGTGTTTATTATGGAAAACAGTATAGGTGGGATTCAGAGCTTCCCATTTTTCACAACACATTTTATCTAAGGTTTTGCTAATGCTTTACATTTTTGGAGCTTGTGATCTATGAGAGTGATGCATGGCGTCCATTTTGTTCCAGAGGACTCTTGAGACATCCACAGAGACATCTATCTCATCCTGACCACCATGTTATCTCTAGCCCGCTCAGCCCTCACGTTCCCGATGGGTTTAGCTAGAACATATCTCTTAGTTCAGCTCACTGCTCTGTGAGTCAGATGGGCTCAGCGCTGGGCTGGACTAGAGCTGGGCAGAAAGGAGTATCAGAGTGTGTGTTTGTGTGTGTGAGGGGGGGTGTGTGTGCGTGTACACGTGACTGTGTTTGTTCTTTTATCTGTGTGAGCCAATGTGTGTACAGTACACGTGCGTGTGTGAGCAAGTGGGTAGCCTTAAGCGTAAATCATAGTCGACAGACACTGAGCCGCGATAGTCCAGCGTCCCATTGTGACATAGCTACATGCTTCTGAGACCACCATCTCTGTCCGGTACACGTCCTCCATTCATTTGAATGTGTTGATAGTTGGAGAAATTGCCTGAGTTGCGCTGAGAATTCTAAAAGTATGAAAGCCAACAATCTAATATTCTAGAACACTGCTGTGCATTTGCCTACAAGTTTGGTACTCTGATAGACCCTTAAGTGTGTTGTGAGTTACGACTCCAAGTCATACATTCAGCCTCTGCTTGGCCTATTGCCCAAGGCTCACACAGCGAGAGACATGAAAGTAATTGCCTGCCTGCATCTCACACTATTCTTGTCAACTAACTCCTAACTGAACCACAGGACTCTCTCATAGCTTTTCATGTTCTTCGACACCACCTGCACCATTTTTCTGTGATGAGCCAAAAGCAGAATGCTAACAGCAAATGCTAATGCTAAAACACTACTAACAGCTAATGCTAACAGCTAGAGCTAGCTGCAAGAGGGTAACCAATGACTAATTTTCAATTTCCAACCATCTGTTGGCCTACATCACACTGTGAACTCAATATAAGAACAGTTTTCTTTCTTTCTTTCTCTCTTTGTTTTCTTCCCCCTTCTTTTCTTCTGGTTTCTAGGGGTGGCACTCAGGCCTGAGTTAACTACAAATATCAGGCCTCTCCTCAGATCACCCTGGCAACCACAGCCACTGCCAAAACGCCCTCTATGCTGAACTTTTATTCGGGGTTGGGAAGGGCCCTGTGTGCATGTGTGTGCGCATGTGAGTGAGTGTGTGTGTGCGTCAAGGGTATATAGTAAAACAAAAATAGCTTGCGTTTTATTTTTCTCCTCTTCTCTCTCCCTCTCCTATTCTCTTTTTCATGATCTCCCTCATCAGGACTGGGTTAAGTAAACTTTAGTCTCATTGTATTATAGGACTGCCGTTTGTTGTGTAATGATTGAGGAAAGTGCTTTGGGCCTTTGAGCCGAGAGATCGGCTGCCCTACTTCTGACTGACTATGTCTCTCACTCTGTCAGTGTATTTGTGTGAGTGTGTGTTCATCACCCCTCTCACAACTCTTTCCAACTGGCTGCTTTGCTACAGAGAAAGCCTCAAGGTTGTTTATCTCTCTATTCTCTCTCTCTCTCTCTGCCTCTCTATCTCCTCTCTCTCTCTCAATTCAAGGGGCTTTATTGGCATGGGAAACATATGTTTACATTACCAAAGCAAGTGAAATAGATACATAAAAGTGTAATAAACAAAAAATGAACAGTAAACCAAAATAATAGACATTTCAAATAATTTCTATCTGTCTGTCTGTTGTACTGTCGGTTGCTCTGTCTGTCTGTTGTACTGTCTGTCTGTTGTACTGTCGGTCGCTCTGTCTGTTGTACTGTCGGTCGCTCTGTCTGTTGTACTGTCTGTCTGTTGTACTGTCTGTCTGTTATACTGTCTGTCGCTCTGTCTGTCTGTTGTACTGTCGGTCGCTCTGTCTGTCTGTTGTACTGTCAGTCGCTCTGTCTGTTGTACTGTCTGTCTGTTGCACTGTCTGTCTGTTGTACTGTCTGTCGCTCTGTCTGTCTGTTGTACTGTCGGCCGCTCTGTCTGTCTGTTGTACTGTCGGTCGCTCTGTCTGTCTGTTGTACTGTCGGTCGCTCTGTCTGTTGTACTGTCGGTCGCTCTGTCTGTTGTACTGCCGGTCGCTCTGTCTGTCGTACTGTCTGTCTGTCTGCTGTACTGTGTCGCAGTGTCTGTCTGTTGTACAGTCAGTCGCTCTGTCTGTTGTACTGTCTGTCTGTTGTACTGTCTGTATGTTGTACTGTCTGTCGCTCTGTCTGTCTGTTGTACTGTCTGTCTGTTGTACTGTCTGTCGCTGTGTCTGTCTGTTGTACAGTCGGTCGCCCTGTCCGTTGCACTGTCTGTCTGTTGTACTGTCTGTCTGTTGTACTGTCGGTCGCTCTGTCTGTCTGTTGTACTGTCGGTCGCTCTGTCTGTCTGTTGTGCTGTCTGTCGCTCTGTCTGTTGTACTGTCTGTCGCTCTGTCTGTTGTACTGTCGGTCGCTCTGTCTGTTGTACTGTCGGCCGCTCTGTCTGTTGTACTGTCGGTCGCTCTGTCTGTTGTACTGTCGGCCGCTCTGTCTGTCGTACTGTCTGTCTGTTGTACTGTCTGTCCGTTGTACTGTCTGTCGCTGTGCCTGTCTGTTGTACAGTCGGTCGCTCTGTCTGTTGTACTGTCGGTCGCTCTGTCTGTTGTACTGTCGGTCGCTCTGTCTGTCTGTTGTACTGTCGGTCGCTCTGTCTGTCTGTTGTACTGTCTGTCGCTCTGTCTGTCTGTTGTACTGTCTGTTGTACTGTCGGTCGCTCTGTCTGTCTGTTGTACTGTCGGTCGCTCTGTCTGTTGTACTGTCGGCCGCTCTGTCTGTTGTACTGTCGGTCGCTCTGTCTGTTGTACTGTCGGTCGCTCTGTCTGTTGTACTGTCGGTCGCTCTGTCGGTCGCTCTGTCTGTCGCTCTGTCTGTCGCTCACTCTGTCGCTCTGTCTGTTGTACTGTCTGTCGCTCTATCTGTCGCTCTGTCTGTCGCTCTGTCTGTCGCTCACTCTGTCGCTCTGTCTGTCGCTCTGTCGGTCGCTCTATCTATCGCTCTGTCTGTCGCTCTGTCTGTCGCTCACTCTGTTGCTCACTCTGTCGCTCTGTCTGTCGCTCTGCCTGTCGCTCTGTCTGTCGCTCTGTCTGTCGCTCTGTCTGTCGCTCTGTCTGTTGTACTGTCTGTTGCTCTGTCTGTTGTACTGTCGGTCGCTCTGTCTGTTGTACTGTCGGTCGCCCTGTCTGTTGTACTGTCGGTTGCTCTGTCTGTTGTACTGTCGGTCGCTCTGTCTGTTGTACTGTCGGTCGCTCTGTCTGTCTGTTGTACTGTCGGTCGCTCTGTCTGTCTGTTGTACTGTCGGTCGCTCTGTCTGTCTGTTGTACTGTCGGTCGCTCTGTCTGTCTGTTGTACTGTCTGTCGCTCTGTCTGTTGTACTGTCTGTCGCTCTGTCTGTTGTACTGTCGGTCGCTCTGTCTGTTGTACTGTCGGTCGCTCTGTCTGTTGTACTGTCGGTCGCTCTGTCTGTTGTACTGTCGGTCGCTCTGTCTGTTGTACTGTCGGTCGCTCTGTCGGTCGCTCTGTCTGTCGCTCTGTCTGTCGCTCACTCTGTCGCTCTGTCTGTTGTACTGTCTGTCGCTCTGTCGGTCGCTCTATCTGTCGCTCTGTCTGTCGCTCACTCTGTCGCTCACTCTGTCGCTCTATCTGTCGCTCTGTCTGTCGCTCACTCTGTCGCTCACTCTGTCGCTCTGTCTGTCGCTCTGTCTGTCGCTCTGTCTGTCGCTCTGTCTGTCGCTCTGTCTGTTGCACTGTCTGTTGCTCTGTCTGTTGTACTGTCGGTCGCTCTGTCTGTTGTACTGTCGGTCGCCCTGTCTGTTGTACTGTCGGTTGCTCTGTCTGTTGTACTGTCGGTCGCTCTGTCTGTCTGTTGTACTGTCGGTCGCTCTGTCTGTCTGTTGTACTGTCGGTCGCTCTGTCTGTCTGTTGTACTGTCGGTCGCTCTGTCTGTCTGTTGTACTGTCTGTCGCTCTGTCTGTTGTACTGTCTGTCGCTCTGTCTGTTGTACTGTCTGTCGCTCTGTCTGTTGTACTGTCGGTCGCTCTGTCTGTTGTACTGTCGGTCGCTCTGTCTGTTGTACTGTCGGTCGCTCTGTCTGTTGTACTGTCGGCCGCTCTGTCTGTTGTACTGTCGGTCGCTCTGTCTGTCGTACTGCCTGTCTGTTGTACTGTCTGTCCGTTGTACTGTCTGTCGCTGTGCCTGTCTGTTGTACAGTCGGTCGCTCTGTCTGTTGTACTGTCTGTCTGTTGTACTGTCGGTCGCTCTGTCTGCCTGTTGTACTGTCTGTCGCTCTGTCTGTTGTACTGTCGGTCGCTCTGTCTGTTGTACTGTCGGTCGCTCTGTCTGGTGTACTGTCGGTCGCTCTGTCTGTCTGGTGTACTGTCGGTCGCTCTGTCTGTTGTACTGTCGGTCGCTCTGTCTGTTGTACCGTCGGTCGCTCTGTCTGTCTGTTGTACTGTCGGTTGCTCTGTCTGTTGTACTGTCGGCCGCTCTGTCTGTCTGTTGTACTGTCGGTCGCTCTGTCTGTCTGTTGTACTGTCGGTCGCTCTGTCTGTCTGTTGTACTGTCGGTCGCTCTGCCTGTCTGTTGTACTGTCTGTCGCTCTGTCTGTTGTACCGTCGGTCGCTCTGTCTGTTGTACTGTCGGTCGCTCTGTCCGTTGTACTGTCGGTCGCTCTGTCTGTTGTACTGTCGGTCGCTCTGTCTGTTGTACTGTCGGTCGCTCTGTCTGTCTGTTGTACTGTCGGTCGCTCTGTCTGTCTGTTGTACTGTCTGTCGCTCTGTCTGTCGCACTGTCGGTCGCCCTGTCTGTTGTACTGTCGGTCGCTCTGTCTGTTGTACTGTCGGTCGCTCTGTCTGTCTGTTGTACTGTCGGTCGCTCTGTCTGTCTGTTGTACTGTCGGTCGCTCTGTCTGTCTGTTGTACTGTCGGTCGCTCTGTCTGTCGTACTGTCGGTCGCCCTGTCTGTTGTACTGTCGGTCGCTCTGTCTGTTGTACTGTCGGTCGCTCTGTCTGTCACTCTGTCTGTTGTACTGTCGGTCGCTCTGTCTGTCGCTCTGTCTGTCGCTCACTCTGTTGCTCACTCTGTCACTCTGTCTGTTGTACTGTCGGTCGCTCTGTCTGTCTGTTGTACTGTCGGTCGCTCTGTCTGTCGTACTGTCGGTCGCCCTGTCTGTTGTACTGTCGGTCGCTCTGTCTGTTGTACTGTCGGTCGCTCTGTCTGTCACTCTGTCTGTTGTACTGTCGGTCGCTCTGTCTGTCGCTCTGTCTGTCGCTCACTCTGTTGCTCACTCTGTCACTCTGTCTGTTGTACTGTCGGTCGCTCTGTCTGTCTGTTGTACTGTCGGTCGCTCTGTCTGTCTGTTGTGCTGTCTGTCGCTCTGTCTGTCGTACTGTCGGTCGCCCTGTCTGTTGTACTGTCGGTCGCTCTGTCTGTTGTACTGTCGGTCGTCGCTCTGTCTGTCACTCTGTCTGTTGTACTGTCGGTCGCTCTGTCTGTCGCTCTGTCTGTCGCTCACTCTGTTGCTCACTCTGTCACTCTGTCTGTTGTACTGTCGGTCGCTCTGTCTGTCGCTCTGTCTGTTGTACTGTCGGTCGCTCTGTCGGTCGCTCTGTCTGTCGCTCTGTCTGCCGCTCACTCTGTCGCTCTGTCTGTTGTACTGTCTGTCGCTCTGTCTGTTGTACTGTCTGTCGCTCTGTCTGTTGTACTGTCCGTCGCTCTGTCTGTCGCGCTGTCTGTCTCTCGCTCTGTCTGTCGCTCTGTCTGTCGCTCACTCTGTCGCTCACTCTATCTGTCTGTCTGTTGTACTGTCTGTCGCTCTGTCTGTCGCTCACTCTGTCGCTCACTCTGTCGCTCACTCTATCTGTCTGTCTGTTGTACTGTCGGTCGCTCTGTCTGTCTGTCTCTCGCTCTGTCTCTCGCTCTGTCTGTCGCTCTGTCTGTCGCTCTGTCTGTCGCTCACTCTGTCTGTCTCTCGCTCTGTCTGTCTCTCTCTCTATGTTTGTGTTCATGCATGTGCCGTAGGTGTGGTACAGACCAGTATGTTCACCAGTAGAGCTGTGATGTCGTATGACAGTTAAAGACAGTGAACAATCTGTCTGTGATCTAGTGTCATTCTAGTTTCATTCTCTTCTTACAGCATGGCAGCCATTCCCTTAGATCCCTCTGCCTACAATTTCAGTTAAAGAGCCCCTGGAGCCCCATTGGGAAATGTACAGTTGTTTTTAGAAAGTTGTGCAGTCTGCGGTTCTATTGAAAGCACTCCCCCTCCCTCTCTTTTCCCGCCTAGAGCAATGACTGGCAGACGCCCAATGGATGAATGGTCTGGCTTTTAGGGCACTATGCTGCTGTCCAGCCAAATAACTCACATGGCTGTCACATGGCACATACTGTCTGTCACTCAGACCCTGACTTTCCCCAACACTGGCTAATGCAGCTTTCAATCAAACTCTGTTTGTGAATTTCATTGGCATGGTTGGGATCAATTCCATTTCAATCCAGTCAATTCAGGAAGTGATTGACTGAATTGAAATTGAATTTGACCCCAACCCAAGCCGTTCAAATCAAGGGAATGTCATATATAATATCTTTCGCAAACAGACACAAATCTGTACACTGTTGTGTTACATACGTCCTTCTCATCTTTATCAAAATATCAGGGCAGAAACGTTGACTTGGTATGATAATGACGCCCTGCAGAGAGAGATGCACAAGAGAGATGCAGAGGTGTAGCTTCAGATGCCGGCTAATCTTCTGCACTTTGGGCATTAGCATCCATCTGGAACATAATCCTGTTTTACCCAGATTCCCCAAAGCCCTGCCTCTGTCATATTCTCGCATTCACACTGTGTGTGTGTGATCCTGTTTGTATGTGGGTCTTTGAATCCCTGCCATTGTGTGTGGGCCTTTGATTTCAAATCAAATTGTATTTGTCACATGCTTTGTAAACAGCAGCTGAAGACTAACAGTGAAATGCTTACTTACGGGTCCTGTTCCAACAAGAAAGAGTTAAAGATAAATGTTTTTTTTAAATAAAAAATATAAGTGGTGAAAGGAAATACACAGTGAATAATGTTTTTTTTTTTAAACCATGGCTATATACAGGGAGTACCAGTACCCAGTCGATGTGCAGGGGTACGAGGTAATTGAGGTAGCTATGTACATACAGGTAGGTTTAAAGTGACTAGGCAACAGGATAGATAATAGACAGTAGCAATTTGAAAGTGTGTGTGTGGCATCAGTATGCATGTATGCGTGTGTTATGTAGTGTGTGTGTGTGTGTGGCATCAGTATGCATGTGTTATGTAGTGTGTGTGTGTGTGTGTGTGTGTGTGTGTGTGTGTGGCATCAGTATGCATGTGTTATGTAGTGTGTGTGTGTGTGGCATCAGTATGCATGTGTTATGTAGTGTGTGTGTGGCATCAGTATGCATGTGTTATGTAGTGTGTGTGTGGCATCAGTATGCATGTGTTATGTAGTGTGTGTGTGTGTGGCATCAGTATGCATGTGTTATGTAGTGTGTGTGTGTGTGTGTGGCATCAGTATGCATGTGTTATGTAGTGTGTGTGTGTGTGTGTGTGTGTGTGTGTGGGTCGATGCAGGTCGTCCGGGTAGCCATTTGATAAGCTATTTAGCAGTCTTGTTTAGCTTATGGCTTGGGGGTAAAAGCTGTTCAGGGTCCTGTTGGTTCCAGACTTGGGGCACTGGTACTGCTTACCGTGTGGCAACAGAGAGAACAGTCTATGTATGACGGGTGGCTGGAGTCTTTGACAATTTTCTGGGTCTTCCTCTGACACCGCCTGGTATAGAAGTCTGTAACGCCTTGCGGTCGGATGCCTTACAGTTGCCGTACCAATCAGTGATGCAGCCAGTCAAGATGCAGCTTCTCAATGTTGCAGATGTAGAACATTTTGAGGATCTGCAAAACCGTGGCAAATATTTTCAGCCTTCCTTAGTCATGTGGACACAGAGGAACTTGAAGCTCTCGACCTGGCCCACAACAGCCCCGTTAATGTGAATAGGGACGTGCTCGCCTTTCCATTTCCTGTAGTCCATGATCAGTTCCTTTGTCTTGCTGACGTTGAGGGAGAGTTTGTTGCCCTGGCACCACACCACACTGATCAGTCCTACCACCGTGGTGTCATCAGCAAACCTTCACTGTGTATGTGTGTATGTTTGTCTTAGAATTGTCATTGTGTGTACATGTGCGTTGGATTTTCTCTGACAGGGAGTTGCTTGATCGAGGACCACTCTCCCTGGTTGCTGCTGTGTGTGTTTCATGTGTTTGAGGTCCGACCTCCTTGTGAGATCATAGACTGGGAGACTGGTGTCCTCTTTGGCTCACTATGTTACAGAGGTCTCTGACTCTCTCTCTCTCTCTCTCTCTCTCTCTATATATATATATATATATATATATATATCTATCTATCATTCTTACTTTGTTCTCTCTTGCTCAGCTCTCTCAGCTCTGTCTGTTGTCTGTCTGTCTGTCTGTCTGTCTGTCTGTCTGTCTGTCTGTCTGTCTGTCTGTCTGTCTGTCTGTCTGTCTGTCTGTCTGTCTGTCTGTCTGTCTGTCTGTGTCATTAGAGCAGGGATGTTTCCTGTTTGGATCACAGATTTCTGATCATAGTAATGGTTGTCTGGAGAAAACGGTTGCAGGAGTGATGTAGTGCATATACAAGTAATATGATTATTGTGGCAGATGTTTGTTTTAGAGGTCGACCGATTATGATTTTTCAACGTCGATACCGATTATTGGGGGACAAAAAAAGCTGATGCCGATTAATCGGACGATTTTTAAAATGTATTTGTAATAATGACAATTACAACAATGCTGAATGAACACTTATTTTTGACTTAATATAATACATTAATAAAATCAATTTAGCCTCAAATAAATAATGAAACATGTTCATTTTGGTTTAAATAATGCAAAAACAAAGTGTTGGAGAAGAAAGTAAACATGTGCCATGTAAGAAAGCTAACGTTTAAGTTCCTTGCTCAGAACATGAGAACATATGAAAGCTGGTGGTTCCTTTTAACATGAGTCTTCAATATTCCCAGGTAAGAAGTTTTAGGTTGTAGTTATTATAGGAATTATAGGACTATTTCTCTCTATACCATTTGTATTTCATATACCTTTGACTATTGGATGTTCTTATAGGCACTTTAGTATTGCCAGTGTAACAGTATAGCTTCCGTCCCTCTCCTTGCTCCTTCCTGGGCTCGAACCAGGAACACATCGACAACAGCCACCCTCGAAGCAGCGTTACCCATCTGCAAGGGGAATAACTACTCCAAGTCTCAGAGCGAGTGACATTTGAAACGCTATTAGCGCGCACCCCGCTAACTAGCTAGCCATTTGACATTGGTTACACCAGCCTAATCTTGGGAGTTGATAGGCTTGAATTTATAAACAGCAGAGCTGGTGGCAAAATGCACAAAAGTGCTGTTTGAATGAATGCTTACGAGCCTGCTGGTGCCTACCATTGCTCAGTCAGACTGCTCTATCAAATCATAGACTTAGTTATAACATAATAACACACAGAAATACGAGCCTTAGGTCATTAATATGGTCGAATCCGGAAACTATCATCTTGAAAACAAACCATTTATTCTTTCAGTGAAATACGGAACCGTTCCGTATTTTATCAAACGGGTGGCATCCATCAGTCTAAATATTCCTGTAACATTGCACAACCTTCAATGTTATGTCATAATTATGTAAAATTCTGGCAAATTAGTTTGCAATGAGCCAGGCGGCCCAAACTGTTGCATATACCCTGACTCTGCGTGCAATGAATGCAAGATAAGTGACACAATTTTAAGAAAGGCATTGATGTTTATGGTTAGGTACATTGGTAAAACGACAGTCCTTTTTCGCGAATGCGCACTGCATCGATTATATGCAACGCAGGACACGCTAGATAAACTAGCAATATCATCAACCATGTGTAGTTAACTAGTGATTATGATTGATTTAATGTTTTTTATAAGTTTAATGCTAGCTAGCAACTTACCTTGGCTTCTTACCACATTCGCGTAACAGGCGGTCTCCTCGTGAGGCAGGTGGTTAGAGCGTTGGACTAGTTAACCGTAAGGTTGCAAGATTGAATCCCCGAGCTGACAAGGTATCTGTCGTTCTGCCCCTGAACAAGGCAGTTAACCCACCGTTCCTAGGCCGTCATTGAAAGTAAGAATGTGTTCTTAACTGAGTTGCCTAGTTAAATAAAGATTAAATAAAGGTGTTTGTTTTTTTAAACGGCAAAATCTGCGTCCAAAAATACAGATATCCGATTGTTATGAAAACTTGAAATCGGCCCTAATTCATCGGCCATTCCGATTAATCGGTCGAACTCTAGTTTGTTTGTATTTAGCACATTTTATGTTTAGGTTTACAATATGAAAATAAAAGAGAACCGCACAATCTAGGAGCTCAGACGCAAAGAAAGTTCAAGGAGAGGGGCTACAAGAATGATCAGATTAATATTGCCATTGAGAAAATTCAAAACAAAACGAGACATGACCTTTTTCAAGGTCAGTCTCGCAAAAAGACGCATTCTTGTGTTCTAACTACCCGCTATTCAAAGTGTTCTGAACAAATTAAGGGAATTGTTCACAAACATTGCCACATCCTAAAATCCAATGATAGTCTCGGTAATGTGTTTTCGGACCTTCCCTTGGTCGTATTCTCACGGGGCAGAAATCTCAGAGACCAATTGGTAAACTCTGATTTACCACACCAAGATATTCCTGAACAACGTCTATTTGCGCCCCTACTGGATGGAAACTACAAATGTAATGGCAGTGCTCAATGCAATGGCACTTATAAATGTAGATCCTTCAAACACCCACAAACAGAGAAATCGATCCCAATCAAAGGTGTTATCACGTGCCCCACTAAAGCAGTTATTTATCTTAGAACTTGTCCTTGTGGTAAAACATTATGTCGGTAAAACAGCGCAAATTAAAAGTACCAAGGCAAGTACCAGTACCTACCCCAAGTACCAGTACCAAGCCCTCCCATCTGTTCAGTACCAAGCCCTCCCATCTGTCCTGTACCAAGCCCTCCCATCTGTTCAGTACCAAGCCCTCCCATCTGTCCTGTACCAAGCCCTCCCATCTGTCCTGTACCAAGCCCTCCCATCTGTTCAGTACCATGCCCTCCCATCTGTTCAGTACCAAGCCCTCCCATCTGTCCTGTACCAAGCCCTCCCATCTGTCCTGTACCAAGCCCTCCCATCTGTTCAGTACCAAGCCCTCCCATCTGTTCAGTACCAAGCCCTCCCATCTGTTCAGTACCAAGCCCTCCCATCTGTTCAGTACCAAGCCCTCCCATCTGTTCAGTACCAAGACCTCCCATCTGTCCTGTACCAAGCCCTCCCATCTGTCCTGTACCAAGCCCCCCATCTGTTCAGTACCAAGCCCTCCCATCTGTTCAGTACCAAGCCCTCCCATCTGTTCAGTACCAAGCCCTCCCATCTGTTCAGGACCAAGCCCTCCCATCTGTTCAGTACCATGCCCTCCCATCTGTTCAGTACCATGCCCTCCCATCTGTTCAGTACCAAGCCCTCCCATCTGTTCAGTACCAAGCCCTCCCATCTGTTCAGTACCAAGCCCTCCCATCTGTTCAGTACCAAGCCCTCCCATCTGTCCTGTACCAAGCCCTCCCATCTGTCCTGTACCAAGCCCTCCCATCTGTTCAGTACCAAGCCCTCCCATCTGTTCAGTACCAAGCCCTCCCATCTGTCCTGTACCAAGCCCTCCCATCTGTCCTGTACCAAGCCCTCCCATCTGTTCAGTACCAAGCCCTCCCATCTGTTCAGTACCATGCCCTCCCATCTGTTCAGTACCATGCCCTCCCATCTGTTCAGTACCAAGCCCCCCATCTGTTCAGTACCAAGCCCTCCCATCTGTTCAGTACCAAGCCCTCCCATCTGTCCTGTACCAAGCCCTCCCATCTGTTCAGTACCAAGCCCTCCCATCTGTCCTGTACCAAGTCCTCCATCTGTTCAGTACCAAGCTGTACACTTGTTTTCAGTACCATGCCGTCCCAAGGAGTTTGTTCATTAAGTTCAGTATGTCTCTTGTTTACGCTGTTGATAGAGGGTAGAGCTTGGAGAGTGGGCTAGCCTATATGAGCAATGTCTATGAAATATGTAGACTATCACACACACACACACACACACACACACACACACACACACACACACACACACACACACACACACACACACACACACACACACACACACACACACACACACACACACACACAAATGTGTTTGACCCTTCATTTAAAGGGCAGATGGCGCCCCTGATCCGCGTCCCAATTCTTCCCCCTCAGACATTTCAGGTCACCTCGTCCTCCATCTTACCCTAAGCTCCGTGCCGTGTCTATGTGAGGACAGAGGGGATAGCTGCACTCCTGTACAGGGTATACTGTAGCCAGGGTTTTGGGGCCTCTGATCCAACAGGATTCCTTCCTGGTAATCCTATTAGTTTTAGCATCTCTCTGCAGCCAGACAGAGACAGACCTTTTCAGGATTTTTAATTTTCCTCTCTGCTCTGTTGGAACCATGTGACTACATGGCCTCTATCATGCCTATACACACACACAGGACACACACACACCACAAAACTCAGATATCCTTTCTTCTTTCTCTCTCCCTCCCTCTCCATCCCTCTCTCCCTCCCCCTCTCTACCTCCCCCTCTCTACCTCCCCCTCCCTCTCCCTCCCTCCCTCTCCATCCCTCTCTACCTCCCCCTCTCTACCTCCCCCTCCCTCTCCCTCCCTCCCTCTCCCTCCCCTCTCTCCCTCACCCTCTCCCTCCCTCCCCTCCCTCTCCCTCTCCCTCCCCTCTCTCCTTCAAGCTCCAGTGACTTTATGAGGCAGCTACCTGCATTATGTCGGAGTTGCTGGATTTTCTCGCACAAGTCAATGCCCATTTTAACAGTGCCGTCTGAAACACCTTGACAGTTTGATAAGCAGGTATTACACGGATACAGTTTCCCGAACTGAGAAACTCCATTTACAGCAGATCAAAAACTAGCCTTTTATAAAGTGTGTGTGTGCGTGCGTGTGTGTATGTGTGTGCTCTCATGAGTGTGTATGCACATCTTTGTATGAGTTTGTGTGTGCTAACAGGTTGCACTTTTTTATTCCCATGGGGTAGCCCACTGAGTGGCTGCCATCAGAGCCCTGGGAGCGCTTGTCGTGTTGCTCCGCCCGTCAGCGAGTCACTGGAGCGAGGGACGCTTCTCACGGCACACCAAGAGCACAGGGACTCACTCAGGGGCTGCTACTGCTAGGCTTAGTCAGCCTCTCTCTGGAAACGTCACTGGTTCCTTGACGTCCAGGATGCTTTTCAAGACGGTTCTATAGTACTGCATAAAGTACTAGAGTATTGTACAGTACAAAAAGGCATTGTTGGAGTTTGAGGTATTTTTTCATTTTTTGATGATTGTCCCCTTTTCAGGCTATAATTGAGACTATGAAACTACCTAAATAACTAATAGATCTGTCATTGTCATTGAAGCAGGTCTAAGAAGCAGTAGATCTCTTCTACGTGTGTGTTCTATTTCTATGCTTACCGTTCTTAAGTTTAGTTTTTGCATCTTTACTTTGGGTTTTGTACACCAGCTTCAAACAGGTGATAATACAATATTTTTGGTTTAGATGGTACAATGATTCTTGATTCTCTAAACAATGACTGCTTGTTTTGTCACATAAACTGAAATTAGGCTAACTATTGGAATTTTTGGAACCAGGAAATGGCAGAGTGATTTCTGCATAGTGTATCTTTAAATGACTGACTGACTTGCTAGTTGATCGTCTCTGGTCACCGTTTTTTAAATGCATTTGATTTAACTAGGCAAGTCAGTTAAGAACAAATTCTTATTTACAATAACGGCCTACCCTGCCCAAACCCTAACCCGGACGACGCTGGGCCTATTGTGCGCCACCCTATGGAACTCCCAATCATAGCCTGTTGTGATACAGCCTGGAATCGAACCAGGGACAGTAGTGACGCCTCTAGCACTGAGATGCAGTGCCTTAGACCGCTGCGCCACTCGGGAGTCCACTGTCTGGTTTTGCTCTTGTCCTCCTCCTCCCCTGCTCTGGAGATGGAAGCTGTACATCATTCACAAATTGGAATAATTTATTGTAGAACTGTCTTTGTCACACACACACACAGCGAGTGTGATGAAGCTCTGTCATCTAGAGGAGACAGCCACAGCTGTATCTGACAGATGGGACCACTGTGTGGTGTCGGATCTGGTCTGTCTCATTCTGTGGTCTCTGCCAGCAGCACTGTTGTTAAAGCAACACATTCTGTGTAACACACCACAATGTTCTGACAAGCCGGTGCACTTGAACAAGCATCTAACTAGCTTTAACAAACCACAACACTGACAGTCCACCACAGTTTAAACCACAACACTGACAGTCCACTGCAGTCTAAAACACAATACTGACAGTCCACTGCAGTCTAAACCACAACACTGACAGTCCACCGCAGTTTAAACCACAGCACTGACAGTCCACTGCAGTCTAAACCACAACACTGACAGTCCACCGCAGTTTAAACCACAGCACTGACAGTCCACTGCAGTCTAAACCACAATACTGACAGTCCACTGCAGTCTAAACTACAACACTGACAGTCCACCGCAGTGTAAACCACAACACTGACAGTCCACTGCAGTCTAAACTACAACACTGACAGTCCACCGCAGTGTAAACCACAACACTGACAGTCCACTGCAGTCTAAAACACAATACTGACAGTCCACTGCAGTCTAAACCACAACACTGACAGTCCACCGCAGTTTAAACCACAGCACTGACAGTCCACTGCAGTCTAAACCACAACACTGACAGTCCACTGCAGTGTATAAACCACAACACTGACAGTCCACTGCAGTCTAAACTACAACACTTGACAGTCCACCGCAGTCTAAACCACAACACTTGACAGTCCACTGCAGTCTAAACCACAACACTGACAGTCCACTGCAGTGTATAAACCACAATGGTTATCATGCCAATGCTCTTCTCTTGAAATTAAAATATTATATGTTATAATATAATATGTTTTATTTTTTTGTTGATGCCTTAATTAGCACAAGCAAGCTGCACTATGTAATGCCAAGCTACAGTACGAGTTGTTATCCCATGCCTAATGCCATGCATGTAGGAAGTCTCCTGTGGGTTTTCCCCTTTACAAGGCCCATGTCTCCCTTCCCTCCCCATGTGGTCTAGTCCCCTGCTGTGTTTAGCCCTATGTGTAACCCTGTTAAAGAGCCACTGTAGGTCAGGCATGCCAGCCAGTGTCAGCCTAGGGCCCTCTCTCCCAGCCAACCCTCTCCCAGCCAACCCTCTCTCCCAGCCAACCCTCTCCCAGCCAACCCTCTCTCCCAGCCAGCCTTCTCTCCCAGCCAACCTTCTTTCCCAGCCAACCCTCTCTCCCAACCCTCTCTCCCAGCCAGCCTTCTCTCCCAGCCAACCCTCTCTCCCAACCCTCTCTCCCAGCCAACCCTCTCTCCCAGCCAGCCAGTCCTCTCTCCCAGCCAACCCTCTCTCCCAGTCAACACTCTCTCCCAGACAACCATCTATCCCAGCCAACCCTCTCTCCCAGCCAACCCTCTCTCCCAGCCAACCCTCTCTCCCAACCCTCTCTCCCAGCCAGCCTTCTCTCCCAGCCAACCCTCTCTCCCAACCCTCTCTCCCAGCCAGCCTTCTCTCCCAGCCAACCCTCTCTCCCAACCCTCTCTCCCAGCCAGCCTTCTCTCCCAGCCAACCCTCTCTCCCAACCCTCTCTCCCAGCCAACCCTCTTTCACAACCCACTCTCCCAGCCAGCCTTCTCTCCCAGCCAACCCTCTCTCCCAGCCAACCCTCTCTCCCAACCCTCTCTCCCAGCCAACCCTCTCTCCCAGCCCTCTCTCCCAGCCAACCCTCTCTCCCAACCCTGTCTCCCAGCCAGCCTTCTCTCCCAGCCAACCATCTCTCCCAATCCTCTCTCCCAGCCAGCCTTCTCTCCCAGCCAACCCTCTCTCCCAGCCAACCCTCTCTCCCAGCCAACCCTCTCTCCCAACCCTCTCTCCCAACCCTCTCTCCCAGCCAACCCTCTCTCCCAGCCAACCCTCTCTCCCAACCCTCTCTCCCAGCCAGCCGTATCTCCCAACCCTCTCTCCCACTGGGCTAGACTGGAGCCCAAGAGGTCAATCAATAACACGTGCGGTCAGGCAGAAATCCCACATTTCGTACACACGCACTCACGTTCATATATACACACAGATACGCATACGTGCGCTAACACACATACAGACACTTCACACACTCCTGAACCAGGTCAAGGGCGTTGTCCATAGCGACCTGCTCGGCAACTACTCTCTCACTCCCCCGCTGTCCGAGGGTAAGACTCCAGTCGTGTGTGTTTTTTCTCGCTCTTACATCACAGTTGGACCACCCTCCTCCTCCTCTGGCTTAGGTCCAGAATGGAGAGACTGAACTGATATGGAGGGAGGGAACAACATCACTGCACTGCCTCCGTCTAGAAAGATGCTAAGATGATAATTAGTATAGAACACACATAACCACTGGTTATCAAACCTTCCACATTATGGCTGAGAAACAGAAGGTACAGGAAGGATTTCAGGGAACCTAATCATTTACAGGCGCTCTTGGAATTGGAGTTCTGTTCAAGGAAAAACCCCTTACTGTATTGTCATGTAGAAAGCCACTGAAAAAAACTATGTGAAGGCCTCTTGTCAGTCTGTCCAGTTTTGATTTGTTTCTCACCAACTAGCCATAACTTTGAGTTCCTCGGATTCCTCTGAGATTCTTTTCAAGTTGAATGTTAGAAGGCCGTTGGACAGTTGTTGTGTTTTTCAGCTCGGGTCAGTTCCTCAACAGCAGGCTCTTTGTCAGAGTCTTTCAAAAAGACGAAAATGCCTAGAAATTCCCCAATCCTGAGAATTGCATTGTGGCGGTTGCCGCGATACAGTCCATAGGGGCCATTGTGAGGTTTGTATAGAGCCAACGGTTCGACAGGGAGCAGCAATGGCCCATAATGCTCCTTGCATTCCACTGTCCTTTGAGCATCCTTTGAGCTGAGCTATGGTGGATTGTGGGTAGTTTATCATTTCTCAGTCCTTCAATCTGTTTATAAAATCTTAGCTCCGTCCCCACCAAGCCACTTTCTCTGAAAACAGGAAGAAAGAACTATGAATAAGATTCACTGTAACTCCCATCGGTATGTAAATCAATCCAGTAGTCTGTTGCTATGTTCAGTTTATCAACCTTGAACCAACGGACATAACATATCCTACAAGACTTGCCTAGTTAAATAAAGGTTCAAAAAAAGAAAAGATTTGAATTAAAGGACCTCTGCTTAGGTGCATTGGAGAAGTGACATTGGAAGAACATTAGAACAACACTCCTTATTCCCCTGTCTGTGTGTAAATCAATCCTACGCTGAGTTTACCGTGGACTCCGTTCAGTTCTTCAGGTCAAATAAAATGGTCATGCTTATTTACAAGCCCTTAACCAACAATGCAGTTCAAGAATTAGTTAAGAAAATATTTACTAACTAAACTAAAGTACATTTTTTAAATTAAAAGGTAACACAATAAAATAACAATAATGAGGCTATTTGACCTTGATCCAACGTATATGACGGATCCTACAAGACTAGCCTTTCATTAGAGCGATGTTGACAGATACCTTTGCCTCTACATCAACACCAACTGGTGTGCTAACTCCAGCGTGGTGGAGGGGTCGACCCACTGTTCACCTGTCTTGAAATACTTGATGGTCAAATGCCGACCCTTCTAACTCCCGAGGGAGTTTTCAGCTGTTATCGTGACTGCTGTATACATTTCCCCTCATGACAAGAAAATTAACAAGCTGGCACTTAATGAACTGTACAAGGCAAGAAAACCTACATTTAAAGACTACTTTTATGATTTCCGGTGTAACTAAGACATGTGATGCCCAACATTCATCAACACGTCACCAACGCCACTAGGGACGATAAAGTCCTAGACCACTGTTATTCTACCCACAAGCAAGCATACAAGGCCCTGCCTCGTCCACCATTCCACAAATCAGATCATGATTCCATACTCCTGCTTCCTGTTTACAAGCAGAAACTCAAACAGGAAGTTCCTGTGACTCGCTCTGTTGAGATTATGCTACAAGACTGCTAGCGCTGATTGGAAAATGTTTAGAGAATCCGCCGATAACATTGACGAGCTAACCACCTCTGTCACCGAATTCGTTAGAAAATTAATCGGCGACGTCGTCCCCACGGTGTGTGTTCGCTGCTCCCCCAATCAACTGCCCTGGACAAACACAGAGGTTGGTGGTAAACTAAAGGACAGGGCTACCTTACAAAGAGCTATCGTAGACAACCCTGAGGCTACGGCCGAGGACAGGAATAAGTACAAGAAGTCCAGCTATGACCTCCACAGAGTCATCAAACGAGCAAAAGGACAATATAAGAATACGATGGAATCATACTACACATGTTCAGACACCCACCACATGTGGCAGGGGCTGCAGTCCATTACAGATTACAAAGGAAGACCCAACTGTGATCTGCCCAACGATTCCTCTCTACCAGATGAATTCAATGCATTTTATGCACGCTTTGACAACAACATCGTGCTGGGTGTGAGGGCCATCATTGACCCAGAGGATTGTGTGATCTTGCTCTCCGAGGGCGATGTGAGAAAGGTCTTTAATCAGGTCAACACCCGCAAGGCTGCGGGCCTGGTGGTATTCCAGGGTGCGTTTTCAGAGCATGTGCAGAACAGCTGGCAGGCATATTCACGGTCATTTTCAACCTCTCCTTGGTCTAGTCTGTAATACCCATATGTTTTAAGATAACATCCATCATTCCTGTCCCCAAGAACTCTAAGTCTTCATGCCACAATAATTACCACCCTGTAGCACTCACTTTATTATGAAGTGCTTTGAGAGGCTGGTTTTGTTACCCACTCCAATTTGCCCCAATAGATCCATAGATGACGCAATCTCAATTGTTCTCCACACTGCCCTCACCCACCTAGATAAGAGGAATACCTACTGTATGTGAGAATGATGTTTATTGACTACAGCTCAGTGTTCAACACCATTGTCCCCTCCAAGCTCGTCATCAAGCTTAGCACTCTGGGTCTGAACACCTCCCTCTGCATCTGGATCCTGGACTTCCTGAAGGGTCGACCACAGGTGGTGAGGGTAGGCAACATCAGCTCTACCACGCTGACACCCAAAACAGGGACCCCACAGGGGTGTGTGCTTAGTCCCCTCCTGTACTCCCTGTTCACCCACAACTGCGTGGCCAAGCACGCCTCCAACACCATCATCAAGTTTGCTGACAACACGACAGTGGTAGGCCTGATCACCGGTGACGATGAGTCAGCCTACAGGGAAGAGGTCAGTGACCTAGCAGTGTGGTGCCAGAACAACAGCCTCTCCCTCAATGTCAGTAAGACCATGGAGCTGATCTTGGAATACAGGAAATGGAGGGGAGAGTACGCCCACATCCACATTGACAGGGCTGCAGTGGAGCAGGTCGAGAGCTTCAAGTTCCTCTGTGTCCAAATCACTAAAGACTTAAAATGGTCCAAACACATGCACAGAGTCGCAAAGAAGTGACACCAGCTCCTCTTCTCCCTCTGGAGGTTGAACAAGTTTTGGATGGGCCCTCAAATCTTCAAAAAGTTCTACAGCTGTACCATTGAGAGCATTTTGACTGACTGCATCACTATCTGGTATGGCAATAGCACCACCCTTAATCGCATGGCGCTACAGAGGGTGGTGCAGACAGCCCAGAACATCACTGGGACCGAGCTCCCTGCCATAAAGGATATCTATATAAGGCGGGGTGGTAGGAAGACCCAGAAAATTGTTAAAGACTACAACCACCCAAGCCATAGACTATTCTCTCTGCTTCCGCACGGCATGTGGTACCGGTGCATCAAGTCTGGCACCAACAGACTCTTGAACAGTTTCTCTCCCTAAGCAACAAGACTGATTACTAGTTTAAAAAAATAACTACATAGACTATCTGAGTTAACCTTGTATCTTTATTGACCTTTTAGTTTTGCACTCACAAGGTTCTACACACTCACTCTCACTCCATCATCTGCACTCACAAGGTTCTACACTCTCACTCTCACTCCATCATCTGCACTCACAAGGTTCTACACACTCACTCTCACTCCATCATCTGCACTCACAAGGTTCTACACTCTCACTCTCACTCCATCATCTGCACTCACAAGGTTCTACACACTCACTCTCACTCCATCATCTGCACTCACAAGGTTCTACACACTCTCACTCCATCATCTGCACTCACAAGGTTCTACACACTCTCACTCCATCATCTGCACTCACAAGGTTCTACACACTCACTCTCACTCCATCATCTGCACTCACAAGGTTCTACACACTCACTCTCACTCCATCATCTGCACTCACAAGGTTCTACACTCTCACTCTCACTCCATCATCTGCACTCACAAGGTTCTACACACTCACTCTCACTCCATCATCTGCACTCACAAGGTTCTACACACTCACTCTCACTCTCACTCCATCATCTGCACTCACAAGGTTCTACACACTCTCACTCCATCATCTGCACTCACAAGGTTCTACACACTCTCACTCTCACTCCATCATCTGCACTCACAAGGTTCTACACACTCACTCTCACTCCATCATCTGCACTCACACATAATATGCACATACAATTATACTGACACACCCGCACACCCACTCACCTGCAAGCTGCTGCTACTCTGTTTATCTTAGATCCTGTTGCCTAGTCACCTTAACCCTATACATACAGTGTGTCTACCTCCATCACTCCAGTATCCCTGCACATTGTAAATATGGTATTGGAACTTACCGTATATATAGTATACTTACTTACGTACTTATTGTGTTTTTCATATTTCTTCTTATTTCTCTTGTGTTTTTTTCTAGTATTACACTGTTATTGATGATTTAATTTTGGGGTTTTGAGTTTGCAAGAAAGGCATTTCACTCTACTTGTGCATGTGACATTGAACATTGAAAACACGTAGCTCTACAATTAGTAGAAAACGACTGGGCCCCTTTCCTCTCAACTGAGAGCGCCTTTGTCATTGAGAAAACAGGCAGTTAACATCTACACCAAAACCAGTCTCAATCCAGCTTTGTTGCCTTACTGTATGGTGCTTAAATAAATCCTATTTTTTAGTAGAGCCATTTCTGGGAACATCTGGAAAGACAGACTTCTCCACAGACTTAGGCTCTGCCTTGTCCTGAGGCCTACACTGTAGTCAAATGGAATGTATCTGAAACATACAGTACATGAGAAGAGAGGTTTTTCTCTCTCTCTCTCTGAGGATGTTGGTGGGCTAGCGACTTTGAGGGGAGAATTGGGGGCTCAGGAAGATAAAGGGTTCATTCATACTGGGAGGTAGTGGGACAAAAGGCCTTTGAAAGGAGAAGGTTGAAACATACCGTTACCTCCAGGGTCACATAATGTCTGTGATTACCTCTCACTAGTTTGTTGAATTGAATTGATGCACCTTGGTTGGATTGCGAGGTAACGAGAGTAAACTCTTTCCTTAGACTCATCTCCTCTGTAGTCATTGGCATCTCTTTATTTTGATGAAAGAAAAAGCAAAGCCACTTCCCTCTTCTGTTTAACAACACTGTGGAATGTTCTGGATGACGGTACCATTGGTGTACTCCGCATAGACTCTTTATGCCAGAGAGGCTTGTATCAAAATGACACACCCGGCCCTCTTTCCAATTTCCTATCGAATTTTGTAATGTATGTGTGTCTCCTTCGTTTAAAGGTCT
Organism: Oncorhynchus tshawytscha; assembly: GCF_018296145.1. NCBI lineage: Eukaryota > Metazoa > Chordata > Actinopteri > Salmoniformes > Salmonidae > Oncorhynchus > Oncorhynchus tshawytscha. Next base: position 35,438,803 of record NC_056448.1, read on the forward strand.
TAACTGAAAGCACTTCCACTGCTGAACTGGCAAATACGCCGGAGCGTCACTTAGTAAGACCTGGCAAAGCTCTGTAGTATTCAATAAGAGAAAAATGTAGACCAATTATAGCGTCTGAGTGTTTTTAAAGGGTGAACCTGATTGTACTGAGATCAGATATTATATCTGGAGCTTTTCCATAATTTTGTGACTTTGCGCAAAGTCATCACTATTCTGACGGAAACGCTGAAGGAATGATTTTTTGCGTACCTCCTTATGAGTGATGATTCAGTTTATTTAGTCATCCATCTAGTGTTTTAAGACTTTGAAGTGTATTATTTTTAAGGGTATAGTGATTTTAATAGTGATTTGGGCTCCCGAGTGGTGAAGCGGTCTAAGGCACTGCATCTCAGAGCAAGAGGCAACACTACTGTCCCTGGTTCAAATCCAGGCTGAATCACATCCGGCTGTGATTGGGATAGGGCGGTGCACAATTGACCTAGCGTCGTTTCCTAAATGAACACATTTATAGCTGAATTCATGTGATTTTAAAGTCTTGTTGCCGACCCCTGCTTTAAAGTCTACCAATTGTTTCAATTTTTGTTTGTTGTTTGTATGGGAAACGCATGGTGTACATTTTCCAACTAAATGCTTACTTGCAGGTTCCTTCTCAACAATGTAACAACAATAAGACAAAATAAAATATTAGAATATGAACATATAGTAAATGGCTCAGTAGAATAGAATAAACATTTTCACATAAGTATAATACAGGAAGGCACAATCTATAGTTCAACATTTACAGGTGTTTTGGGGAAGGGGGGGATGGAGGGCAGTGTGTGTAGCAGAAAGTATTCACACCCCTGGACAAATTTGATTTTGTTACACCCTGAATCTAAAATGGATTAAATGTAGATTTTGTGTCACTGGCCTACAAACAATACCCCATAATGTCAAAGTGGAATGATGTTTTCATACATTTTTACAAATGAATGAAAAGCTGAAATGTCTTGAGTCAATAAGTATTCAACCCCTTTGTTATGGCCAAGACTAAATCATTTCAGGAGTAAAAAATGTCTTAACAAGCTTCATAAGTTGCATGGAATCACTCATGTTTAACATGATTTTTGAATGCCTCCCTCATCTCTGTACCCCACACATACAATTATCTGTAAGCTCCCTCAGTAGAGCAGTGCATTTCAAACACAGATTCAACCACAAATACCAGGGAGGTTTTCCAATGCCTCGCAAAGAAGAGCAGCTATTGGTAGATGAGTAAAAAAAAAAGCAGATATTGAATATCTCTTTGAATATGGTGAAGTTATTAATTCAATACACCCAGTCACTACAAAGATACAGGCATCCTTCCTAACTCAGTTGCCAAAGAGGAAGAAAAACACTCAGGGATGTTACCATGAGGCCAATGGTGACTTTAAAACAGTTAGAGTGTGATAGCTGTGATAGGAGAAAACTGAGGATGGATCAACAACATTGCATTTACTCCTCAATACTAACCTAAATAACATTGTGAAAATAAGGAAGCCTGTACATAATACAAATATTCCAAAACATGCATCCTGTTTGCAATAAGGCAGTAAAGTAAAACTGCAAAATAATGTGGCTAAGAAATTAACTTTATGTCCTGAATACATAGAGTTACAGATTGTTAGGGGCAAAACCAAAACAACACATCACTGAGTACCACTATTTTCAAGCATGGTGGTGGCTGCATCATGTAATGGGTATGCTTGTCGTCTGCAAGGTTTTTTAGAATAAAAATAAATGGAATAGAGCTAAGCACAGGCAAAATCCTAGAGGGAAACCAGGTTCAGTCTGCTTTCCACCAGACACTGGGAGACATTCACCTTTCATGAGGACACTAACCAAAAACACACAACAGAATATACACTGGAGTTGTTTACCAAGATGACATTGAATGTTCCTGAGTGGCCTAGATACCGTTTTGACTTAAATCGGCTTAAAAATCTATGGCAAGACTTGAAAATGGCTTAGCAATGGTCAACAACCAACTTGATAGAGGTTGAAGAATTTAAAAAATAGTAATGTTCTAATATTGTACAATCCAGGTGTGCAAATCTCTTAGAGACTTACCCAGAAAGACAGCTGTAATCACTGCCAAAGGTGATTCTAAAGAGTATTGACTCAGGGGGTTGAATACTTATCTCATCAAGATATATATATTTATTTACAAATATTATAATTGTTCTTCTACTTTGACATTACATAGTATTTTGTGTAGATTGTTGACAGATTAAATCCATTATAATCCCACTTTGTAACACAACAAAATGTGGAACAAGTGTGTGAATACTTTCTGAAGGGACTGTATATGTGTGTGTGTAATTCTGTGTGGGTGTGTGCATAAGTGACTGCATGTGTGCTACGGTGTGGAGAATCAGAGCAGGTGGTCAGGCCAGTTCAAGTGTTCTGGACCATATTCAGTAGTGTTTTTCATCATGAATCGTGTTCTGGGGGCCGCTCTGCAGAGTGGTCACTAGCTGGCACAGCCACAAAGTCATTCAATCTAACCTTAACCCTAACCTTAACCACACTGCTAACCCTAATGCCTAACCTTAACCACACTGCTAACCCTAATGCCTAACCCTAACTCTAAATTAAGACCAAAAAGTACTTTTTTTACAATATAGCCAATTTGGACTTTGCAGCTAGCCTATCTAAGGGAAAATTGCTCAGTTCTGCCTCCAGAATTAGACTCATGACAATAAATGTCAACCGGCTATTCAGTATATGACCTCAGTATCAATGTTGTTACTGATTCCATTGTGACAGTGATACTGTGCAACAACATGACGGCACAAACAGGCATTTCTGTTACCAAACTTTGCATCTGCACTGTTCTTCAAGTAAATGTGTTTTTGTAAAATGTAGAGTGGAAATTGTTAAAAGTAGTCATTGTGCCTAGAGTTTGTTTAACTTTGCAATCATTGGTTTTTGTTTGACACACATTATAAAGTGAAAGATCTGAGTCAGTGTCACTGTTACAGTGGAATGTCCTCCGTATGTGTAAAGATTAGAACTGTGTACTCCTATAGTGCTTCTTACATGATCATTCATTATTCTCATTATCCAGTCTCTCTAGCCTACATGTTACTCTCCCAGGGCTCAGAGGTATCTCAAAAAGCCCAACATAATGGACAAAAATGTTCACTTGTGCTCTGAAAACACTTCCTCGTCAGGTGTTATTTTAACATGTCGTCTCGGCGAGCGAGCCCGAGGGAGCTACGTGTCGTGATAACTTTTAATTGTTTGCTCTGCTGTTTATGACGGAAACAGGGAGAACAATGCAAGTGCATTAAATCTTGAATATTTCACAACACTTTTGCACTTAAGCAAAGAAAAATATAAAATTTTCATACTTCGATGAAGTTACAAAAAACATTTTTCCTCCAGCAGGATGCTGACACAAAATGTGAATTATAAAAGACCTCCGTTTGCCATTTTGGAGTTTTTACACAAATAGAGACGGAGTGAAAAGTGTGTGTCCAGGACTCTGGGGGGTGGCATGTTGATGTGTGTGTGTGTCTGTGTGTGTGTGTGTGTGTTTCTGTGTGTTTATGTGTGTTTCTGTGTGTGTGTGTTCATGTGTGTGAAAGTGTGTGTGTAAATGTGTTTGTATGACTGCTTGGTTAACGTGCATAAGGGTGTGTGTGTGTATAAAGTACAATGAGTGTTTCTTTAAGGGCAGGCAGTACTATTGAGACCCAGCAGCACTTAGGGCCAGTGATGACCCTGTTTCACTGTCTTTGTGTCTAGCCGGAGTATATGCTGTAATATCAACATCCAGTTTCTCTTTAAACAAAATGTTCCATTGAAACCAATGTTCTTTGGAACAGATCTGTGTGGGGGACGTCCCGCCTATATAATGGTAAGGTAAGGAAACACTGCACAGATGTCCTGCCTGAAAGAGCTGTCCTATTGTTCTCTTACTCATTTTTTATTTATTTAAAAAAATTGTAACTAGGCAAGTCAAATTCTTATTGATAATGACAGCCCAGGAACAGTGGGTTAACTGCCTTGTTCAGGGGCAGAACGACAGATCTTTACCTTGTCAGCTCGGGGATTCGATTTAGCAACCTTTTGGTTACTGGCCCAGTGCTCTAACCACTAGGCTACCTGCTACCTCCTCATCTTTAAAGTCATCTGTTTAGTAGTGTTTGCACTCAGCAAATGTTTTGTTGTGTGAACATGGTCATGTGAGATATAAATTCCAATCAACATACCACAGTGGAACTGTCTGTCTGAGCTAGGGGCTTGGGTAGAATCAAAACTTTTGCTTTGTGACTGATTGTGTCAATCTCTCTCTCTTTTTCCATCTCATCTCTTTCTTCATCCCCGTCTGTCACTCAGTCTCCTCTCTTCTTCCTCATCCCTCTTTCATTTCTCTCTTCCTATCTTCCTCTTTCATCCCCATCTTTCTTTCTTCCTCCCTGTCTGTCTCGCTCCCTCTCTCCATCTCGTTGCTCATCCTCTATTTAATCAGCTCTCCCAGGACCCCGCTCTCAGTAATTAGCTTTGAAACTTTAATCACCGTAGACCTAAAGCAGAGGAGAGTAGAGAGATGGTGGCATTATACATACACAGGCACACACACACACTGTTACTCACATACACACGCTGGTACGCGTACTTGCCCACATATGTAGGCCTATACTAATGTACGCACACAAACGCACACACATACTTTTTACCCAACCTCACACACACCGGCACATCTCAGTGCATTAATATTAAGTGTGGTAGCAGGCCATGGCATGCTCAGACATGTCAGCCAATTAGCACCAAACAAAACAGACTGAAAAATGGTAAAGGACTACCTCTCCTCGTCCAGTAATGAACGCTCAATTCCATTTCCAATTGCAAAATATTTTAAGCAATTTCTGTAGTGTTCCCCTAATGAACACAACCCTGGTCTCAGGCCTTGAACCTGGTTTTCTGTTGCAAAATGCTTTAAAATGATTTTCATCACATGCCATAATGAACACAACCCTGGTCTCAGGCCTTGAACCTGGTTTTCTGTTGCAAAATGCTTTAAAATGATTTCCATCACATGCCATAATGAACACAATCCTGTCCTTATAGTTGTCGGAGTTGATGCTAACTGGGTTCATGTTTAAGTGAGGAACCGTGAGGCTGAGTGGAGGCGACGTGGCGGACATGCTAACTTCGCTAGCTAGACTTCCTCTGAGCCGACACAATGGCCAGACACGCAGGAAGTGCGTTAGCCACTCTGAGCAGACACACAGCTGCCATGTCTCATCCTGCCAACAAGCAGAAGACGAGAAGAGCAGGACACCTATTCTGGGAACCGGGAAATTTGGGAACTGAACAACCTGGGCTGTTTTATTGTTATATGTTGAAATACAGTATATAGTAGGATGGATTGTTTGGGGGGGGTTTGTATGGATGGGGGTGTTTGAGTGTTTGTGTACAGTGTGTGTGCGAATGTGTGTGTCTACATGCGTTTATTCGTGTGTCTATGTTCGTCTTTCATCAACATGTGTGTGGGTTCCTTTGTGTGTGTGTGTCGGGTTGATGTGGCTCAGTCAAGGACTGACTTCGTTTAATAATGGACCTCCTGCTCTCAGCCATCCATACAGACAGATGAGTCATCAACACTGACTGGGAAACTATCCTATCAGATGTTTCTCAAGGTCCAATGGCCTAACGTCACCCACAGGGGAGGGCAGCAGCTGCTAGAAGTCAACTGTCCAGAAATAAACATTAATATGGCCATTAGCATGAGCTAATCAGCTAATCAGCCTGGGATTGGATTGCGTGTGAATGTGGAGTGCCATGACATTAGAATGGATGAGAGGAAGAACAGATGTAACAATCCCAAATGGAAGAGGGCAATCGAGTAACCGGTTTGTCACAAAATGTTTTGCATATCAGCAATCAAGTTTTCAAGATATATAACTTTCAAACTACAGAGAATCATATAACGCATAACGCAGCATCGTATGATGTAAAATGCATCATACAGGGATGATTTCTGTATTTTGAAGTTATATATCTTGAAAACTTGATTGCTGATATGCAAAACATTTTGGGACGATGTCAACAATGGACTAATGAAACAAATACCAAGAGATTGTTTTTGGATGGAGTTTTCCTTTAAATAAAGATAACATTTTGGGAATGTATAGGAGTGATCATTGTCCCCTGATCATCCTCAGTGCAGTGTTTAGTGTTAAGCCAACTGAATATGAATGTCACTATTTGTTCCTAGGGAACTCACATCATCAGTACCTCAGTCAGACAGCTCAGTGTTCTCATCACTCACCCAACCATTATTTGGAGAAGAACAAGGAACAAAACATGTAATGTTGTTTAATGTCTTCAACTCCAACTTCAGCACTGGTCTAGGTAGCCTCATGGTTCAGCTAGGCCACTGGTCACTGTGTGGTAGGTAGCCTCATGGTTCAGTTAGGCCACTGGTCACTGTGTGGTAGGTAGCCGCATGGTTCAGCTAGGCCACTGGTCACTGTGTGGTAGGTAGCCTCATGGTTCAGCTAGGCCACTGGTCACTGTGTGGTAGGTAGCCTCATGGTTCAGCTAGGCCACTAGTCACTGTGTAGTAGGTAGCCTCATGGTTCAGCTAGGCCACTAGTCACTGTGTTTCAACTGGTCACTGTGTGGTAGGTAGCCTCATGGTTCAGCTAGGCCACTAGTCACTGTGTTTCAACTGGTCACTGTGTGGTAGGTAGCCTCATGGTTCAGCTAGGCCACTGGTCACTGTGTAGTAGGTAGCCTCATGGTTCAGCTAGGCCACTGGTCACTGTGTGGTAGGTAGCCTCTCTCACCATGGTTCAGCTAGGCCACTGGTCACTGTGTGGTAGGTAGCCTCTCTCACCATGGTTCAGCTGGACCACTGGTCACTGTGTGGTAGGTAGCCTCTCTCACCATGGTTCAGCTAGGCCACTGGTCACTGTGTGGTAGGTAGCCTCATGGTTCAGCTAGGCCACTGGTCACTGTGTGGTAGGTAGCCTCATGGTTCAGCTAGGCCACTGGTCACTGTGTGGTAGGTAGCCTCATGGTTCAGCTAGGCCACTAGTCACTGTGTGGTAGGTAGCCTCATGGTTCAGCTGGACCACTGGTCACTGTGTGGTAGGTAGCCTCATGGTTCAGCTAGGCCACTGGTCACTGTGTGGTATGTAGCCTCATGGTTCAGCTAGGCCACTAGTCACTGTGTGGTAGGTAGCCTCATGGTTCAGCTAGGCCACTAGTCACTGTGTGGTAGGTAGCCTCATGGTTCAGCTAGGCCACTGGTCACTGTGTTTCAACTGGTCACTGTGTGGTAGGTAGCCTCATGGTTCAGCTAGGCCACTGGTCACTGTGTGGTAGGTAGCCTCATGGTTCAGCTAGGCCACTGGTCACTGTGTGGTAGGTAGCCTCATGGTTCAGCTAGGCCACTGGTCACTGTGTGGTAGGTAGCCTCATGGTTCAGCTAGGCCACTAGTCACTGTGTGGTAGGTAGCCTCATGGTTCAGCTAGGCCACTGGTCACTGTGTGGTAGGTAGCCTCATGGTTCAGCTAGGCCACTGGTCACTGTGTGGTAGGTAGCCTCATGGTTCAGCTAGGCCACTAGTCACCGTGTTTCAACTGGTCACTGTGTAGTAGGTAGCCTCTCTCACCATGGTTCAGCTAGGCCACTGGTCACTGTGTGGTAGGTAGCCTCTCTCACCATGGTTCAGCTGGACCACTGGTCACTGTGTGGTAGGTAGCCTCTCTCACCATGGTTCAGCTAGGCCACTGGTCACTGTGTGGTAGGTAGCCTCTCTCACCATGGTTCAGCTGGACCACTGGTCACTGTGTGGTAGGTAGCCTCTCTCACCATGGTTCAGCTAGGCCACTAGTCACCGTGTTTCAACTGGTCACAGTGTGGTAGGTAGCCTCTCTCACCATGGTTCAGCTGGACCACTGGGGACAGTGTGGTAGGTAGCCTCTCTCACCATGGTTCAGTTGGAATAGGGGTTTCAATGGCTCAGTGGGTTAGAGCACATTGCTACAAACCCAGTTGATTCCCACATGAGCCATGACAGGCCACATGTCTGTGTCACTGTCAATGTTGACAGTTGTTTAAGTGGCTTTGGACGAAGTGTATATTAAAATAGATGCTCGTATTAAGGAACCCTGCTTCACAATGGTCTCCCTGAGTCCCTGTAGTCAACAGTACCAAACACTGAGTAGATTGTTAGCTTGGCTACTGATATGAATTATGGAAGTCCTTTCCTCTCTCCTTAATGTGCTGCTGCCTGCCAAGCCATTAAAGGATAGCTAATATATTAGTGTGTCGCAGGGATCATCTCCTAACACTGACAGCCTTCCTCTGTTGGAGCCTCTGTCACTTTGCCAGCAGGTGTGTGTGTGTGTGTGTGTGTGTGTGTGTGTGTGTGTGTGTGTGTGTGTGTGTGTGTGTGTGTGAGTGCAACTTCCCTGGGGATCAATAAACTGTCTATACTGTAAGTGCTCTAAGCACTTTACACTGTAAGAGCGGTTTCTCTCACCTCATTCAGTACCTATGTGTTGAGCCCTTCACCTACAGTATGTGACAAATAGTTGATTGTAGTTGTTGTTGCTCTACTCCCATAGAGGTCTGTGATTGACCTATATGTGTTTGTGTTTTCCAGTATGAGTTCAAGGCCAAGAACATCAAGAAGAAAAAAGTGAGCATCATTGTGTCTGTGGACGGAGTCAAGGTAGTCCTCCGGAAGAAACAGAAGGTAAGGCTGGGCCAATCAGAAAGCAGGGTTATGATGATGTGATTATGAAGAGGCCAATCAAAGAGTAGAGTTGGGATGATGTCATTATGAAGACATAAATCAAATTATAGGATTATGATGATGTCATTATGAAAGGACCAATCAGAGAGCAGGGTTATGGTGATGTCATTATTAAGGGACCAATCAGAGAGCATGGTTATGGTGATGTCATTATGAAGGGACAAATCAGAGAGCAGGGTTATGGTGATGTCATTATGAAGGGACAAATCAGAGATGGCTTATGTCAATGTCATTATGAGGGGAATAAAATTGTTACATCAACAAATCCATGGGATTTTTCGGTCTTGTAAATGTTGTGTTCTTGTCTGTCGTAAAATATTACATTTAGACTTCATGTTATCTTTCGACTCTGAATTAGAGGTCAAGTTGGACCTGTTCCGAAATGGACCTGGGGCTTTCCCACCCGGACCCAATATGCATAAATCAAAATGTTCAATAGAGACCCGTTCTGAACGGACCCTGGGACTACTAGACCTGTTCCGTATAGACGTGGTCAGATCCAGACTCGGTCTGATCCGAGTGAGGAAAGCAACAGAAAATGTATTTTTTAAGCTACTTTATTAACCGGAGCTGATAAATCGCGAGAGGAGAGAGAGAGAGCGAGAGAGAGAGAGGTGGTGATGCTGCTCTAGCAACCAGGGGAGGGGCTGAGCGAGTGAAACAACAACACGGGGGAGGGGTGAGAGACAGCAACCAACCAAGCCAACTCGCGCTATAGTAAACTATTCACATTCATAGCTAGGTTATTTATCATCAAATGTGATTACGTAGTACCTGTCTTGACTGAATCAAACCAGGAGATGCTAGTCAAGCTAGCTAACATTAGCTGCTAGACTTATTGAGGCTGCCACTTTCTCATCCTACAGTTACAAATAACAACTCCATTCAGAATATTAAGTAGTTGTTGGTCATTGTAGCCTATCCTTCTCTTTTAACTTTTAATTCTGTCATTTTAATTCCATCTTCCATTGATTAGATATCTCCTAACTGGCTCTATGACTGTAGCCTATTGCCGCTTTGATGAATTATGATTGGCCAACAACAAGTTACACGCGCCACGCTCAACTCTCTCTACTGCAGTAGTCGTGTTCGGATTTGATCAGGGCACCCCCGGACAATTCAGTTAAAATTACACATACCCGAGGGACAATTCAGTTAAAATTACACATACCCGAGGGACAATTCAGTTAAAATTACACATACCCGAGGGACAATTCAGTTAAAATTACACATACCCGAGGGACAATTCAGTTAAAATTACACATACCCGAGGGACAATTCAGTTAAAATTACACATACCCGAGGGACAATTCAGTTAAAATTACACATACCCGAGGGACAATTCAGTTAAAATTACAAATACCCGTGATGATCAGATCTGACCCAGACCCGTGACATTATTTTGGGTACAGGTGGATCCGTGACTGTTGTGATTGATTGTTAACATCACCTTGACTTCCTTGCCCACAGAGGAAAGAGTGGACCTGGGACGAGAGCAAGATGCTGATCATGTCTGACCCCATATACAGGTCAGTGTCACACCTATTGTACAGCTCTGCCTCACTCATCACTCCATTTCCTTCCATTTTGATCAGCCAGGGTCTTGTCTCAATTTAACCCCTACCTATTCCCCATATAGTGCACTACTTCACCCAGAGCCAATGTAGTCACTCGGACATCATTTGAAAATACATTCTTTATCTCAATTCACCTTCCTGGTATAAAATAGCAGAAGCTCCTTTAGTGAATCCCACTTTTATGGGCCACACTGATGGTCCAACCGGACAACACATTGAAGTCATTCATATGTGCTGCTACACAGTCTGATAATGTGCCTCTATGTGTGTGCCATCGGCAATTACACTCATACAGTATATATTGGTTAGGGTTTGGCTTGTAGCCACAGCATACATGACGTCTGGCTCGATTTATTATGTAGCAAAATTTGAAATAGTATTTTTTACACTGGATAAAAGTAGAGAATATCAGAGCTAGAAAATGGTATATATTGAGTTGAGGAACAATGGGAACAATGGGAAAGTAATTTTACTTTGAAAGTTATTAAACATGTAACTCCACTTTTGAGAAAATGTCTCTTGAATGTTTTAGTACACCTACTGGAGAGCTCTTCTTTGTATACACCCATTCAGCATTGTTCACACCCTCTTAAGATTTAGCCCCACCCATCTCTTTATTAGGGATTCACGTGAGGCCATGTGCTAAACAGAGTGAGCATGGTAGTGTAGTGTAGTAAACAACCAAATATTTCAAGACTAAAAGTGGTGAAAGTAGTAGCAAAAAATCTGGTTCTTGGCCTATATCTTCAACTGACTTTGGTGCAAGTCATGTTGTTCTTCACATTACCATCTCTGGTAAAAACATACAATATTAAGTCAAATCCAAGTGTATTTGTCTCATGAACAGGATATAGAAGGTGTAAACGCTACAGTGAAATGGTTACTTGCAAATTTGCATAGTAGCAATATCAAAAACAGAAAGTGTCCAGATTGTATAAATATTTTATAATTATTAGATGATTCTTACCCAGACACACTTGACCCATCTAAATTGATGGGTCATGTGAAAGAAATGCTATAACTCCCTCAATACAATAGATGAACGTAATCACCCCCAGACACACCTGGCTAACTTGATGGGTCATGTAATCATCTGGCGATGTGGAGTCTTGTTTAGACATGTAGCTAGTTAAACAATGAACCTAATGGTGCTTTCAAGACAACTGGGAAAATTGAAATATATGAGTCAGTGATCTTCAGGTCAGAAAGTCTGGGCTCAAAAAGATTTTGGGATTCGGAGCTACTTTTTTGAGTTCCCAGTTGTCTTGAACACACAAGTCGGAGGTCGGAGATTTCCAAGTTTCCAGTTCCAAGTTCCCACTTGTTTTGAACGCAGCATAGCAATACAAACTGATTGTCATAGCTAGCCACCATGCATGAATCTTCAGGTAGCTAAAGCTAACCAACTAGGTTCAATGTTAGCTAGCTAGCTAATATTAAGCTATAACTAGCAATGCAAATGGATTTCTAAAATATGAATAATATTACTACACAGATCACACACGTAATGTTAGCCAGTGAGCCAGCTAGCTAACGTTAGCTAGCTAGTTAACAGTACACTTTAACTTTAATGAAAACGACTATCTGACAATATTAGAAATGTATAATATCTGAAACTGTAGCTAGCTAAACTCTTACAAACATGGATGAATGCTTCTCCCACTCTGTCACAGATGCCATGGTTGCCCTTAGTTTGTTTTATACAACAGTGTTCTCTTTTCGACTCCCTCTGCATATTTGTAATCAAAAGCCAGAATGTAGCTATCATACTCTGCTTCCACTGGACATTCCACTAATTTCAAAACTCGGTCAACTTCTCCCATGACAACACTGTTGATCGCCGTTTCTTCCCACATCACTGTCATCAGAAGACTCCACAATGTCTGGTTCAATTAAAATATTTTTACCTAAATCAGGGATTTCCTCATCATCTAATGCATTTTCAGAGTTAGAGAGTCAGCATGGCATGATTGTCCTTCAGAAAGGAGTCCATCACAACTTTTTTCCCACTGATTCTTGTCGATATGATAGCGACTGTTAAATTCAGGACAGCACTTTCGCAGTTCTTCTTGATATACTTAAAAAAATAAGTATTAGAAAAGATTATCTACACATACTGAGCAGCTCATGTTATAAAGCTGAACTCATCTCTTGACTTGTCTAGCCCACCCATTATCTCAGCCAATCATGGCTAGTGGGAAGTTTTTTTTCTTTTTTTCTTGCTAAACCAACTAGGCTCGTAATTTAACAATTTTATTCGTATTTACAGATGGCTTACCAGTTTGTTATTAATGCACAAGAAAGTTTACATGTTCCAGAAAGCATTTCTGTCAAAAAACGCATTTTGATAAAAATAAAAAAAATGTTTACATTCAAATGCCTCTCCTGTGAAGTAGTGACGTGCGACATACGCCTAGTTTCCTGAAATGAGTCACGTGTGAGTTTGTGTGTGTGCGTGTGTGCATGCGTGCTTTGTGTGCGTTTGTGGGTTTTCGGGGACATCTCTGTTCTTACATGGTAGCCATGGTAGCCACAGCATTATAGCTACATCTGTAGGCAACAACACCTCTGACACACTGACCCTCAACATGTGGGGGTCCCTCAGGGGTGTGTGCTTAGTCCTCTCTTGTACTCCCTGTTCACTCACGACTGTGTGGCCACGCACGACTCCAACACCATCATCAAGTTTGTTGATGACACAATGGTGGTAGGCCTGATCACCGATGGCGATGAGATGGCCTACAGGCAGCAGTGGGGGTCGGTGCCGTTTAAGATGAGGGAAGTTTTTTTTTTATTATTAAAAAATGTTTTTATGAACATGGCCTTATTTCTATTGCAGCATATTGGATGACTGTCATTCATATTACATTCACCCAGCTCAATGTAACATTGATATGGCTAGGCTACACCATGATGCTCACATCTTTCCTGTACCCATCATGAGGTTGCTACAACCTAGCCTATGAATTAAGGATTGTAACGTAGGTGCACAGGTCGAGAGAATTTTGAGTAATCAAAGTGACAGACAGTGACATGTTCAATACTGCCTTGCACACTCTTGCCTGCTTATAGCTGATCTAGAGTGTAATCATTAGTCCAACAGTTGCAATGAATACACCCCTGATCACACAGTTCACTTTCATAGCAGCCACAAACAGCTCATTTATATAATTCATTCTTGCATCTTTCTACCCACTCTCCTCCTCTCACCTTGTGGACTTCAGTGCACAAAACATCAGCTGTCTGTGACCCGCAACAATCATGCAGTACGGTGTATAGTCAACAGCAAGCAGTTTAGCTGTTACACCGGCGGGCCCCCGTGGCAATAAATTATTGGATAGCCATAGCCAGCTACTTAACATAGAATCCATCTCGGTTTGAGTAGGCTAAATGAGTTAGCTGCATTCGATGCTAGCTAAGTAAGTGAAAGTGAAAACATATATAAGACGAAATATAGCTAGCTCTCTCTCCCTTGCTTCTCCTTAATATGGAAGAAATGATTTGTTCAAAACTGTTCCAACTATTGTCTTTCTCTCTCTTTTTGTCAACTACTCGCCAGATTTTATGTACTGCAGTGCTAGCTAAGTTGTAGCTTATGCTTTCAGTACTAAATTCATTCTTTGATCCTTTGATTTGGTGGACAACATGTCAGTTCATGCTGCAAGAGCTCTGATAGGTTGGAGGATGTCCTCTAGAAATTGTTATAATTACTGTGTCAGTCTATAGAAGGGGTGAGAACCATGAGCCTCCTAGGTTTTTGTATTGAATGTGAGGCTACTGTAGACCTTCATTGCAAAACAGTGTGTTTTAATCAATTATTTGGTGACGTGACTATATTTAGTATATATATATTTTTTAAAGGAAATTCACAAAGGAAGATGGTCCTCCTCTGAGGATCCTCCACTGCCTGGCAGTGTGGCGCAAGGACAACAACCTCTCCCTCAACGTCAGTAAGACAAAGGAGCTGATAGTTGACTACAGGAGAAAGAGGGGAGAGCACGCCCCTATCCACATCGACAGGGCTGTAGTGGAGCGGGTTGAGAGCTTCATGTTCCTTGGCATCCACATCACTAAGGACTTAATATGGTCCACACACCCACACAGTCGTGAAGAGGACACGACAGCACATCTTCTCCCTCAGGAGGCTGAAAAGATTTGGCATGTGCCTTCGTATCCTTAAAAACATATACAGCTGCATCATCTAGAGCATCTTGACTGGCTGCATCACCGCTTGGTATGGAAAATGCACCGCCCTCGACCACAAAACTCTACAGAGAGGGGTGCAAACGGCCCAGTACATGACTTGGGCCAAGCTCCCTGCCACCCAGGAACGCTATATCAGGCGGTGTCAGAGGAAGGCTGGAAAAATTGCCAAAGACTTCAGCCAACCAAGACATACATAGACTGTTTAATCTGCTCCCATCCGGCAAACGGAATCTGAGCCCCGGCTCTCGCACCAACAGGCTCCGAGATACCTTCTACCCCCAAGCCATAAGACTGCTAAATAGCCATATGTAGTTAATTAAATGATTACACGGTCTGCATTTACCCTATCTTGCACTGACTCTATGCACACTCACAAGACGATACACAGAGTGTACAAAGCATTAGGAACACCTGCTCTTTTCATGACATAGAGTGACCAGGTGATTCCATGTGAAAGCTATCATCCCTTATAGATGTCACCTGTTAAATCCACTTCAATCAGTGTACATGAAGGGGAGGAGACTGCTTAAAGAAGGATTTTTAAGCCTTTAGACAATTGAGACATGGATTGTGTGTGTGGCATTCGGAAGGTGAATGGGCAAGACAAAAATATTTAAGTGCCTTTGAACAGGGTATGTTAGTAGGTGCCAGGCACACTGTTTTGAGTGTGTTAAGAACTGAAATGCTGCTGGGTTTTTCACTCTCAACAGTTTCCCATGTGTATCAAGAATGGTCCACCACCAAAAGGACATCCAGCCAACCTGACACAACTGTGGGAAACATTTGAGTCAACATGGGCCAGCATCCCTATGGAACGCTTTCGACACCTTGTAGAGTCCATGCCCAAATTAAGTGAGGCTGTTCTGATGGGAAACGTGGGTGCAACTCAATATAAGGAAGGTGTTCCTAATGTTTTGTACAGTGTATATTATCCATGTCCTTGTTCAGCCACGACTCCTCGAAATATAGGATATTACAGTTCTTGAGGTCCCGTTGATAGGATATTCTCTAGAACAGAGCCTGTCCGGTTTGTTCTCTAGTGATTGTACATTAGCCAGTAGTGGGTGCAACTTAATATTATGAAGGTGTTCCTAATGTTTTGTTCCCTCAGTGTATATATGCACTATATACACCCTCACTGATACACACTACACTACACTGACACTTTCACACAAAACCCACACACATACACTACAAACACACACACTCATACCGACACAACACACACACCAACGCCTCATTCCCGGCGGATTTAAACACCTTTTTTGCCCACTTCAAGGAAAACATTATCAAGCTGCCACCGTGGGCCCCCATAGCTTACGAGGACTGTGTGCTCTCGTTCTCCGTGGCAGACGTGAGTAAGTCATTTAAGCGTGTTAACCCTCGCAATGCTGTTGGCCCAGACGGCATCCCAAGCCATGTCCTCAGAGCATGTGCAGACCAGCTGGCTGGAGTGTTTACCGACATATTGATTCTCTCCTGATCCCAGTCTGTTGTCCCCACTTGCTTCAAGATGTCCACCATCGTTCCTGTACCCATGAAGCTAAGGTAACTAACCTAAATGACTATCGCCACCTAGCATTCACTTCTGTCAACATGAAGTGCTTTGAGAGGCTAGTTAAGGCTAACCCTTGCCTGTACTTCCTGTTCACCCATGACTGTGTGGCCACGCACGTCTCCAACTCAATCATCAAGTTTGCTGTCGGCAGTGGTAGGCTTGATTACCAGCAACGATGAGACAGCCTACAGGCAGGAGGTGAGAGCCCTGGCAGAGTGGTGCCAGGAAAATAACCTCTCCCACGACGTCAACATAACAAAGGAGCTGATCGTGGACTACAGGAGACAGCAGAGAGGGCACACCCCCATCCACTTCGACGGAGCCACGGTGGAGAGGGACAAAAGCTTCAAGTTCCTCAGTGTGCATATCACTGACAACCTGAAATGGTCCCTTCATGCAGGGCTCTCCAGAGGGTGGTGTGGTCAGCCCAACACATCACTGGGGCACTCTGCCTGCCCTCCAGGACATCTACAGCACCCGGTGTCACAGGCAGGCCAAGAAGATCATCAAGGACCTCAGCCACCCGAGCAATGGCCTGTTCACCCCGCTACCATCTACTGAGAAACAGCTTCCACCTCCAGGCCATAAGACTGTTAAAAAGTCACCACTAGCCTTAGTCACTGTTCTACCACCCGGTACTCTACCTTCCACCTTAGAGACTTCTGCCCTATGTACAGTACATAGTCATTGTACAATAAGGTTTAAATACTGTTTTACTCCTTTTATATGTACAGTTGAAGTCGGAAATTTACTTACAACTTAGCCAAATACATTTAAACTCAGTTTTTCACAATTCCTGACATTTAATCAGAGTAAATATTCCCTTTCTTAGGCCAGTTAGGATCACCACGTTAATTTAAGAATATGAAATGTCAGAATAATTGTCATTGTCCTTTTGGAAGACCCATTTGCGACCAAGCTTTAACTTCCTGACTGATGTCTTGAGATGTTGCTTCAATATATCCACTATTTTGTTTAGTGTACCAGTCCCTCCTGCAGCAAAGCACCCCCACAACATGATGCTGCCACCCCCGTTCTTCATGGTTGGGATGGTGTTCTTCGGCTTGCAAGCCTCCCCCTTCTTCCTCCTAACATAACAATGGTCATTATGGCCAAACAGTTCTATTTCTCTTTCATCAGACCAGAGGACATTTCTCCAAAAAGTACGACCTTTGTCCCCATGTGCAGTTGCAAACTGTAGTCTGGCTTTTTTTATGGCGGTTTTGGAGCAGTGGCTTCTTCCTTGCTGAGCGGCCTTTCAGGTTATATCGATATAGGACTCGTTTTACTGTGGCTATAGATACTTTTGTACCGGTTTCCTCCAGCATCTTCACAAGGTCCTTTGCTGTTGTTCTGGGATTGATTTGTTCTTTTTGCACCAAAGAACGCTTCTCCTTCCTGAGCGGTAAGACGGCTGCGTGGTCCCATGGTGTTTATACTTGCGTACTACTGTTTGTACAGATAAACGTGGTACCTTCAGGTGTCTGGAAATTGCTCCCATGGATGAACCAGACTTGTGGAGGTCTACAATTTTTTTTCTGAGGTCTTGGCTGATTTCTTATGATTTTCTCATGATGCCAAGCAAAGGGGCAGTGAGTTTGAAGGTAGGCCTTGAAATACATCCACAGGTACACCTCCAATTGACTCAAATGATATCAATTAGCCTATCAGAAGCTTCTAAAGACATGATGGAATTTTCCAAGCTGTTTAAAGTCACAGTCAACTTAGTATGTAAACTTCTGACCCACTGGAATTGTGAAATAATCTGTCAAACAATTGTTGGAAATTGTTGGAAAAATGACTTGTGTCATGCACAAAGTAGATGTCCTATCCAACTTGCCAAAACTATAGTTTGTTAACAAGAAATGTGTGGAGTGGTTGAAACATGAGTTTTAATGACTCTAACCTAAGTGTATATAAACTTCTGACTTTATTTAGTTTAGTATTTTTCTTCCTCTTGTGTTAGTTACTATTGTTTTATTTTTTCATTACTCTGCATTATTGGGAAAGGTTCGCAAGCAATCACTTTTCTGTAAAGTCTACACAAGTTGCATTCGGCTCATGTGATCAATAAAATGGGATTTGATTTGTCTGTGTGTCTGTGTGACAGAGACACACAGAACATTATCTCTCTTAGTGCAGGTCTTTTTATAGCTGTAATTAGCTGTGTTTGTTCCCACTGGACACTGTTTATTGCCCTGTAGCCTAGTGTGCTGTAGAATGGCTGACACTGACCATATATCAGCTCAGTGTGTGTGTGTGTGCGTGTGCGTGTGCGTGTGTGTGTGTGTGTGTGTGTGAGAGAGGGCTGACCATATACCAGCTCAGCACATCACAGGGACAAGGACAGTGAATTTAGCTACTTTTTATAGGTATGACTGGTGGTGGTTTATTCCTAAACCAAAGTCGTATTCATTAGGGCACACCGTAGCGAAACGTTTCAATTGGTTGTTTTTTGTCCAAGTAGTCCCTCCCTCTTTCAGTCTGTTAGCTTATGTTTGTTGCTGATGAAGGGAATAACGTGAAAATGCTAACCTGGGACAGTGTTGGTTATATCATAGGTATCTCTGTGAAAATGTATTCTGGTAGCTACTATGTTGACTCAACATTGCATTTTGGCCTCTTATTAAATAGTTGTGTGCCAATGTAAGCATAGTGAGAAAGCCTGCCTTCCAACTTTTGTCCAACATTCTTCCAAATGTTTCTCCAGGATTTTCTACGTGTCCCATGACTCCCAGGACCTGAAGATCTTCAGCTACATCGCCAGAGATGGCTCCAACAACTCCTTCAGGTGTAACGTCTTCAAATCCAAGAAGAAGGTGAGCGAGACTGGGCTATATTACTCCTCTCATGCCAAATGGCCATACTGTGTAGGTCACCTGTATCTGTTCTGTTATGTCTCTCTCTCTCTCTCTTTCTTTCTTTCTTTCTTTCTTTCTTTCTTTCTTTCTTTCTTTCTTTCTTTATTTCTTTCTTTCTTTCTTTCTTTCTTTCTTTCTTTCTTTCTTTCTTTCTTTCTTTCTTTCTTTATTTCTTTCTTTCCTTCTTTCTTTCTCATCTTTCTCTGACATGAATAACAAGAAAGTAATATCTCTCCCTCTCTCTCATCAGACCCAGGCCATGCGTATAGTGCGTACGGTGGGCCAGGCGTTTGAGGTGTGTCATAAGCTTAGTCTGCAGCACGCCCATCAGGGTATAGATGGACAGGCAGACGGAGAGAGTGACAAGTCCACAGAGGACAGCCCCGCTGAGGGTGAGAGAGAGGGGGAGAGACACACACATGCACACACACCAACTGCCACAACACTGTTACACTCCTACATTGATCACTAAACATGACAGACAGACAGATATACACACACACACACACACAGATCACCATAACACTTATTGTCTCACAAAGATTTCATTGACTGACATAACAGATGCAGAAACTGAACATGCTGTACATGTGTGAACCAAGAAGGACACCTGACCATTAGTTATGATTTGATGATGTCATTGGTTTGTGTGTGTTCCTTTTCCCACAGGTCATCAGTTGACAGGGGTGGAGGAGGAGGAGGAGGAGGAGGAGGGGTTTGGAGAGGAAGGGGAGCCCCAGGCACAGTCCCAGTCTGTGTGTGAGCAGGCGGTCAACGAGATCCTCCAGAGTCTGGCCCAACTTAACGTGATCCAGCCTGGACACACCATCATGGTAAGAGCACCTGACTTACTTTACTTATTCCTTTCTGCTCCTGGAGGAGCAAAGGTTCTCAACAGCAACTCAACAGGGCTTCAACAGGACCTCAACAGGGAGTCATCAGGGCCTCAACAGGGAGTCAACAGGGCCTCAACAGGACCTCAACGGGGAGTCAACAGGGCCTCAACAGGACCTCAACAGGACCTCAATAGGGAGTCAACAGGAGCTCAACAGGGAGTCAACAATAACTTAATGGTGAGTCAACATGACCTCAACAGGGAGTCAACAAGGCCGCAACAGGACCTTAACAGGTTCTCAACAGGGAGTCAACAGGGCCTTCACAGGGCCTCAATATGGAGTCAACAGGAGCTCAACAGGGAGTCAACAATACCTTAATGGTGAGTCAACATGACCTCAACAGGGAGTCAACAAGGCCTCAACAGGACCACAACAGGTTCTCAACAGGGAGTCAACAGGGCCTTCACAGGGCCTCAACATGGAGTCAACAGGCACCGTCCCAGGCACAGTCCCAGTCTGTGTGTGAGCAGGAGGTCAACAGGGCCTCAACAGGGAGTCTACAGGACCTCAACATGGAGTCAACATGACCTCAATGGGGAGTCAATAGAACCTCAACAGGGAGTCAACAGGACTTCAACAGGGAGTTAACAGGTCCTCAACAGGGCGTCAACAGGGCCTCAACAGTGCCTCAACAGTGAAGCCTGGGTAATGGTCATCACTTCATTCCAGGGGTGTATTCTTTAGTCGATTTCCATAGGAAACATTTTGTAATGAAAATAAGAGTTTCTATTGGACATATTCACATAAGGAATCATTGTCTCATGTCAGATGGTGTACTCCTACATGACGCTTGTCCCTCAACTTGTCTGTCTTGTAGGACGTGGAACTTATCTCTAAAAATCTAGATTTTACTCAGCGTGTATCTGACAACTGGCACAGCTAGTTATCAGACAGATTAGTGGAGATGCTATTTTACGTGAGTCAATGGGTAAGGGCAAGGGATGGAATTTAAATATTTTGGCCACTGGTCAGCTGGGCTAGTAGACCACATTTAACCCAGATCTATGTTGTGGTTCCCTGCGGCAGTGTCTATTTAACCCAGATCTTTGGCTGTAGTTTCCCTGCGGCAGTGTCGATTGAACCCAGATCTATTCTGTGGTTCCCTGCGGCAGTGTCTATTTACAACAGTGTCTATTTAGCCCAGATCTATGCTGTGGTTCCCTGCAACAGTGTCTATTTAACCTATATCTATGATGTAGTTCGCTGCAGAAGTGGATTGACCCCCCTGAGTAATGTCCTAGCCCTTTGTTACTTAGATGTAGTGTTTTGTGACCCACTGTGTGTCTGAGAGGAGTCTTAAACACACATACACACACACAAGAATGCACACATACACACGCAAGCATACACACATATATAATACACTCACATACATGTACATACACACCAGTGGAGGCTGCTGAGGGGAGGACAGCTCTAAATAATGGCCGGAACGGAGCGAATGGAAACCACGTGTTTGATACCATTCCACCTATTCCGCTCCAGCCATTACCACAAGCCCATCCTCCCCAATTAAGGCGCCACTAGCCGCCTGTGATACACAAATACACGCACACTCACACACACACACACACACACACGTATGATGGCGCATTGCTCTGACAGAGATAGAGAATGCTCCCTACATTATTCACACCAGCCTCTGGCTGAGGGACATGGCAGCCTTAACATGCCTGGCTAAACTATTAAAGCTTCATTCTGTTCTAGTCTAGTGTTTCATCTGTATGTCCTGTGTCTTGGTGGCGTTATGGGGCCCCGGGGCTGCCTAGTGGCCCTCAGAGAGAAGCAAAACTGTGTGAAACATGCCTCAACCCATCCACTTACTGTAGAACCGTAGGAACACACCAAAGGGTTGGGGCTATCCTGTCAATACTAGCTCCCCAAGCCCTTTAGGCTTAAAGTACCACGAGCGGACATTCAATTATTTTCAATTGAAAGACGATGCCCAGAGCTTACCCATGATGTTGCGCTACCTTTTAAGTCAATAGGTCATTGTTTTAGTCAAAGTATGATATTATTCAGGCTTGAAGTGGGAAATCCAAAGTGGAGATCTGTGTTTTTTCCGTGTCAATGCTGTGTGTTTCCCCTATTAAATGACATGCTAATACTTTTCAGTCAACGTTTATTTTCAGGGCTGGGTTTTATTTTACCGTTACCATCAGTGGAGGCTGCTGAGTGGAGGATGACTCTTAATAATGTCCGGAATGGAATGGTATCAAACACGTGTTTACAGCGAGCCATGGAAAGGCACGGGGATGACGACCAAACAAACACCATACAAAACACAGGGTAGGAACCCAAACAAACACCATACAAAACACAGGGTAGGAACCCAAACAAACACCATACAAAACACAGGGTAGGAACCCAAACAAACACTGAACAAAACACAGGGTAGAAACCCAAACAAACACTGAACAAAACACAGGGTAGAAACCCAAACAAACACTGAACAAAACACAGGGTAGAAACCCAAACAAACACTGAACAAAACACAGGGTAAAAACCCAAACAAACACTGAACAAAACACAGGGTAGAAACCCAAACAAACACTGAACAAAACACAGGGTAGAAACCCAAACAAACACTGAACAAAACACAGGGTAGAAACCCAAACAAACACTGAACAAAACACAGGGTAGAAACCCAAACAAACACTGAACAAAACACAGGGTAGAAACCCAAACAAACACTGAACAAAACACAGGGTAGAAACCCAAACAAACACTGAACAAAACACAGGGTAGAAACCCAAACAAACACTGAACAAAACACAGGGTAGAAACCCAAACAAAAGAGCGAGGAGTACCTCAAATAAACAACACAAGCGCACAATGATTATCACACGGGACGAGACCCCTAATCATCTGCGAAATCCACAGCACAAGTACTCACATGAACCAACGGACATTGTAACAATAATCGACAGAACAATGGTAAACCAAGGTCACACTATACAATTACTAATCACTGGGAATAGGGGCCAGGTGTGTGTAATGAAAGTTCTGGAGGGATCCGTGACACTTTCCTCATGATGCACCTCACAAATGAAAACACCAATACAAATGTAACAGCATAATAAAATAGATAAACAAGTTCCTTGAATTTCCCTTCGCGGGTGCCTGTTCACTATAGGATAGACACTTGTGGTTTAGCTGCACCAATCAAGCAGTGAAGTGTGTAGTGAAGCATGGCATTAGTGTTCAAATCCATTTATCTTGTGGCAACGGGGGAGCAGGGTTGCAAAATGCAGCAAAATGCAATTACATTACGCAATTATACCATTTATAAAATAGTCATATATTTTTATAGACTAGCTAAAGTAAATAAGAGAACATTTTAAAATGTACCAATGGATGATGAGAATTTTCTGTTAAAAAAGTGGAGGTGAAAAAAATATAATAATTGCACCTCCTATTTTAGTTTGCTCCATGGCTCAGGTGGCTATGTAGGCTACGATGAAAAGCTGTTTAGTGGAGTCGCGACTAGCAAAGAAGAAGACATTTGCAGATGTTTCTGATAAATGCCATGCTTGTGGGTGGTAACCAGTGGAGGCTGCTGAGGGGGGGACAGCTCATAATAATGTCTGGAATGGAGTTTAATGTCTGGAATGGAGTGTAATGTCTGGAATGGAGTGTAATGTCTGGAATGGAGTGTAATGTCTGGAATGGAGTGTAATGTCTGGAATGGAGTGTAATGTCTGGAATGGAGTGTAATGTCTGGAATGTAGTGTAATGTCTGGAATGGAGTGTAATGTCTGGAATGGAGTGTAATGTCTGGAATGTAGTGTAATGTCTGGAATGGAGTGTAATGTCTGGAATGGAGTGTAATGTCTGGAATGGAGTGTAATGTCTGGAATGGAGTGTAATGTCTGGAATGTAGTGTAATGTCTGGAATGGAGTGTAATGTCTGGAATGTAGTGTAATGTCTGGAATGGAGTGTAATGTCTGGAATGGAGTGAAATGTCTGGAATGGAGTGTAATGTCTGGAATGTAGTGTAATGTCTGGAATGGAGTGTAATGTCTGGAATGTAGTGTAATGTCTGGAATGTAGTGTAATGTCTGGAATGAAGTGTAATGTCTGGAATGGAGTGTAATGTCTGGAATGGAGTGTAATGTCTGGAATGGAGTGTAATGTCTGGAATGGAGTGTAATGTCTGGAATGGAGTGTAATGTCTGGAATGGAGTGTAATGTCTGGAATGGAGTGTAATGTCTGGAATGGAGTGTAATGTCTGGAATGGAGTGTAATGTCTGGAATGGAGTGTAATGTCTGGAATGGAGTGTAATGTCTGGAATGGAGTGTAATGTCTGGAATGGAGTGTAATGTCTGGAATGTAGTGTAATGTCTGGAATGGAGTGTAATGTCTGGAATGGAGTGTAATGTCTGGAATGGAGTGTAATGTCTGGAATGGAGTGTAATGTCTGGAATGGAGTGTAATGTCTGGAATGGAGTGTAATGTCTGGAATGGAGTGTAATGTCTGGAATGGAGTGTAATGTCTGGAATGTAGTGTAATGTCTGGAATGGAGTGTAATGTCTGGAATGTAGTGTAATGTCTGGAATGGAGTGTAATGTCTGGAATGGAGTGTAATGTCTGGAATGGAGTGAAATGTCTGGAATGGAGTGTAATGTCTGGAATGTAGTGTAATGTCTGGAATGTAGTGTAATGTCTGGAATGGAGTGTAATGTCTGGAATGGAGTGTAATGTCTGGAATGGAGTGTAATGTCTGGAATGGAGTGTAATGTCTGGAATGTAGTGTAATGTCTGGAATGGAGTGTAATGTCTGGAATGGAGTGTAATGTCTGGAATGGAGTGTAATGTCTGGAATGGAGTGTAATGTCTGGAATGGAGTGTAATGTCTGGAATGGAGTGAAATGTCTGGAATGGAGTGTAATGTCTGGAATGTAGTGTAATGTCTGGAATGTAGTGTAATGTCTGGAATGGAGTGTAATGTCTGGAATGGAGTGTAATGTCTGGTAAATGCCATGCTTGTGGGTGGTAACCAGTGGAGGCTGCTGAGGGGGGGACAGCTCATAATAATGTATAAAAACCCTATTATGCATTCCTGCGCCTGTCTCCCGATCCTTCATGCAAACATGACAGAATAATGGACCATTAAGGGCGACAGCGGACCCCTCCGGAACTTTCATTACGCACACCTGGCCCCTTTTCCGACTGATTGTATTTGTATATATGTGCCCTTTGGTTTACCATTGTGCTGTCGATTATTGTTACAAGGTCCGTTGGTTTGTGTGAGTACCTGTGCTGTGTGTTTTGGATTTCATGCCATTGTGGATTGCGCAGATGATTAGGGGTCTCGTCCCGTGTGTTAATCATTGTGCGCTTGTGTTATTTATTTGAGGTACTCCTCGCTCTTTTGTTTGGGTTTCAACCCTGTG
The DNA here is from genome assembly GCF_018296145.1 of Oncorhynchus tshawytscha. Lineage (NCBI taxonomy): Eukaryota > Metazoa > Chordata > Actinopteri > Salmoniformes > Salmonidae > Oncorhynchus > Oncorhynchus tshawytscha. Next base: position 35,464,105 of record NC_056448.1, read on the forward strand.
TTTTGTATTGTGTTTGTTTCGTCTTCTTCCCCGGTCATTGTCCATTTGGAAGACCCATTTGCGACAAAGGTTTAACTTCCTGACTGATGTCTTGAGATGTTGCTTCAATATATCCACGTAATTTTCCTGTCCCATGATGCCATCTATTTTGTGAAGTGCACCAGTCCCTCCAGCAGCAAAGCACCCCCACAACATGATGCTGCTACCCCCGTGCTTCACGGTTGGGATGGTGTTCTTCGGCTTGCAAGCCTCCCCTTTTTCCTCCTAACATAATGATGGGCATTATGGCCAAACAGTTCTATATTTGTTTCTTCAGACCAGAGGACATTTCTCCAAAAAGTATGATCTTTGTCCCCATGTGCAGTTGCAAACCTGGCGGTTTTTTTTTATGGCGGTTTTGGAGCAGTGGCTTCTTCCTTGCTGAGCGGCCTTTCAGGTTATGTCGATATAGAACACATTTTACTGTGGATATAGATACTTTTGTACCTGTTTCCTCCAGCATCTTCACAAGGTCCTTTGCTGTTGTTCTGGGATTGATTTGCATTTTTCGCACCAAAGTACTTTAATCTCTAGGAGACAGAACGCTTCTCCTTCCTGAGCGGTATGACGGCTGCGTGGTCCAATGGTTTATACTTGCGTACTATTGTTTGTACAGATGAACGTGGTACAGTTTGGAAATTGCTCCCAAGGATGAACCAGACTTTTTTTTCTGAGGTCTTGGCTGATTTCTTTTGATTTTCCCATGATGTCAAGCAAAGAGGCACTGAGTTTGAAGGTAGGCCTTAAAAGACATCCACAGGTACACCTCCAATTGACTCAAATGATGTCAATTAGCCTATCAGAAGCTTCTAAAGCCATGACATCATTTTCTGGAATTTTCCATGCTGTTTAAAGTCACAGTCACCTTAGTGTATGTAACTTCTGTCCCACTGAAATTAAGAAGAAAATTGGAGAGTGGTTGAAAAACTAGTTTTAATGACTCCAACCTAAGTGTATGTAAACTTCCGACTTCAACTGTATGTTTAAAATATATATATATAATATATATATATATATATATATATATATATATATATATATATATATATATATATATATATATATATAGTACTTTTACTCCCTTTTCTGCCCATTTTCGTGATATCCAATTGGTAGTCTTGTTTCATGGCTGCAACTCTCCTACGATCTCAGGAGAGGCGAAGGTCGAGAGCCATACGTCCTGCGAAACATGACCCTGCCACGATGCTTTGCTTCTTGACACACTGCTCGCTTAACCCGGATGCCAGCCGCACCAATGTGTCAGAGGAAACACCATCCATCCAGTTGGCGAACAAAGTCAGATTGAAGGCGCCCTTCCCGCAACAAGGAGTCGCTAGAGTGTGATGGGACAAAGAAATCCCGGCGGGCCAAACCCTCCCCTAACCCGTACGACGCAGGGCCAATTGTGCACAGCCTCATAGGTCTCCCGGTCACAGCCGGCTGTGATACAGCCTGGGATCGAACGCGGGTCTGTAGTGATGCCTCAAGCTCTGCGATGCAGTGCCTTAGACCGCTGTGCCACGAATCCAGAACCAGCCTAGCCAGCTGGCTAATCTTTTGAATAAGGTGTAGTAAAAAATAATAATAACAGCCTCAACACATTTGCTAGCTAGATAAGATTAGCAAGATAGCTAGCTAAGGTTAGCATGCTAGCTAGCTACAGTGACAGCTGTCAGTTCCCCATTTGTTGATGTTTCTCTACTTCACATGGAAATCATCACAACATTCTTTCCCACCCCTCTTCGGAGGTGGAGCATAAACAAGTATTTCTGCTCTTGGGCAGGAATTATATCGGCTCCCTCTGGTGGGGAGCTTTTAATGCTGTTCGCTGTAGAAATAGAATAAGGTGGCCTAGGTTGGTCTAGTAGTCTGTAGCTGCTGCCTCCGGATCACATACCGCTCCAGCATGGGTCCGAATCCAGCCACTGCTATTTTAGCACACTCCCTCCTCTATCTTTTCTCTCTACCTCTGTCCTGTCCAATAAACAAAAGTACTGCCCCACTCCTTTAAAAAAATAAGAAAAGAAAAATGAATAATAACTCTCTAGAAAATATGATATGGTGCCCTATGTAATAATATGATATGGCGCCCTATGTAATAATATGATATGGCGCCCTATGTAATAAAATGATATGGCGCCCTATGTAATAATATGATATGGCGCCCTATGTAATAATATGATATGGAGCCCTACGTAATAATATGATATGGTGCCCTATGTAATAATATGATATGGCGCCCTATGTAATAAAATGATATGGCGCCCTATGTAATAATATGATATGGCGCCCTATGTAATAATATGATATGGCGCCCTATGTAATAAAATGATATGGCGCCCTATCTAATAATATGATATGGCGCCCTATCTAGTAATATGATATGGTGCCCTATGTAATAATATGATATGGTGCCCCAGTAATAAGTCTATGATATAGAGTTATTACTGATCTTTAGGGCTTCTTCTCATTGTATTATAGACAAAGCACTGCCTTTTCCTAGTGCCCCAGGGTCAGCCGTTGACAGTAGCTCCTGAAAATGGTCTGCATCACCGATGCCTCTAGGAGAAATTGGAAGTTATGGGCAATTAAGTTTGAGTCAGTGTAGGTGTTTTTTCCCCGCTAGGCTTCTTACCTCAGAGACACAACAAACGTGTTTCGTTGTTGTTGTCTTGTTCCTTGACACATGTCACTTGTGTAGCCATGCGTAGCACCCTAACTGTCTGTCTGTCATTCTCCTGAAAATCTGAGCAGAACGCAGCAGGAACTGATAGGGAGAGAGAACCGGAATGTTCTCCTTCTCCGCAGCTATGGAGGGAGACCACCTAATCCCAGAACCCAGAATGTTTTCTTTGATTTTGGAGGGAAGCCACCATAATCCTTTTGAGGGGTTCATAAGCATCTGTTCCATGGAGATAAGCATGAAGAGAGGGATGAGAAAGAGAGGGGGTAGAGGGAGCGAGAGAGAGGGGTGGAAGGAGAAAGAAGAAGGAAAGACAGAAATAGAAAGAGAGGGATGGGGAGATGTGGGTAGAGGAAGAGCAATAGAGAGAGGGATGGGGAGATGTGGGTAGAGGAAGAGCAATAGAGAGAGGGATGGGGAGATGTGGGTAGAGGAAGAGCAATAGAGAGAGGGATGGGGAGATGTGGGTAGAGGAAGAGCAATAGAGAGAGGGATGAGGAGATGTGGGTAGAGGAAGAGCAATAGAGAGAGGGATGGGGAGATGTGGGTAGAGGAAGAGCAATAGAGAGAGGGATGGGGAGATGTGGGTAGAGGAAGAGCAATAGAGAGAGGGATGAGGAGATGTGGGTAGAGGAAGAGCAATAGAGAGAGGGATGAGGAGATGTGGGTAGAGGAAGAGCAATAGAGAGAAGGATGAGGAGATGTGGGTAGAGGAAGAGCAATAGAGAGAGGGATGGGGAGATGTGGGTAGATGAAGAGCAATAGAGAGAGGAAGAAGAAAGAGAGGGATGAGGAGATGTGGGTAGATGAAGAGCAATAGAGAGAGGAAGAAGAAAGAGAGAGGGATGGGGAGATGTGGGTAGATGAAGAGCAATAGAGAGAGGAAGAAGAAAGAGAGGGATGAGGAGATGTGGGTAGATGAAGAGCAATAGAGAGAGGAAGAAGAAAGAGAGGGATGAGGAGATGTGGGTAGATGAAGAGCAATAGAGAGAGGAAGAAGAAAGAGAGGGATGGGGAGATGTGGGTAGATGAAGAGCAATAGAGAGAGGAAGAAGAAAGAGAGAGGGATGGGGAGATGTGGGTAGATGAAGAGCAATAGAGAGAGGAAGAAGAAAGAGAGGGATGGGGAGATGTGGGTAGATGAAGAGCAATAGAGAGAGGAAGAAGAAAGAGAGGGATGAGGAGATGTGGGTAGAGGAAGAAGAAAGAGAGAGGGATGAGGAGATGTGGGTAGAGGAAGAGCAATAGAGAGAGGAAGAAGAAAGAGAGGGATGAGGAGATGTGGGTAGATGAAGAGCAATAGAGAGAGGAAGAAGAAAGAGAGAGGGATGGGGAGATGTGGGTAGATGAAGAGCAATAGAGAGAGGAAGAAGAAAGAGAGGGATGGGGAGATGTGGGTAGATGAAGAGCAATAGAGAGAGGGATGGGGAGATGTGGGTAGAGGAAGAGCAATAGAGAGAGGGATGGGGAGATGTGGGTAGATGAAGAGCAATAGAGAGAGGAAGAAGAAAGAGAGGGATGAGGAGATGTGGGTAGAGGAAGAAGAAAGAGAGAGGGATGAGGAGATGTGGGTAGAGGAAGAGCAATAGAGAGAGGAAGAAGAAAGAGAGGGATGAGGAGATGTGGGTAGATGAAGAGCAATAGAGAGAGGAAGAAGAAAGAGAGAGGGATGGGGAGATGTGGGTAGATGAAGAGCAATAGAGAGAGGAAGAAGAAAGAGAGGGATGGGGAGATGTGGGTAGATGAAGAGCAATAGAGAGAGGGATGGGGAGATGTGGGTAGATGAAGAGCAATAGAGAGAGGGATGGGGAGATGTGGGTAGATGAAGAGCAATAGAGAGAGGGATGGGGAGATGTGGGTAGAGGAAGAGCAATAGAGAGAGGGATGGGGAGATGTGGGTAGAGGAAGAGCAATAGAGAGAGGGATGGGGAGATGTGGGTAGATGAAGAGCAATAGAGAGAGGGATGGGGAGATGTGGGTAGAGGAAGAGCAATAGAGAGAGGGATGGGGAGATGTGGGTAGATGAAGAGCAATAGAGAGAGGAAGAAGAAAGAGAGGGATGAGGAGATGTGGGTAGATGAAGAGCAATAGAGAGAGGAAGAAGAAAGAGAGAGGGATGGGGAGATGTGGGTAGATGAAGAGCAATAGAGAGAGGAAGAAGAAAGAGAGGGATGAGGAGATGTGGGTAGATGAAGAGCAATAGAGAGAGGAAGAAGAAAGAGAGGGATGAGGAGATGTGGGTAGATGAAGAGCAATAGAGAGAGGAAGAAGAAAGAGAGGGATGGGGAGATGTGGGTAGATGAAGAGCAATAGAGAGAGGAAGAAGAAAGAGAGAGGGATGGGGAGATGTGGGTAGATGAAGAGCAATAGAGAGAGGAAGAAGAAAGAGAGGGATGGGGAGATGTGGGTAGATGAAGAGCAATAGAGAGAGGAAGAAGAAAGAGAGGGATGAGGAGATGTGGGTAGAGGAAGAAGAAAGAGAGAGGGATGAGGAGATGTGGGTAGAGGAAGAGCAATAGAGAGAGGAAGAAGAAAGAGAGGGATGAGGAGATGTGGGTAGATGAAGAGCAATAGAGAGAGGAAGAAGAAAGAGAGAGGGATGGGGAGATGTGGGTAGATGAAGAGCAATAGAGAGAGGAAGAAGAAAGAGAGGGATGGGGAGATGTGGGTAGATGAAGAGCAATAGAGAGAGGGATGGGGAGATGTGGGTAGAGGAAGAGCAATAGAGAGAGGGATGGGGAGATGTGGGTAGATGAAGAGCAATAGAGAGAGGAAGAAGAAAGAGAGGGATGAGGAGATGTGGGTAGAGGAAGAAGAAAGAGAGAGGGATGAGGAGATGTGGGTAGAGGAAGAGCAATAGAGAGAGGAAGAAGAAAGAGAGGGATGAGGAGATATGGGTAGAGGAAGAAGAAAGAGAGAGGGATGGGGAGATGTGGGTAGATGAAGAGCAATAGAGAGAGGAAGAAGAAAGAGAGGGATGGGGAGATGTGGGTAGATGAAGAGCAATAGAGAGAGGGATGGGGAGATGTGGGTAGAGGAAGAGCAATAGAGAGAGGGATGGGGAGATGTGGGTAGATGAAGAGCAATAGAGAGAGGAAGAAGAAAGAGAGGGATGAGGAGATGTGGGTAGAGGAAGAAGAAAGAGAGAGGGATGAGGAGATGTGGGTAGATGAAGAGCAATAGAGAGAGGAAGAAGAAAGAGAGGGATGGGGAGATGTGGGTAGATGAAGAGCAATAGAGAGAGGAAGAAGAAAGAGAGGGATGAGGAGATGTGGGTAGAGGAAGAAGAAAGAGAGAGGGATGAGGAGATGTGGGTAGAGGAAGAGCAATAGAGAGAGGAAGAAGAAAGAGAGAGGGATGAGGAGATGTGGGTAGAGGAAGAGCAATAGAGAGAGGAAGAAGAAAGAGAGGGATGAGGAGATGTGGGCAGAGGAAGAAGAAAGAGAGAGGGATGAGGAGATGTGGGTAGAGGAAGAAGAAAGAGAGAGGGATGAGGAGATGTGGGTAGATGAAGAGCAATAGAGAGAGGAAGAAGAAAGAGAGGGATGAGGAGATGTGGGTAGATGAAGAGCAATAGAGAGAGGGATGAGGAGATGTGGGTAGATGAAGAGCAATAGAGAGAGGAAGAAGAAAGAGAGGGATGAGGAGATGTGGGTAGATGAAGAGCAATAGAGAGAGGGATGAGGAGATGTGGGTAGATGAAGAGCAATAGAGAGAGGAAGAAGAAAGAGAGGGATGAGGAGATGTGGGTAGATGAAGAGCAATAGAGAGAGGAAGAAGAAAGAGAGAGGGGGAGAAATGGAACGAGAAGTGGGAGGGGATAGAGAGATAGAAAGTGAGAGAGCGCGAGTGACTGAGAGGAAGACTGGGAGATACTGATGTGAAGAAAGAGATTAGGGGTAGGGAGATGGGGAGAGGAACCGAGTGTGGAGAGAGGGGGAATGATGTACAGGACGTCGACAGAGAAAGAGATTAGGGGTAGGGAGATGGGGAGAGGAACCGAGTGTGGAGAGAGGGGGAATGATGTACAGGACGTCGACAGAGAAAGAGAGTGAGGGAGTTGAGAGAAGAGAACAGGGGAGAGTGTGACAGCTCCATGCCAACCTCAGTGCACCTGACACAGCAGCTAGCTAGCGTGGCACTGAGAGAGGGAGAGGGACTCGACTCATGCCAAACCCTATGCCCCTGTCAGTGCCATCTTAACTCCCCATGCCAATGTGATGCCCAGCCTGACACAGCAACTAGTCTGTTATTTAGAGAAGGAGGGGTCAAAAACGGATGAAGTGTCCTTTTGGTCCCCTCTCTGGTCGTCCATCTTTTCTCTCTCAATTCAATTGAAAGGGCTTTACTGGCATGGGAAACATATGTTTACATTGCCAAAGCAAATGGAATAGACAATAAACAAAAGGGAAATAAACAATGGAAACATTAGTAAACATTATCCTCACAAAAGTTTAGAAGAATATAGACATTTCAAATGTTATAGTATTGGCTATGTACAGTGTTGTAACAATGTGCAAATAGTTGAAGTATGAAAGGGAAAATAAATAAACAGATACATTTGTTTTTTTTCAATGTTTACAATGTTGTTTGTGCTCCGCTCTTTTCGGGCCACAAACCTTGCTGCTGTGACTACACACTACGGTTTTCTCCTAACAGATTTGGGATTTTATCCATGTTTGATTTGTTTAACATTCTTTGTGGGTTTGTGTGATCTGTGGGAAATATGTGTCTCTAATGTGGTCATACATTTGGCAGGAGGTTAGGAAGAGTAGCTCAGTTTCTACCTCATTTTGTGGGCAGTGTGCACATAGCCTGTCTTCTCTTGAGAGCCAGGTCTGCCTATGGCGGCCTCTCTCAATAGCAAGGCTATGCTCACAGAGTCTGTACATAGTCAAGGATTTTCACTGTGGTCAGGTATTCTCCCACTGTCTACTGTCTGTTTAGGGCCATATAGCATTCCAATTTGCTCCAGTGTGTCAAATAGTTATCTTTTTGCTTTCTCATAATTTGTTTGGGTCTAATTGTATTGCTCTCCTGGGCTCTGTGGGGTCTGTTTGTGTTTTTGAACAGAGGCCCAGAACCAGCTGGCTGAGGGAACTCTTCTCTAGTTGCATATCTCTGTAGGTGAGGGCTTTGGGTTTAGGCATCGCTTCCTTTTAGGTGGTTGTAGAATTGAACAGCTCTTTTCTGGATTTTTATAACTAGTGGGTATAGTCATAATTCTGCTCTGCATATATTGTTTGGAGTTTTGCGTTGTACACAAAGTATATTTTTGCAGAATCCTGCATGCAGTCTCAATTGGGTGTTTGTCCCATTTTGTAAATTCTTGGTTGGCGAGTGGACCCCAGACCTAAACCATAGAGGGCAATAGGTTTGATAACTGATTGAAGTATTTTTAGCCAGATCCAAATTGGGATGTTGAGTGTTATGTTCCTTTTGATGACCTCACAACCAGAGAGGGAAATGGGTTCAATAACTGATCAATGATCTGGGATGTTGAGTTTAATGTTCCTTTTGATGGCATAGAAGGCCCATCTTGCCTTGTCTCTTAGATCGTTCACAGCCTTGTGGAAGTTACCTGTGGTTGATGTTTAGGCCGAGGTAGGTGTAATTCTTTGTGCTCTCGGGCAGGTATTCCCAAACTGGGTAGGGGACGCACAATGCCGTCGGGGGTCCGCCAAATAAAAATGTGATTCACTTTTTAAAATGTTTAAAATACCATTTATATTTTTCAACAGGGCAATACATTTGGGTGAGTTTTTTCTCTCGCCTGAGTAGCCTCGTTTCACTGGCAAAAATAAAACACAATGTCAAATGCAGGTACCCTAGTCAAATAATTAACATTCAATCACATTATCCGTTACTCTCTCACTGGCATTCCACTAATGGTCCGTATGTAGCCAAACGTAGCTGCTGCTCATTCCATTTGCTCCAAAATTGATAAATGGTTAAAAAAAGTAAGGCAGCTTCCATAGAGACACATACCAGCTCTACTGGTAGTACTGCAACTACCAGCAGTAATACACCTGCACCTGTCAACGTCACAAGTTCTTCTGCTTCCATGAGTACATCCAATGCTAGCATCAGTCATTCTACATTGGTTGTTAGCCCAGCTAGCATGGACACTGACAGTTGTGAATCTGATGCTACTGCCCCCTTACCCAGGAAAGCACCGAACAACAGAGAGGGACGTTGGAACATCGAAGAGGCGCAAATAAGATGAGAACTTCATTGATTTGGGGTTCACTTATATTGGGAGTTGTGCCTTTCCTCAGCCACAGAATGTGTTATATGTGCAAAAGTACTATTACAACTCGATGAAACCTTCACTCTTGCGCAGACATTTAGAAACATTACATGCCAATTTGAAAATAAGCCACAGGAGTTTTTTGAGCGAGAATTAAGACGACTTTCAAGTAGTAAGTCATGTATAAAAGCAACAGATACCATTAATAATAAGGGGCTAGAAGCATCTTATATGGTGAGCTACAGAGTGACAGGGAAGCCCCTTACCATTGTGGAGGACTTAATTCTTCCTGCTGCCACGGATATGGCTGGGACAATGCTGGGGGAAAAGGCCGAAAAAACTATACAGACAATGTCTTCATCAAACAACACTGTTTCACAACGCATCAGTGACATGGCAGGAGATGTTTTGAAACAATTACTGCTTCGCATACAAGCCAGTGAATTCTATGCTTTACAGCTGGATGAGTCAACAGATGTGGTGGGCCTGGCAGAGCTTCTGGTATATGTCTGTTACGTTTATGGGGGTCAATTAAGGAAGACATCCTCTTCTGGAAACCACTGGAAACCAGGACAACAGGAGAGGATATTTTTAATGTACTAGACAGCTTTGTGACATCAAATGGACTTTAGTGGTCTAGATGTGTAGGTATCTGTACTGATGGCGCAAAAGCCATGAGAGGGAGACATAGTGGAGTGGTAACGTGCGTGCAAGCAGTTGCTCCTAATGCCACTTGGGTACACGGCAGCATTCACTGAGTTGCAATGATATATGTAACGCTTTTACAACATACAGAAGTGCGCTGGTTGTCAAGGGGAAAAATATTGACATGTTTTTTTAAATTGAGAGACGAGCTTAAAGTTTTCTTTACTGACTATCATTTTCATTTGTTTGACCGCTTGCATGATGACGGGTTTCTCACACGACTGGCCTATCTGGGTGATGTTTTTTCTCGCCTGAATGATCTGAATCTAGGATTACAGGGACTCTCCGCAACTATATTCAATGTGCGGGACAAAATTAAAATTCTCTGTCTGCGTTAGCAAGGACAACACACAGGACTTTTCATCATTGTATGATGTTTTGTGTGCAAATGAACTCAAGCTTACAGACAACGTCAAATGTGATATAGCGAAGCACCTGAGTGAGTTGGGTGCGCAATTACGCAGGTACTTTCCTCAAATGGATGACACAAACAAATCAATTCGTTATCCCTTTCATGCCCTGCCTCCAGGCCACTTATCGATATATGAACAACAGAGACTCATCAAAATTGCAACAAGCGGTTCTGTGAAAATTGAATTTAATCAGAAGCCACTGCCAGATTTCTGGATTGGGCTGCGCTCAGAGTATCCTAGTATCAGGAAAATGATTTAAGATTGAGACTCTCTCCAATACAACCCAGCATTGCAGAGTTATGAGCATCCTTTCAAGAACACCCTTCTCATTAACTTGTGAGTTAATAGAGAGCCCCATCTAAATTGCAATAAACAGTTCTGTGAATATTGTATTTAATCAGAAGCCACTGCTACATTCTGGATTGGGCTGCACTCAGAGTTTTCTGCTTTGACAAATCACGCTGTTAAGACACTGATGCCCTTTGCAACCACGTACCTATGTAAGAGTGGATTCTCAGCGCTCACTAGCATGAAACTAAATACAGGCACAGACTGTGTGTGGGAAATGATTTAAGACTGAGACTCTCTCTAATACAACCCAACATTGCAGAGTTATGAGCATCCTTTCAAGCACACCCTACTAATTAACCTGTGGTGAGTTATTCACCATTTTAGATTAACAAGTTTTTTATGTAAAATGGTTAAATAAAGAGCAAAATGATTGGTTATTATTATACTATTATTTGTGCCCTGATCCCATAAGAGCTCTTTGTCACTTCCCACGAGCCGGATTGTGACAAACTCACACTCATTCTTATGTTTAATAAATGTATTGTATAGTGTGTGTGTGTGGCAGGCTTACAATGATGGCAATAAACAACATTTGAAAGTGCACTGACCCTGGTGCTAGAGGGGGTACGCAGCTGGAGGTTGAATGTTTGAAGGGGTACGGGACTATAAAACGTTTGGGAACCACTGCTCTAGAGGAACAGTGTCAGGATAGAATTTGTATTTGTTGTCTTGGCTACTGGACCTTTTTTGGAAAACCATTATTTTTGTGTTACTGAGATTCATTGTCAGGGCCCAAGTCTGACACAATCTGTGTAGAAGATCTAGGTGCTGCTGTCGGCTCTCCTTGGTTGAGGACAGAAGCACCAGATCATCTGCAAACAGTAGACATTGGATTGCTGAGCCCAGTAGGGTGAGGCCGTGCACTGCAGACTGTTCTAGTGCCCTCACCAATTGATGTATATAAAAAAAGAAACGTCCTCTCACTGTTAACTGCGTTTATTTTCAGAAAACGTAACGTGTAAATATTTGTATGAACATAACAAGATTCAACAACTGAGACTTAAACTGAACAAGTTCCACAGACATGTGACTAACAGAAATGGAATATTGTGTCCCTGAACAAAGGAGGGGTCAAAATCAAAAGTAACAGTCAGTATCTGGTGTGGCCACTAGCTGCATTAAGTACTGCAGTGCATCCTCCTCCTCATGGACTGCACCAGATTTGCCAGTTCTTGCTGTGAGATGTTGATAAAATAATTTAAATGTTGAAAGATAATGATTAAATAATTCCACTCTGAATACTTATAATTGTATGAAATGGATTAGAATCATACAATTATAATTCATGATGTGTGTAGATTGAATCAGAATTAGGGTAAAACAATATATCTGTACAATATATCTTTATAGTATCTTAAACACAGACTGAGAAAAATTTGGTGCCGACCTGGCTATGAGAGATTTGGGAGAGGGCAGGGAGTGCTTCTCACGGTCCCCCTAATCTTGGTGGAGGACAGGGAGTGCTTCTCACGGTCCCCCTAATCTTGGGGGAGGGCAGGGAGTGCTTCTCACGGTCCCCCTGATCTTTGTCGGCTGGGTAGTATTACAGTATGTGCGTAGGATACCTACTGTTTGTGTGTGAAGGTATGTGCGTAAGGAGCCAGTATAAAATGGATGGTTTTGTACAACGGACTAGGACGTCCTCATGAATAAACATTTTGGCTATTGTAGCTGGGACTGTCTGTTTCATTCAACCATAATCTTACAAATTCTGGGTTGCAGACTGAGCAGTTGATAACATAATTCACGTAACAGATGTTACGCCACTCTTCCACCAAGGAACCTGCAAGTTCCCAGAAATTTCTGGGGGGAATGACCCTAGTCCTCACCCTCCGATCAAACAGGTCCCGGACGTGCTCAATGGGATTAAAATCCCGACTATTCGCTGGCCATGGCAGAACACTGACATTCCTGTCTTGCAGGAAATCACTCACAGAACGAGCAGTATGGCTGGTGGCATTCTCATGCTGGAGGGTCAGGTCAGGATGAGCTTGCAGGAAGAGTACCACATGAGGGAGGAGAGTGTCTTCCCTGTAACGTAGAGCGTTGAGATTGCCTGCAATGACAACAAGCTAAATCCGATGATGCTGTGACACACCGTTCCAGACCATGATGGACCCTCCACCTCCAATTCGATCCCGCTCCAGAGTACAGGCCTTGCTGTAACGCTCATTCCTTCGATGATAAACGCGAATCCGACCATCACCCCTGGTGAGACAAAACCGCTATTTGTCAGAGAAGGGTACTTTTTGCGGGTCCTGTCTGGTCCAGCGACAGTGGGTTTGTTTCCATAGGTGATGTTGTTGCCGGTGATGTCTGGTGAGGACCTGCCTTACAACAGGCCCTCAGTCCAGCCTCTCCCAGCTTATTGCGGACAGTCTGAGCACGGATGGAGGAATTGTGCGTTCCTGGTGTAACTCGGGCAGTTGTTGTTGCCATCCTGTACCTGTCCCGCAGGTGTGATGTTCGGATGTACCGATCCTGTGCAGGTGTTGTTACACGTGGTCTGCCACTGCGAGAATGATCAGCTGTCCGTCCTGTCTCCCTGTAGCGCTGTCTTAGGCGTCTCACAGTACGGACATTGCAATTTATTGCCCTGGCCACATCTGCAGTCCTCGTACCTCCTTTCAGCATGCCTAAGGCACATTCACGCAGATGAGCAGGGACACTGGACCTCTTTCTTTTGGTGTTTTTCAGAGTCAGTAGAAAGGCCTCTTTAGTGTCCTAAATTTTCACAACTGTGACCTTAATTGCCTACCGTCTGTAAGCTGACTTAGGGACAGGCGTCCCACTAGCAGAGTGCGTGCAATTCAAATAAAAATTATGGATATTAAACATTTAGGTGTCTTATATCGGCGGAAAGCTTAAATTCTTGTTAATCTAACTGCACTGTCCGATTTACAGTAGCTATTATAACGAAAACATGCCATGAGATTGTTTGAGGACGGTGCCCCACGTCAAAATATTTTTCCACTGGTACAGGTTTCATACATTCACAAATAACGATTAAACATTCACTTACTTTTTGAAAATCTTCCTCTGATTTGTCATCCAAAGGGTCCCAGGAATAACATGTATTGTCGTTTTGTTAGATAAAGTCCTTCTTTATATCCCAAAAAGTCAGTTTAGTTTAGCACCATCGATTTGAGTAATCCACTCGTTCAACGTGCAGAGAAAGCAATCCGAAAATCTACCCCTAAACTTTGTTTCAACAAGTCAAAATACGTTTCTATTTACTCCTCAGATGCCCTAAAATGTAATCTAACTATAATATTTCTTGCGGAAAGAAGTTTGTAAACACAAATTGTCCCTGTAATAAAACTGATATTTCTTATTCGTTTTTGAAGTTACAAGCCTGAAACCTTGAATATAGACTGCTGACAGCCTGTGGAAGCCATTGGAATTTCATCCAGGGAGCTAATTTTCAATATGACCTTTTGCGTGCCTTTCTAAGAGGATGGTCTCTCTCACAAAAAAACAGGTTGGTTTTTCTTTGGATTTTCTCCTACATTATTTTAACATTTCTACAAACTTCAAAGTGTTTTCTTTCCAATGGTACCAATATGCATATCAAGCATGACAGTGAGAAGTGCATGATGCCCTGTAACAACCCACATGTGAACACTTTGGAGAGGACTGTATTTAGACCCAGTCACAGCCTCCTAAGCCCTTCACTAACACACACACATTTTAAATACTTCATTTGAATCCACCATACAAATGTACAAAAAAAGGATCCAAACATTTCAAAGGTCCCTGTCTGCATGGCCCTCCAGGGTACAGGAAGCACCTCCTTCTCCAAACAGCTAGGCTGCCCACGACAGCTGAAACAGAGCAGTACCTAGCCAATTGCATTGCTGTAGGTTTGTCAGCCCGCAATCTTGAGGCCACACACTGCAAGCCTGTGTACGTGGTCAAGACTGCCAAATATCAGCACCACCAGCTTGTACCTCCACCCAGGCTGTCCCAGCACCACGAGGGGCTGGTACTGAAGCAGCGTGTCAGAAAAGGCTGCTCCATGTAGCCGTCCAATCAGCACCTCCCCCTGACCTCCCCACAAATATATCTGGTGTATCTGGTACACAGGAAAACACATCATCATCAACATAAAACCAGCTTCCCCTTACACAAGAATGTTTCTGCATGTGTGCTGTTGGTGAGACCACATGTCTCAACTCGCTGGCTATCAGGTCAACAAGGATTTGTAAATCCTTGTATGAACAGCAGCCATTCACAACATGGGAAATGGACTCCATTACATTTGACTCGTGTAGAATACAACATGACTCATGGTTTGCATGGTACCAGAGTGCTACATTGTATTTTGTTGAAGGCACAGTTATGCCGAAACGTTTACCCAGTAAATACCTGGGAGTCTATAGTGTGTAAGACTCTTTATTTGTTTTATGGCTCATAGAACTTGCAGCCTCGCCTCAACAGCAAAGGTGAGAATGTCCTCGCCAACGGCAGCATTCTGGTACATGGAATGGGAGTGATCAGCACAGTCCAGAGCAGTGAGTTTCCCCTGCAGCCTCAGGCCGGTCCAGTGTTGCAGGAGCTGCATCCGTCTGATACCGAGGAGTGTTGTCCTACATGTAGGATGAGATGTTCCATCATGGGTGACAGAAGTCTCCACAACAACACCGCGATCTGCTACAACTGCATCAGAGGCCGTCACTGGCTCAGTTTCCATATTAGTCCGTGTCCACCTGAGCTCCACTCCAGTCCTGTTCCACAGGTCGTTGATGTCCAGCCAGTCTGACCAGACTCCAAAGCCTGCAGCACGAGTGTCCAATTTTCCATTGGCCTTCCTCCTGAAGCCCGGGAAGTTGTCCTCAGTGTCCTTGGCCAGTGGAACCTTCCGACTCCGTAGGTCCAGAAGGAGGGAAGCTCTGGCTAACTCCTTAACTGTCACATCGTCACTGTTGAGCATGTTGAACAGGTGAGTCAGTCTGGTAGCAGTGTAAATCCACACAACATTCAGGACACCTAAACCCTCCTCTCTTTGGCTCAGGAAGTCAGCGTTACATGTGGTGTGTGTGTTGAAGCAGAGCCACTCTCTCACCACTTGAACAGTTCTGTTATTCATTTCCCTCAAAACCTTCTGTGGGAGAGGCACATTTGCAAGCAGATGTTGAATCTTTGCTAGGACCACCTTTCTCACAAATCAAATGTTATTTGTCACATGCTCTGAATACAACAGGTGTAGACCTTACCATGAAATGCTTACTTACAAGCCCTTAACCAACAATGCAGTTCAAGAAAGAGTTAAGAAAATATTTAAAATGTAAATAAAAATATTTAAAATACAAATAAAAAGTAACACAATAAAATAACATTAACGAGGTTATATACAGGGGTACTGGTACCGAGTCTCTGTGTGGAGGTTAGGGTTAGTCAAGTTATTTTGTACATGTACTGTAGGTAGGGGTAAAGTGACTATGCATAGATAATGAACAGCAAACAGCAGCAGTGTAAAAACATATGGAAGGGGGGGTCAATGTAAATAGTCCAGGTGGCCATTTGATTAATTGTTCAGCAGTCTTATGCCTGGATGTAGAAGCTGTTATGGAGCCTTTTGGTCCTAGAATTGGCGCTCCGGTACCTCTTGAGAAAACAGTCTTTGACTTGGGTGACTGGAGTCTCTGACAATTTTTTGGGCCTTCCTCTGATACCACCGAGTGTATAGGTCCTGGATGGTAGGAAACTTGGCCCCAGTGATGTACTGGGCCGTACTCACTACCCTCTGTAGTGCCTTATGGTTAGATGCCGAGCAGTTGCCATACCAGGCGGTGATGCAACCGGTTTTTACAGTCTCTTGAGGGGGAAAAGGTGTTGTCGTGATCTCTGTGGTAACTTGTATATGGATTATGATCTCTGTGGTAACTTGTATATAGATTATGATCTCTGTGGTAACTTGTATATAGATTACGATCTCTGTGGTAACTTGTATATGGATGTATAATCTCTGTGGTAACTTGTATATAGATTATGATCTCTGTGGTAACTTGTATATGGATGTATGATCTCTGTGGTAACTTGTATATGGATGTATAATCTCTGTGGTAACTTGTATATAGATTATGATCTCTGTGGTAACTTGTATATGGATGTATAATCTCTGTGGTAACTTGTATATGGATGTATAATCTCTGTGGTAACTTGTATATAGATTATGATCTCTGTGGTAACTTGTATATGGATGTATAATCTCTGTGGTAACTTGTATATGGATGTATAATCTCTGTGGTAACTTGTATATGGATGATGATCTCTGTGGTAACTTGTATATGGATGATGATCTCTGTGGTAACTTGTATATGGATGATGATCTCTGTGGTAACTGGTATATGGATGATGATCTCTGTGGTAACTTGTATATGGATGTATAATCTCTGTGGTAACTTGTATATGGATGATGATCTCTGTGGTAACTTGTATATGGATGATGATCTCTGTGGTAACTTGTATATGGATGATGATCTCTGTGGTAACTGGTATATGGATGATGATCTCTGTGGTAACTGGTATCTGCACAGGGTGAACTGTAAACTAGTCCATAAAAAGGAGTTTGATTGTCTTTAGGAATTCTGTCATATCTGCATTAGGTCTCATCCCCCACACAAGCCTTTAGATGCTGTGACACCCTGTGGAGATTGGGCCTGGATGATCAGGTTACTGTAACTTGGTATCGTTTGATTGTTTAATGGTGGTTGTTTTGAAAGAGTTACACCCTCAAATGTTCTAAATACCTTTGATCTGCCTCTTGCCCATAGAATAAGGTTGTATGAAATGCTTCTATTGTAAGCTACACGGGGATTCAGCCTAAGTAGTTCTGTTATGTTCATGCTTTGTAACTCAAGAATCTTCATGCCTAGAATAATGCCTTTACCTTTATTTAACTAGGCAAGCCAGTTAGGAACAAATTCTTATTTTCATTCACGGCCTAGGAACAGTAGGTTAACTGCCTTGTTCAGGGGCAGAACGACAGATTTTTACCCTGTCAGCTCGGGGATTCGATCTTGCAACCTTTCGGTTACTAGTCCAATGCTCTAACCACAAGGCTACCTGCTGCCCTGTTCATTTTACAATGTTAATACTTGCCTTGATAGATCTCAAATAGTATTTGAACCCAGGGTTGGTGGTGTGTCCACCCTTCTCACCGTGACTGTCTTGCCGTCAGGACTATGAGAGCCGCTCCAGCTACATGGTGTCTCCGAATGGCGTGGTTTCTCCCAGCAGCCCCTGCTCTCCGCTTCTGACCCCGCTGGCGGCGCATCACTACCTCCAGCTCCTCCAACAGCAGATCCAACAGCAGCAGCAACACACACAGGTGGCCGTCGCACAGGTGAGAGAGAGAGAGAGAGAGAGACACACACACACACACACATTTATGACACACACAGTCGTGTACAGCTAACCTTGTGGGGACACACAAGTCCCATTCAAAATCCTATTTTCCCTAACCCTAACCCTAACCTTAACCCAAAAACCTAGCCTCAACCCTGAACCTAACCCTAGCTCCTAAACCTAACCCTAAACCTAACCTTAGCTCCTAACCCTAAACCTAACCTAACCCTAGCTCCTAACCCTAAACCTAACCTAACCCTAGCTCCTAACCCTAAACCTAACCCTAACACAAAACTAACCCTAGCTCCTAACCCTTAACACAAAACTAACCCTAGCTCCTAACCCTAAACCTAACCTAACCCTAGCTCCTAACCCTAACACAAAACTAACCCTAGCTCCTAACCCTAAACCTAACCTAACCCTAGCTCCTAACCCTAACACAAAACTAACCCTAGCTCCTAACCCTAAACCTAACCTAACCCTAGCTCCTAACCCTAACACAAAACTAACCCTAGCTCCTAACCCTTAACATAATTCTAACCCTAACACTTATTCTAACCTTAACACTAAACCCCCTAGAAACAGCATTTGACCTTGTGGGGACAAACAAAATGGCCCCACAAGAATAGTTAAACACGTCCACAGATGCAAACACACATTCACATACACATTTATGACACACACACAGTCTTGTATAACTGACTTTGTGAACACACACAATTCAGTCCCATTCAAAATCCTATTTTCCATAACCCTAAACCTAACCTTAACCCAAAAACCTAGCTCCTAACCCTAACCCTAAAACTAATCCTAGCTCTTAACCTAACACTAATTCTAACCTTAACCCTAAATCCTCTAGAAATAGCATTGGTGGGGGACAAACAAAATGTCGCCAGTTGGTTAAATTGTAGTTTAATTTTTTATATTTTTTTCCTATTCTAGTTGAACACATCCACACACACACACACACACCAAGCTGTTGTATAGCTGTGGTCCAGATGTCTGGTCAGTGAGACACAGTTGTCCTCCTCAGGCATCAGCTGACCACCACATGCTCTTTATCAGTTTCTACTGCATTACATTCACTAGGTCATCCTGTACACCAGTCCAGTGGCTCAGGACATTGTGGTAGCAATACCAGGGTGGTGAGTTCTATTCCCGCTGGCGTTGTCAGTATATAAATGTCTGCACACATTGTTTGAAGTCGTATTGTATAAAAGCGTCTGCTAAATTGCATATATTGTACATACACGTGCAAAGGTTAATTAATTAATGCACATAATATAACCAGCCCTACCGTGTACATAATATAACCAGCCCTACAGTGTACATAATATAACCAGCCCTACCGTGTACATAATATAACCAGCCCTACAGTGTACATAATATAACTAGCCCTACAGTGCACATAATATAACCAGCCCTACAGTGCACATAATATAACCAGCCCTACAGTGTACATAATATAACCAGCCCTACAGTGCACATAATATAACCAGCCCTACAGTGTACATAATATAACCAGCCCTACAGTGCACATAATATAACCAGCCCTACAGTACACATAATATAGCCAGCCCTACAGTGCACATAATATAACCAGCCCTACAGTGCACATAGTGTACATATATAACCAGCCCTACAGTGCACACATACCATATAATATCACCAGCCCTACCAGCCCCCTAACCAGCCCTACAGTGTGTACATAATATAACCAGCCCAGTACATTGCACATAATATCACCAGCCCTACAGTGTATATACCATATCACCAGCCCCCTACAGTACACATAATATAACCAGCCCTACAGTGTACATAATATCACCAGCCCTACAGTGCACATAATATAACCAAGTCTTATTCAGCACTGTAGTACTGATGTGCAATGGGGGACTGACTGTCTGGCTTAATCACGGCATCATGTGCCTCATTTGGCACTATTGTCTGCCTGTCTCTCTGCTGCATGACCACTAGGGAGCACTGCCATCACAGCTATGTAAGGATGCACACACGTATTCATATGCACTTACATGCACACACACACAACACAACACAACACAACGGGGACAGAGTGAATCAGTCTGCTATTGTTGTAGAAAATTAGCCTGGAAGGCACAACACAAACACAGAGTTATTTATATTTTTCATTTATTTTCCCAGTCGTTCCCAGAGGTTTGCAGATGCGCATCGTCAGACTATAATGAGCTCACCGTGAATTATATTAACAAATAATAGTGGGAACCCGTCATTCTTTTCAATTTCAGGTCCGGGAAATTCCATCTAATTAGATTTTCAACTGCAGTCTCTTGGATGGGGGGGTTGGGCTGTAGCATGAAGTAGAATTTTTCAAACAGAAAAAAACTTACTGACAGACACACACTGTTATAAACACACACACACACTACACACACACAGACACACACTTCCTCACACTCCATCCACATTATCATCAGTCCCACTAGGCACAGTTCTGATTCCTGATCCCCCCTCTTTCCTGCTCATCTCCCCCACTCAGGTGCAGCTCCTGAAGGATCAGATGTCAGTGGAGACCGCAGCTCGTGTAGAGGCTCAGGCTCGTGTCCACCAGCTGCTACTACAGAACAGAGACCTGCTCCAGCACCTGTCTCTGCTGGTCACACAGCTCAAACACCTGGAGAGCAAGGCACCGGGACCGGGGGAGAAACATACAGCTGGACTGGGACCGGGGGAGAGACAGGGTCACAGTAAGTCACCTGCACTAACTATACGAACCAGAACAATTAAGTTGAATATACAGTACAGGTAAAACAGTCATTCTCTATTGAGCATGCTTGTTAATCCAGGACTTTATACAGTGGGGCAAAAAAGTATTTAGTCAGCCACCAATTGTGCAAGTTCTCCCATTTAAAAAGACGAGAGGGGCCTGTAATTTTCATCATAGGTACACTTCAACTATGACAGACAAAATGAAGAAAAGAAATCCAGAAAATCACATTGTAGGATTTTTAATGAATTTATTTGCAAATTATGGTGGAAAATAAGTATTTGGTCACCTACAAACAAACAAGATTTCTGGCTCTCACAGACCTGTAACTTCTTCTTTAAGAGGCTCCTCTGTCCTCCACTCGTTACCTGTATTAATGGCACCTGTTTGAACTTGTTATCAGTATAAAAGACACCTGTCCACAACCTCAAACAGTCACACTCCAAACTCCACTATGGCCAAGACCAAAGACCTGTCAAAGGACACCAGAAACAAAATTGTAGATGTGCACCAGGCTGGAAAGACTGAATCTGCAATAGGTAAGCAGCTTGGTTTGAAGAAATCCACTGTGGGAGCAATTATTAGGAAATGGAAGACATACAAGACCACTGATAATCTCCCTCGATCTGGGGCTCCACGCAAGATCTCACCCTGTGGGGTCAAAATGATCACAAGAACGGTGAGCAAAAATCCCAGAACCACACGGGGGGACCTAGTGAATGACCTGCAGAGAGCTGGGACCAAAGTAACAAAGCCTACCATCAGTAACACACTACGCCGCCAGGGACTCAAATCCTGCAGTGCCAGACGTGTCCCCCTGCTTAAGCCAGTACATGTCCAGGCCCGTCTGGAAACATCATGATTTGGGGCTGTTTTTCTGCAAAGGGACCAGGACGACTGATCCGTGTAAAGGAAAGAATGAATGGGGCCATGTATCGTGAGATTTTGAGTGAAAACCTCCTTCCATCAGCAAGGGCATTGAAGATGAAACGTGGCTGGGTCTTTCAGCATGACAATGATCCCAAACACACCAATGAAGGAGTGGCTTCGTAAAAAGCATTTCAAGGTCCTGGAGTGGCCTAGCCAGTCTCCAGATCTCAACCCCATAGAAAATCTTTGGAGGGAGTTGAAAGTCCGTGTTGCCCAGCAACAGCCCCAAAACATAACCTCTCTAGAGGAGATCTGCATGGAGGAATGGGTCAAAATACCAGCAACAGTGTGTGAAAACCTTGTGAAGACTTACAGAATACGTTTGACCTCTGTCATTGCCAACAAAGGGTATATAACAAAGTATTGAGATAAACTTTTGTTATTGACCAAATACTTTTTTTTTCTCATTTTGTCTGTCATAGTTGAAGTGTACTAATCATGAAAATTACTGGCCTCTCTCATCTTTTTAAGTGGGAGAACTTTGGTGGCTGATTGGTGGCTGACTAAATACTTTTTTGCCCCACTGTATGTGTCCAGGACACTGGCCCTGCATGTACAACAGTTCATCATCAAGGACAGATCACACTTACATACCAACATTTAGGAAATGCACATTGTTAAGCAAGCTAAGCAATCATAGACCCACACACACACACACACACACACACGCATGCACACACACGCGCGCATACAAACACATACGCACACACGCGCTTACACACGCATATAAACACATACACACGCATATAAACACATACACACGCATATAAACACATACACACGCATATAAACACATACACATGCATATAAACACATACACACGCATATAAACACATACACACGCATACAAACACATACATACATAAGAATAGATAGAAGTCAAAACAGGGCAACAACAATGGTAAGATACAATTATGAGAAGTGCAGTGGACATAGAACTGGTGCTCTCCTGATACAAAGAGGAAACAGGGGAAGCAGGTCTACAAATCCTTTACTTTGAGTAGAAATACCCTGATAAAATACAGGTCAAATAGATGCTGGTTCATTTTTGGCTGTGGCTAGATTTAATTTCCCAGCCTGAATACAACTGAAGAAGTCTTGAACTCAAAATTGTACTGAAGTATTTGCTATAAACATGTACTTAAGGATCAAACAAACAAGTACATTTGAAAGTTTTGTAAACCTATCAGATGCTTAATAATTTGAATCAACTGAAACCTCCTCATCAGACTCCTCACTCTGCTGCGTCACCCTCTTTGCACCCTCCATGATGGCACTGATGGCGGGGCTTATGGGTGTTGCGTCACCCTCGTTGCACCCTCCATGATGGCACTGATGGCGGGGCTTATGGGTGCTGCGTCACCCTCGTTGCACCCTCCATGATGGCACTGATGGCGGGGCTTATGGGTGCTGCGTCACCCTCTTTGCACCCTCCATGATGGCACTGATGGCGGGTCTTATGGGTGCCGCGTCACCCTCGTTGCACCCTCCATGATGGCACTGATGGCGGGGCTTATGGGTGCCGCGTCTGCCTTTTCCACCAAATTGATGCCAACGAACTTCGACTCGATCTTGCCCTTGTGACAGAATCTAACTCCTCCTCTTTCACAGAACTGTCTGTGGAGCCATCTGACATTATGGAGAGAAATGTTGTGTTTTTCAGATTCTCTCTGATGTTGTTTCTCTCCACCTCTGCAATATGGTGCAAAAACTATTTGCCCTGCTTATTTCTGTATGTTGAGCCCACAGCGATTCCTTTGTTTTTCATCTGAACTGCAAAAATCAAACATCATATTAATACTATAATATTTGAATATACAATCATGTTATCCAATATAGCTGGCAGTTGATTGTGCTAAATTATCCTTCTACGCTTTGTTTACTTAAGGATCAACACTATAAGGTCGGTAAAGTCAATTGTGTCACAATGCTTTAAAATGTAAACAGCATCTGGAGACGAACATTAAAATAGAATGTTACAGAGCCATGGAGATCCATGTCAGCATCAGTAGGCCTATCATTTGGTTGCATTTATACACTATTTTGAGGTGAACCAAAGCTAATCAAGAGCTGAGAAATAACCTACAATACTGGACCACGTCTGTTAAATAGACTTGAAAAAACTAGCTACAAAAGTACTAGTCTAGCTACACGAGTAACAATATTTTCACTTCCTCACACATCCACTCCAAGTCAGAAAGTGGTCTCGCCTTCTTGCCAATGGCACATAGAGTCCTAAACAGTATCTGGACACAGACACGCAAGCAATGTGACACTTGCTGTGTTCATGGTCACAAATGTTCTCCAGCTTCATCGTTTTATTTCAGATGACAAATGAGTTGTTTCTGCTTTTATCTTTAGCATACTGGCGACACACAGAACAACTCATCACCACAGCCTCAGCATCATACTGTAGCCAGCCTCTTGAGACTCCTTTATCTCCAAACCTCCATTTCTCACAAAACATAATTTTTTGTGTGATACGTCCTCCTTTTCTTTGGTGGGTTTTCGTTTCAAAGGTTGGCTTACTCCATGTAAATGTCACCACATAACAGCTATTTAATGAACGGTAGCTAGCAGCAGACCCATTGCAAGTGAGCGATGTCAAGTAGTTGATGTCCTGTACGGTAAACAGTGCCACGGAACTAGGAGCATTAGAGGTAAAATGGAAAACATGAGTAATTTCCTCCTAGACATCAGGACAGATATTTTATTACATTACTATTTTGGTACAAACATTTACTCCCCAGTGTTGTGGATAGCCTTCTGAGATTCACCCTCCAGTGTGGTGGATAGCCTTCTGAGATTCATCTCCAGTATGGTGGATAGCCTTCTGAGATTTACCAACCAGTGTGGTGGATAGCCTTCTGAGATTTACCCTCCAGTGTGGTGGAAAGCCTTCTGAGATTTACCCTCCAGTATGGTGGATAGCCTTCTGAGATTCATCTCCAGTATGGTGGATAGCCTTCTGAGATTCATCTCCAGTATGGTGGATAGCCTTCTGAGATTCACCCTCCAGTGTTGTGGATAGCCTTCTGAGATTCATCTCCAGTGTGGTGGATAGCCTTCTGAGATTCATCTCCAGTATGGTGGATAGCCTTCTGAGATTCATCTCCAGTATGGTGGATAGCCTTCTGAGATTCATCTCCAGTATGGTGGATAGCCTTCTGAGATTCATCTCCAGTATGATGGATAGCCTTCTGAGATTCACCCTCCAGTGTTGTGGATAGCCTTCTGAGATTTACCCTCCAGTGTGGTGGATAGCCTTCTGAGATTCATCTCCAGTGTGGTGGATAGCCTTCTGAGATTCACCCTCCAGTGTTGTGGATAGCCTTCTGAGATTCATCTCCAGTGTGGTGGATAGCCTTCTGAGATTCATCTCCAGTGTGGTGGACAGCCTTCTGAGATTCATCTCCAGTATGGTGGATAGCCTTCTGAGATTTACCCTCCAGTGTGGTGGATAGCCTTCTGAGATTCATCTCCAGTGTGATGGATAGCCTTCTGAGATTCATCTCCAGTATGGTGGATAGCCTTCTGAGATTTACCCTCCAGTGTGGTGGATAGCCTTCTGAGATTCATCTCCAGTGTGGTGGATAGCCTTCTGAGATTCATCTCCAGTATGGTGGATAGCCTTCTGAGATTTACCCTCCAGTGTGGTGGATAGCCTTCTGAGATTCATCACCAGTGTGGTGGATAGCCTTCTGAGATTAATCTCCAGTGTGGTGGATAGCCTTCTGAGATTCATCTCCAGTATGGTGGATAGCCTTCTGAGATTTACCCTCCAGTGTGGTGGATAGCCTTCTGAGATTCATCTCCAGTGTGGTGGATAGCCTTCTGAGATTCATCTCCAGTGTGGTGGATAGCCTTCTGAGATTCATCTCCAGTGTGGTGGATAGCCTTCTGAGATTTACCCTCCAGTGTGGTGGATAGCCTTCTGAGATTTACCCTCCAGTGTGGTGGATAGCCTTCTGAGATCTACTCGCCAAATGGAAAATCTTCCCGCATTTGGCGCTTGGCAGGTGTTCATTTTGGACCCTGTGTGTGTGTGTGTGTGTGTGTGTGTGTGTGTGTGTGTGTGTGTGTGTGTGTGTGTGCAGACTTGTTAGTATGTATTGTTTGTAGTTTTTGTTTGTTTAGTTTTATGTTGTGTACATGGCAGATAACCTGAATTGCGTATACAAAAGCATATAACAAACTACAGCAAATCCAAAATAATAACATTGTATCACCACAGATAGGAAGTTAGGTACTGGAAGGATGAGTGATGAATTGAAGCAGTTCAGATGGCGTTACGAGAGGAGGAACTTCAGGTATGGATGGTCACGGAGGTGAGACAGTTAGGTCCGCATCCTCAACAGAGCACCTATAGAGATATGAGCCCAGTTCACTTTTCTGTCCCCAATGTCCTTTCTCCGGGCTTTGTAGCTTGATGGTTAGCTAACTAGCTAGCTACTAATCTCCACGAACTCTGTGTATCACCCACTTGGGTGAAGCTAACGTTACTGCTGCCACACGTTGCTGAGAGCTCACCACTAGGGCTGCGCAATTAATCGCAATCAAATTCAAACAATCCATAGCTAGCTAGCTGCTACACTCTACAAAGAAAAGGTTCCTGGAGAATCCTTCAGGGGTTCTTCAAATTGAAACTGTGGGGGAACCCCTATAAATTCTTCAAAGAACCCCTTTTAATGGATCCTCAAAGAACCTTTTGAAGAACCCTTTGGGTTATTAATAATGATAAGCATAACAATAATAACAATAACACAATATTTTAGTTGTCAGTGTTTATTATGGTTTTAGTGGCAAAGCAGAATAAAAGAATCCAAAGAGAGGTAAACTCCCAGCAGAGCCCCAAGTCTAATGTGTATATCCTCTGGCCTGTTTAAACTCCCAGCAGAGCCCCAAGTCTAATGTGTATATCCTCTGGCCTGTTTAAACTCCCAGCAGAGCCCCAAGTCTAATGTGTATATCCTCTGGCCTGTTTAAACTCCCAGCAGAGCCCCAAGTCTAATGTGTATATCCTCTGGCCTGTTGATGTTCATGTGTTGATGTTCTCCGTATCCATAGCCAGAATGATTTAGCAGTGCATGGTGATAACAGGTTTCCTGTTATATTCATCAGAGGTGTAGGGAGGGTGAAGTCTGGGAAACCAAAAAAGAGTAATTATACAGATGATTAACAAAACATGCACACGACAGTATTCATACCTTGGTTTCCGTGGTGAATGTGAATGAAAAAACTGTTTTGATAATGGTTTTCATACACATACCTTGTCCACAAAGTAGAGGCCTATGTGTTGTTCATTGAAGAGGGAAAGGGAAAGGGGGATACCTAGTCAGTTGTACAACTGAATGCCTTCAACTGAAATGTGTCTTCCGCATTTAACCCAACCCCTCTGAATCAGAGAGGTGCGGGGGCTGCCTTGATCGTAATGAGGAGGATGGTACATGTGATCTGCATAACATACCAATACCAAATGAATACCTTTGTATGCATCCTCGTCTGTATACCTCAGACAGACTCAAAATTGAGCAGTTCAGTCATCTGCAGCCAACACAGCCTTCAACACATTCTTACCTCTTTGTTGGTTGATATCCATTGAATTGTGTCCATTTTCTGTTTTAGAAAGATTTGCACAAATCTGAAAGGATAGATGGTATCATCATAAAACAATATCCATTTAGATCATATAAGGGACAAACCTTAAATTGAGGAGATCTTTACATGTTTCAGTTACTGTTAGTGCCTGAACCTGCTGTCTTTTCAAATCCAAATGTTTCGATCGGCCAGTTAGGTCCTTGAAAGAACCCCCACCAACTAATGAGGTTCCTCTATGAACCACACCTCCTATGGGGTTCTTGGAAGAACCTTTGGGGGCCATTTTCCGTGCCAAGAACCTAAGGTTCTTCAAAGAACTTTGAGGATCTTAGAAGAAGCTTTGTTGAAGCCCTCATTTTTAGAGTGTAGTTATCCTAGCCAAACCAGACAACAACAGTCTTTCATCTTGGTCATGATGACCAATTAAAACAAATTCAAAAGAGCAATCAAAACACAAATAGCTGATGCCCCAAAAAATCTAAATGAATGGGACCTATCAGCCATTGCTACCAGTACGGCACCATTTGTGTGGTAGTGTCTGTATATTTGTTTTTGTGGGGTTGACACGTGGTGTTTCATGCTATCTTAAATCATGGTACACCCAGAACTAGTAAATGCTAATCCAACCAATCTAAGACACAGTCCACTCAGACGCTGCCGGCTGCACAGCCAAAACCTCTGTCTCTGGAGAGTGTATTCACATAGGCATGTGTGTATTTGTGTGTGTGTGTTAGAGAGAGATTGAGATAGGGAGAAAGAAGTGAGAGAAATTGAGGAAGGAAAGAGAGAGAAAAACTGATAATGAGATGATGATTTGAAAGAAAGACAGAAGAAATTGACTGACAACTGTGTGTGTGTGTGTGTGTGTGTGTGTGTGTGTGTGTGTGTGTGTGTGTGTGTGTGTGTGTGTGTGTGTGTGTGTGTGTGTGTGTGTGTGTGTGTGTGTGTGTGTGTGAGTAATTTGTGTCTGTGAGAAAGAGACAGGGAAGGAGGTGTGAGAGAACTGACTAACAACTAGGGACATTGAGAGTGTGGGCTAAAGTTAGACTTGTTTGCTTCATTTCATTAAAATATTCATTTTTTGACTATTTGTGTTCAACTTTGTCAGTTAAAGACATTTCTCTTCCTTCCCCTGTAGATGATCAGGAGTCGTCATGGACGACCAGGTCTCTGTCACTCAACCTGAAAAACCATTACAGCTTGAGCAGCATGGACCAGCCCATCACCTCCACCCCTGCAGGGCCACTCCAAACCCCCCCCCTCACCGCTTCCCAGGTGGATGGTGCCGAGTCCTACCTCAACCTCCTCAACCTGGAGAATGGGACCAAACCACTGGGCTCTCAAAACGGGGGGGAGACAGAGACAGACACACTCATCAGAAGAACATCCAATGGGAAGCCAGGGCGGAAAGACAGCTCGGAAGTGTCGTCAAATGAGATTGTGCGGTTCGAAACAAGGAATTTGACAGCCCTGGATGAAAGGTAAACTATCTAAACATAGCTTACTTTATACATCTTACTGTACAAACCTTTCTTGAAGACCAGCCACATTTGAGAGTAGCCATATGCCAGAGGGCCTATTCAATGCAGCACACACACACACACACCATTGCCTGGTCATGATTATACACAATGTATTGGAGCTCCTATTTGGCAGTCACAGACAGTACAGTCCCTCTCTTTCATCTAGAAGAAAAGGAGTCAGGAGTTGCTAGCCTCCTCTCATCCCCACACAACAGAACAGGCCTCCTCTCATCCCCACACAACAGAACAGGCCTCCTCTCATCCCCACACAACAGAACAGGCCTCCTCTCATCCCCACACAACAGAACAGGCCTCCTCTCATCCCCACACAAAAGAACAGGCCTCCTCTCATCCCCACACAACAGGCCTCTTCTCATCCCCACACAACATAACAGGCCTCCTCTCATCCCCACACAACAGAACAGGCCTCTTCTCATCCCCACACAACAGAACAGGCCTCCTCTCATCCCCACACAACAGAACAGGCCTCCTCTCATCCCCACACAACAGAACAGGCCTCCTCTCATCCCCACACAACAGAACAGGCCTCCTCTCATCCCCACACAACAGAACAGGCCTCCTCTCATCCCCACACAACAGAACAGGCCTCCTCTCATCCCCACACAACAGAACAGGCCTCCTCTCATCCCCACACAACAGAACAGGCCTCCTCTCATCCCCAC
The DNA here is from genome assembly GCF_018296145.1 of Oncorhynchus tshawytscha. NCBI lineage: Eukaryota > Metazoa > Chordata > Actinopteri > Salmoniformes > Salmonidae > Oncorhynchus > Oncorhynchus tshawytscha. The sequence continues at coordinate 35,493,376 of NC_056448.1, forward strand.
ACAACAGAACAGGCCTCCTCTCATCCCCACACAACAGAACAGGCTTCCTCTCATCCCCACACAACAGAACAGGCCTCCTCTCATCCCCACACAACAGAACAGGCCTCCTCTCATCCCCACACAACAGAACAGGCTTCCTCTCATCCCCACACAACAGAACAGGCTTCCTCTCATCCCCACACAACATATCAGGCCTCTCTCATCCCCACACAACAGAACAGGCCTCCTCTCATCCCCACACAACAGAACAGGCCTCCTCTCATCCCCACACAACAGAACAGGCCTCCTCTCATCCCCACACAACAGAACAGGCCTCCTCTCATCCCCACACAACAGAACAGGCCTCCTCTCATCCCCACGTAACAGAACAGGCCTCCTCTCATCCACACGTAACAGAACAGGCCTCCTCTCATCCCCACACAACAGAACAGGCCTCCTCTCATCCCCACACAACAGAACAGGCCTCCTCTCATCCCCACACAACAGAACAGGCCTCCTCACATCCCCACACAACACAACAGGCCTCCTCTCATCCCCACACAACAGAACAGGCCTCCTCTCATCCCCACACAACATAACAGGCCTCCTCTCATCCCCACACAACATAACAGGCCTCCTCTCATCCCCACACAGCAGAACACAACAGAACAGGCCTCCTCTCATCCCCACACAACATAACAGGCCTCCTCTCATCCCCCACACAACATAACAGGCCTCCTCTCATCCCCACACAACAGAACAGGCCTCCTCTCATCCCCACACAACAGAACAGGCCTCCTCTCATCCCCACACAGCAGAACACAACAGAACAGGCCTCCTCTCATCCCCACACAACATAACAGGCCTCCTCTTATCCCCACACAGCAGAACACAACAGAACAGGCCTCCTCTCATCCCCACACAACAGAACAGGCCTCCTCTAATCCCCACACAACAGAACAGGCCTCCTCTCATCCCCACACAGCAGAACACAACAGAACAGGCCTCCTCTCATCCCCACACAACAGAACAGGCCTCCTCTCATCCCCACACAACAGAACACAACAGAACAGGCCTCCTCTCATCCCCACACAACATAACAGGCCTCCTCTCATCCCCACACAACATAACAGGCCTCCTCTCATCCCCACACAACAGAACAGGCTTCCTCTCATCCCTACACAACAGAACAGGCTTCCTCTCATCCCCACACAACATATCAGGCCTCCTCTCATCCCCACACAACAGAACAGGCCCCTCATCCCCACACAACAGAACAGGCCTCCTCTCATCCCCACACAACAGAACAGGCCTCCTCTCATCCCCACACAACAGAACAGGCCTCCTCTCATCCCCACGTAACAGAACAGGCCTCCTCTCATCCCCACGTAACAGAACAGGCCTCCTCTCATCCCCACACAACAGAACAGGCCTCCTCTCATCCCCACACAACAGAACAGGCCTCCTCTCATCCCCACACAACAGAACAGGCCTCCTCTCATCCCCACACAACAGAACAGGCCTCCTCTCATCCCCACGTAACAGAACAGGCCTCCTCTCATCCCCACGTAACAGAACAGGCCTCCTCTCATCCCCACACAACAGAACAGGCCTCCTCTCATCCCCACACAACAGAACAGGCCTCCTCTCATCCCCACACAACAGAACAGGCCTCCTCACATCCCCACACAACACAACAGGCCTCCTCTCATCCCCACACAACAGAACAGGCCTCCTCTCATCCCCACACAACATAACAGGCCTCCTCTCATCCCCACACAGCAGAACACAACAGAACAGGCCTCCTCTCATCCCCACACAACATAACAGGCCTCCTCTCATCCCAACACAACATAACAGGCCTCCTCTCATCCCCACACAACAGAACAGGCCTCCTCTCATCCCCACACAACAGAACAGGCCTCCTCTCATCCCCACACAGCAGAACACAACAGAACAGGCCTCCTCTCATCCCCACACAACATAACAGGCCTCCTCTTATCCCCACACAGCAGAACACAACAGAACAGACCTCCTCTCATCCCCACACAACAGAACAGGACTCCTCTAATCCCCACACAACAGAACAGGCCTCCTCTCATCCCCACACAGCAGAACACAACAGAACAGGCCTCCTCTCATCCCCACACAACAGAACAGGCCTCCTCTCATCCCCACACAACAGAACACAACAGAACAGGCCTCCTCTCATCCCCACACAACATAACAGGCCTCCTCTCATCCCCACACAACATAACAGGCCTCCTCTCATCCCCACACAACAGAACAGGCTTCCTCTCATCCCCACACAACAGAACAGGCTTCCTCTCATCCCCACACAACATATCAGGCCTCCTCTCATCCCCACACAACAGAACAGGCCTCCTCTCATCCCCACACAACAGAACAGGCCTCCTCTCATCCCCACACAACAGAACAGGCCTCCTCTCATCCCCACGTAACAGAACAGGCCTCCTCTCATCCCCACGTAACAGAACAGGCCTCCTCTCATCCCCACACAACAGAACAGGCCTCCTCTCATCCCCACACAACAGAACAGGCCTCCTCTCATCCCCACACAACAGAACAGGCCTCCTCACATCCCCACACAACACAACAGGCCTCCTCTCATCCCCACACAACAGAACAGGCCTCCTCTCATCCCCACACAACATAACAGGCCTCCTCTCATCCCCACACAACATAACAGGCCTCCTCTCATCCCCACACAGCAGAACACAACATAACAGGCCTCCTCTCATCCCCACACAGCAGAACACAACAGAACAGGCCTCCTCTCATCCCCACACAACATAACAGGCCTCCTCTCATCCCCACACAACATAACAGGCCTCCTCTCATCCCCACACAACAGAACAGGCCTCCTCTCATCCCCACACAACAGAACAGGCCTCCTCTCATCCCCACACAGCAGAACACAACAGAACAGGCCTCCTCTCATCCCCACACAACATAACAGGCCTCCTCTTATCCCCACACAGCAGAACACAACAGAACAGGCCTCCTCTCATCCCCACACAACAGAACAGGACTCCTCTAATCCCCACACAACAGAACAGGCCTCCTCTCATCCCCACACAGCAGAACACAACAGAACAGGCCTCCTCTCATCCCCACACAACAGAACAGGCCTCCTCTCATCCCCACACAACAGAACACAACAGAACAGGCCTCCTCTCATCCCCACACAACATAACAGGCCTCCTCTCCCCCACACAACATAACATGGCCTCCTCTCATCCCCACACAGCAGAACACAACAGAACAGGCCTCCTCTCATCCCCACACAACATAACAGGCCTCCTCTCATCCCCACACAACATAACAGGCCTCCTCTCATCCCCACACAACAGAACAGGCCTCCTCTCATCCCCACACAACAGAACAGGCCTCCTCTCATCCCCACACAGCAGAACACAACAGAACAGGCCTCCTCTCATCCCCACACAACAGAACACAACATAACAGGCCTCCTCTCATCCCCACACAACAGAACAGGCCTCCTCTCATCCCCACACAACAGAACAGGCCTCCTCTCATCCCCACACAGCAGAACACAACAGAACAGGCCTCCTCTCATCCCCACACAACAGAACACAACAGAACAGGCCTCCTCTCATCCCCACACAGCAGAACACAACAGAACAGGCCTCCTCTCATCCCCACACAACAGAACAGGCCTCCTCTCATCCCCACACAGCAGAACACAACAGAACAGGCCTCCTCTCATCCCCACACAACAGAACAGGCCTCCTCTCATCCCCACACAACAGAACACAACAGAACAGGCCTCCTCTCATCCCCACACAACATAACAGGCCTCCTCTCACCCCCACACAACATAACATGGCCTCCTCTCATACCCACACAGCAGAACACAACAGAACAGGCCTCCTCTCATCCCCACACAACATAACAGGCCATCCCCACACAACATAACAGGCCTCCTCTCATCCCCACACAACAGAACAGGCCTCCTCTCATCCCCACACAGCAGAACACAACGTAACAGAACAGGCCTCCTCTCATCCCCACACAACAGAACAGGCCTCCTCTCATCCCCACACAACAGAACACAACAGAACAGGCCTCCTCTCATCCCCCACAACAGAACAACTCCTCTCATCCCCACGTAACAGAACAGGCCTCCTCTCATCCCCACACAACATAACAGGCCTCCTCTCATCCCCACACAGCAGAACACAACAGAACAGGCCTCCTCTCATCCCCACACAACAGAACAGGCCTCCTCTCATAACAGGCCTCCTCTCATCCCCACACAACAGAACAGGCCTCCTCTCATCCCCACACAACATAACAGGCCTCCTCTCATCCCCACAGTAACAGAACAGGCCTCCTCTCATCCCCACACAACAGAACAGGCCTCCTCTCATCCCCACACAACAGAACATGCCTCCTCTCATCCCCACACAACAGAACAGGCCTCCTCTCATCCCCACACAACAGAACAGGCCTCCTCTCATCCCCCACAGCAGAACACAACAGAACAGGCCTCCTCTCATCCCCACACAACAGAACAGGCCTCCTCTCATCCCCACACAGCAGAACACAACAGAACAGGCCTCCTCTCATCCCCCACACACAACAGAACAGAACAGGCCTCCTCTCATCCCCACACAACAGAACAGGCCTCCTCTCAACACAACACAACAGGCCTCCTCTCATCCCCACACAACAGAACAGGCCTCCTCTCATCCCCCACAACATAACAGGCCTCCTCTCATCCCCCCACACAACATAACATGGCCTCCTCTCATCCCCACACAGCAGAACACAACAGAACAGGCCTCCTCTCATCCCCACACAACATAACAGGCCTCCTCTCATCCCCACACAACATAACAGGCCTCCTCTCATCCCCACACAACAGAACAGGCCTCCTCTCATCCCCACACAACAGAACAGGCCTCCTCTCATCCCCACACAGCAGAACACAACAGAACAGGCCTCCTCTCATCCCCACACAACATAACAGGCCTCCTCTTATCCCCACACAGCAGAACACAACAGAACAGGCCTCCTCTCATCCCCACACAACAGAACAGGACTCCTCTAATCCCCACACAACAGAACAGGCCTCCTCTCATCCCCACACAACAGAACACAACAGAACAGGCCTCCTCTCATCCCCACACAACATAACAGGCCTCCTCTCACCCCCACACAACATAACAGGCCTCCTCTCATCCCCACACAACAGAACACAACAGAACAGGCCTCCTCTCATCCCCACACAACAGAACAGGCCTCCTCTCATCCCCACACAGCAGAACACAACAGAACAGGCCTCCTCTCATCCCCACACAACAGAACACAACATAACAGGCCTCCTCTCATCCCCACACAACAGAACAGGCCTCCTCTCATCCCCACACAACAGAACAGGCCTCCTCTCATCCCCACACAGCAGAACACAACAGAACAGGCCTCCTCTCATCCCCACACAACAGAACACAACAGAACAGGCCTCCTCTCATCCCCACACAGCAGAACACAACAGAACAGGCCTCCTCTCATCCCCACACAACAGAACAGGCCTCCTCTCATCCCCACACAGCAGAACACAACAGAACAGGCCTCCTCTCATCCCCACACAACAGAACAGGCCTCCTCTCATCCCCACACAACAGAACACAACAGAACAGGCCTCCTCTCATCCCCACACAACATAACAGGCCTCCTCTCACCCCCACACAACATAACATGGCCTCCTCTCATACCCACACAGCAGAACACAACAGAACAGGCCTCCTCTCATCCCCACACAACATAACAGGCCTCCTCTCATCCCCACACAACATAACAGGCCTCCTCTCATCCCCACACAACAGAACAGGCCTCCTCTCATCCCCACACAACATAACAGGCCTCCTCTCATCCCCACGTAACAGAACAGGCCTCCTCTCATCCCCACACAACAGAACAGGCCTCCTCTCATCCCCACACAACAGAACATGCCTCCTCTCATCCCCACACAACAGAACAGGCCTCCTCTCATCCCCACACAACAGAACAGGCCTCCTCTCATCCCCACGTAACAGAACAGGCCTCCTCTCATCCCCACACAACAGAACAGGCCTCCTCTCATCCCCACACAGCAGAACACAACAGAACAGGCCTCCTCTCATCCCCACACAACAGAACAGGCCTCCTCTCATCCCCACACAACAGAACACAACAGAACAGGCCTCCTCTCATCCCCACACAACATAACAGGCCTCCTCTCACCCCCACACAACATAACATGGCCTCCTCTCATCCCCACACAGCAGAACACAACAGAACAGGCCTCCTCTCATCCCCACACAACATAACAGGCCTCCTCTCATCCCCACACAACATAACAGGCCTCCTCTCATCCCCACACAACAGAACAGGCCTCCTCTCATCCCCACACAACAGAACAGGCCTCCTCTCATCCCCACACAGCAGAACACAACAGAACAGGCCTCCTCTCATCCCCACACAACATAACAGGCCTCCTCTTATCCCCACACAGCAGAACACAACAGAACAGGCCTCCTCTCATCCCCACACAACACAACAGAACAGAACAGGCCTCCTCTCATCCCCACACAACAGAACAGGCCTCCTCACATCCCCACACAACACAACAGGCCTCCTCTCATCCCCACACAACAGAACAGGCCTCCTCTCATCCCCACACAACATAACAGGCCTCCTCTCATCCCCACACAACATAACAGGCCTCCTCTCATCCCCACACAGCAGAACACAACAGAACAGGCCTCCTCTCATCCCCACACAACATAACAGGCCTCCTCTCATCCCCACACAACATAACAGGCCTCCTCTCATCCCCACACAACAGAACAGGCCTCCTCTCATCCCCACACAACAGAACAGGCCTCCTCTCATCCCCACACAGCAGAACACAACAGAACAGGCCTCCTCTCATCCCCACACAACATAACAGGCCTCCTCTTATCCCCACACAGCAGAACACAACAGAACAGGCCTCCTCTCATCCCCACACAACAGAACAGGACTCCTCTAATCCCCACACAACAGAACAGGCCTCCTCTCATCCCCACACAACAGAACACAACAGAACAGGCCTCCTCTCATCCCCACACAACATAACAGGCCTCCTCTCACCCCCACACAACATAACATGGCCTCCTCTCATCCCCACACAGCAGAACACAACAGAACAGGCCTCCTCTCATCCCCACACAACATAACAGGCCTCCTCTCATCCCCACACAACATAACAGGCCTCCTCTCATCCCCACACAACAGAACAGGCCTCCTCTCATCCCCACACAACAGAACAGGCCTCCTCTCATCCCCACACAGCAGAACACAACAGAACAGGCCTCCTCTCATCCCCACACAACATAACAGGCCTCCTCTTATCCCCACACAGCAGAACACAACAGAACAGGCCTCCTCTCATCCCCACACAACACAACAGAACAGAACAGGCCTCCTCTCATCCCCACACAACAGAACAGGCCTCCTCACATCCCCACACAACACAACAGGCCTCCTCTCATCCCCACACAACAGAACAGGCCTCCTCTCATCCCCACACAACATAACAGGCCTCCTCTCATCCCCACACAACATAACAGGCCTCCTCTCATCCCCACACAGCAGAACACAACAGAACAGGCCTCCTCTCATCCCCACACAACATAACAGGCCTCCTCTCATCCCCACACAACATAACAGGCCTCCTCTCATCCCCACACAACAGAACAGGCCTCCTCTCATCCCCACACAACAGAACAGGCCTCCTCTCATCCCCACACAGCAGAACACAACAGAACAGGCCTCCTCTCATCCCCACACAACATAACAGGCCTCCTCTTATCCCCACACAGCAGAACACAACAGAACAGGCCTCCTCTCATCCCCACACAACAGAACAGGACTCCTCTAATCCCCACACAACAGAACAGGCCTCCTCTCATCCCCACACAGCAGAACAGGCCTCCTCTCATCCCCACACAACATAACAGGCCTCCTCTCACCCCCACACAACATAACATGGCCTCCTCTCATCCCCACACAGCAGAACACAACAGAACAGGCCTCCTCTCATCCCCACACAACATAACAGGCCTCCTCTCATCCCCACACAACATAACAGGCCTCCTCTCATCCCCACACAACAGAACAGGCCTCCTCTCATCCCCACACAGCAGAACACAACAGAACAGGCCTCCTCTCATCCCCACACAACATAACAGGCCTCCTCTTATCCCCACACAGCAGAACACAACAGAACAGGCCTCCTCTCATCCCCACACAACATAACAGGCCTCCTCTCATCCCCACACAACAGAACAGGCCTCCTCTCATCCCCACACAACAGAACAGGCCTCCTCTCATCCTCACACAGCAGAACACATCAGAACAGGCCTCCTCTCATCCCCACACAACATAAGAGGCCTCCTCTCATCCCCACACAGCAGAACACAACAGAACAGGCCTCCTCTCATCCCCACACAACAGAACACAACAGAACAGGCCTCCTCTCATCCCCACACAACAGAACAGAACAGGCCTAGCCTCCTCTCATCCCCACACAACAGAACAGGCCTAGCCTCCTCTCATCCCCACACAACAGAACAGGCCTCCTCTCCAGTGGGTGGGTTTGGCAACGAATATGTAGTGAGGGCCAGCCAACAAGAGCATACAGGTCACAGTGGTGGGTAGTATATGGGGCTTTGGTGACAAAACGGATGGCACTGTGATAGACCCCATCCAATTTTCTGAGTAGAGTGTTGGAGGCTATTTTGTCAATTACATCACATAAGTCAAGGATCGGTAGGATACTCAGTTTTACAAAGGTATGTTTGGCAGCATGAGTGAAGGAGACTTTGTTGCGAAATAGGAAGCCGATTCTAGATTTAATTTTGGATTGGAGATGCTTAATGTGAGTCTGGAAGGAGAGTTTACAGTCTAACCAGACACCTAGGTATCTGTAGTTGTCCACATATTCTAAGTCAGAACCGTCCAGAGTAGTGATGCTAGGTGGGTGCGGGCAGCAATCGGTTGAAGAGCATGCATTTAGTTTTACTAGCATTTAAGAGTAGGTGGAGGCCACGGAAGGAGAGTTGTATGGCATTGAAGCTCGTTTGGAGGTCTGTTAACACAGTGTCCAAGGAAGGGCCAGATGAATACAGAATGGTGTCGTCTGAGTAGAGGTGGATTAGAGAATCACCAGTATCAAGAGCAACATCATTGATGTATACAGAGAAAAGAGTCGGCCCGAGGATTGAACCCTGTGGCACCCCCATAGAGACTGCCAGAGGTCCGGACAACAGGTCCTCCAATTTGACACACTGAACTCTATCTGAGAAGTAGTTGGTGAACCAGGCGAAGCAGTCATTTGAGAAACCAAGGCTATTGAGAATGCGGAGAGTCGAAAGCCTTGGCCAGGTCGATGAAAACGGCTGCACAGTACTGTCTTTATCGATGGCGGTTATGATATCGTTTAGGACCTTAAGCATGGCTGAGGTGCGCCCATGACCAGCTCGTAAACCAGATTGCATAGTGGAGAAGTTAACCTGTTTGTTAACTTGGCTTTTGAAGATTTTAGAAAGGTATGGTAGGATAGATAAATGTCTATAACAGTTTGGGTCTAGAGTGGCTCCCCCTTTGAAGAGGGGGATGACTGTGGCAGCTTTCCAATCTTTAGGAATCTCAGACGATATGAAAGAGAGGTTGAACAGGCTAGTGATAGGGGTTGCAATTTTGGCGGATAATTTTAGAAAAAGAGGGTCCAAATTGTCGAACCCAGCTAATTTGTAGAGATCCAGATTTTGCAGCTCTTTCAGAACATCAGCTATCTAGATTTGGGTGAAGGAGAAGCTGGGGAGGCTTGGGCAAGTTGCTGGGGGGGGGTGCAGAGCAGTTGGCCGGGGTTGGGGTAGCCAGGTGGAAAGCATGGCCAACCGTAGAAAAATGCTTATTGAAATTCTCGATTATCGTATATTTATTGGTGGTGACAGTGTTTCCTAGCCTCAGTGCAGTTGGCAGCTGGGAGGAGCTGCTCTTATTCTCCATGGACTTTACAGTGTCCCAAAACGTATTGGAATTAGTGCTACAGGATGCAAATTTCTGTTTGAAAAAGCTAGCCTTAGCTTCCTAACTGACTGTGTATATTGGTTCCTAACTTCCCTGAAAAGTTTAATATTGCGGGGGCTATTCGATGCTAATGCAGTACGCCACAGGATGTTTTTGTTCTGGTCAAGGGTGGTCAAGTCTGGTGTGAACCAAGGGCTATATCTGTTCTTAGTTCTAGATTTTTTGAATGGGGCACGCTTATTTAAGATGGTGAGGAAAGCACTTTTAGTGACGGGATGAGGTCAATATCCTTCCAGGATACCCGGGCCAGGTCGATTAGAAAGGCCTGCCCCCTGAAGTGTTTTAGGGAGCGTTTGGTAGTACATCTCTCTAGTATGTATTATATCAGGTAATGTAGTTGTGTTGAGGTTTGGTAGTACATCTCTCTAGTATGTATTATACTAGGTAATGTAGTTGTGTTGAGGTTTCGTAGTACATCTCTCTAGTATGTATTATACTAGGTAATGTAGTTGTGTTGAGGTTTCGTAGTACACACTATATTTTTAGGGATGGGGGACACATTAAAAGTCAGCCTCTCAATTCAATTCAGACATAATATGTTTACAATGCCTAAGCAAATGAAATAGGTAATAAACAAAAGTCAAATGAACAGTCAACATAACATTCATAAAAGTTTAAAAGGAATAGAGATATTTGAAATGTCATATTATGGCTATATACAGTGTTGTGACAATGTACAAATAGTTCCAGTACAAAAGAGAAAATAGATTTTGTGTTCAGTGTGCACATAGTCTTCTCTTGATGTTGTACACAGGGGATATTGTTTGCAGAATTCTTTATGCAGAGTCTCAATTTGGTGTTTGTCCCATTTTGTGAATTCTTGGTTGGTTACCGTACCCCAGACCTCACAACCATAAAGAGCAATGGGTTTTTGCCAGATCCTAAATGGAATGTCAAATTTGATGTTCCTTTTGATGACGTAGAAGGCCCTTCTTGCCTTGTCTCTCAGATCGTTCACAGCTTTGTGGAAGTTACCAGTGGTGCTGATGTTTAGGCTGAGGTAGGTATAGTTGTTTGTGTGCTCTAGGGCAACGGTGTCTAGATTTGTATTTGTGGTCCTGGCAACTGGACCTATTTTGGAACACCATTGTTTTTGTCTTACTGAGATTTACTGTCAGGGCCCAGGTGTGGCAGAATCTGTGCAGAATATCTAGGTCTCTCTCTCTCTACGTCCCTCACAACCCCTCTCAGTACCATTCAGACCCACAGGGCCGTGACACTCCTCCAGGGTGTGTATGCTAAAGCCCATGAACAGCAGGGGGGAATAAAACGTTGTGATTGGCTCTGCAGCGCTTAGGAGTGCTCTGTGTGTGTGTGGACATACATGTGTGTGTTTTAAGGTCTTTGTCTCCCCCTCTCTCTCTGTATGAGTGGGTCAGGCAGAAACAAAGCCCTCAGAGACTGTTTGAATCCCTGCAGTCAGACTCACATCCTGTCGTTTCCTATGACCAATCCACAGACAGACACACATACATACACACCAATCCCAGCTCCTCTTCCCCACAAATCCTGTAACTCTATCCCCCAACATATGGGTAAAATCAACCCCTGTTTGTCAAAAGGAAGGGAAAACACACCAAAAAAACATGAGGAAACTTCCAAATGTTAAGTTCAAACCTTCCTTGTTTTTTCCCAAGCAGCTGTGTCACACAGTAACAGTCCAAGTTGACATTGAAGCCAGCTGGTGAGAGAGGGCTGTGTCTGAGGGAGGATAGTGGAGCTATTCCTTCAACTTTATTAACAGTGGTCTCATACCCTCCTCCTTCTCTCTCTCTCTCTCTCTCTCTCTGGTTTTTTTGTTGTGCCAGTATACAGATCTGGGACCAGTCTAATAGAAATTGAGTCTGTTATGGTAACATACTGGGTTATGTACAAGCCACAGAGCAGGACAATACAGGATGGAGAGGGAGTGCGAGAGAGAGGGAGAGAGGTAGAAAGGGGAGTGATAGAGGGAGAGAGGTAGAAAGGGGAGTGGTAGAGGGAGAGAGGTAGAAAGGGGAGTGGTAGAGGGAGAGAGGTAGAAAGGGGAGGGAGAGAGAGAGAGGTAGAAAGGGGAGTGGTAGAGGGAGAGAGGTAGAAAGGGGAGTGGTAGAGGGAGAGAGAGAGAGGTAGAAAGGGGAGTGGTAGAAAGGGGAGTGGTAGAGGGAGAGAGAGAGAGGTAGAAAGGGGAGTGGTAGAGGGAGAGAGGTAGAAAGGGGAGGGGTAGAGAGGTAGAAAGGGGAGTGGTAGAGGGAGAGAGGTAGAAAGGGGAGGGGTAGAGGGAGAGAGGTAGAAAGGGGAGCGGTAGAGGGAGAGAGGTAGAGGGAGAGAGGTAGAAAGGGGAGTGGTAGAGGGAGAGAGAGAGAGGTAGAAAGGGGAGTGGTAGAGGGGAGAGAGAGAGAGAGGTAGAAAGGGGAGTGGTAGAGGGAGAGAGGTAGAAAGGGGAGGGGTAGAGGGAGAGAGGTAGAAAGGGGAGTGGTAGAGGGAGAGAGGTAGAAAGGGGAGTGGTAGAGGGAGAGAGGTACAAAGGGGAGTGGTAGAGGGAGAGAGGTAGAAAGGGGAGTGGTAGAGGGAGAGAGGTACAAAGGGGAGTGGTAGAGGGAGAGAGGTAGAAAGGGGAGTGGTAGAGGTAGAAAGGGGAGTGGTAGAGGGAGAGAGGTACAAAGGGAGTGGTAGAGGGAGAGAGGTAGAAAGGGGAGTGGTAGAGGTAGAAAGGGGAGTGGTAGAGGGAAAGAGGTAGAAAGGGGAGTGGTAGAGGGAGAGAGGTACAAAGGGGAGTGGTAGAGGGAGAGAGGTAGAAAGGGGAGTGGTAGAGGTAGAAAGGGGAGTGGTAGAGGGAGAGAGGTAGAAATGTTATTACTGTACCACACACACAGAGACAGACACACATGGTGATTTGTAGCATATGTACTAAATTCTCCAGTGAGTCATAGCCCTCTAGCATATTCTCTTACCTTATCACTCCCTCTCACCCTCTCTCTCTCTTTCTCTCTCCCTTCCCTCCTCACTCTGTAACATGTCAGGAATCTCTCCTCTCCTCTCTGGTTATTTCCTGTATTCCCCTGTGCTCATCTCTCATCTCTGTTTCTCTATCTCTTTCTCTCTATGTCGATGTCTTTCTCGCTCTCTCTCTGGCATTCTATCTATCTATTGTTAGTAGTAGCGACTGGCTGTGTGTGTCTGGCCTGCTGCTCCTGTTCTGACATCCACCCTCATTAGCCTCGTTAGCCACTGAGCTAATTATGCTAATGCTAGCTAATGTGAGTTGGATGTGTAATGGAATTGTGGATTTACTGGTTGTCAGTCTGCTGGAGAGCTGAAATTGACTAGATCACACTCTCTCCCTCCCTCTATCTCTTCCTCTCTCTCTCAGTATGACACATGGTGACTGGAGTTCCACCACCTTCCACTCTTCTCTCACATTGAGCTGTGTGCTGTTCAGTCTGTTGATATCTCCACAGAAACTCCATGTCATTCCATCGTCAATCTGAGGTTGTACTCTCACCAAGCAGGGTATCCCGGCCCATATCCATGGGCCACCTTGCAAGCCCCCCTGGAGGGACCAATCTCAGGGCAGCCAATTAGATTCTGAGCAAGCTAACCAGAGTTGCATCACTGAGGACTGTGAGGTTTGATGCCATAGTGCGTGGTGGCCGTCTGTCCGTCCGTTCATCTGTCTTTCTGTCTGTCCCTCCGTACGTCTGTCTTTCTGTCTGTCCCTCCGTACATCTGTCTTTCTGTCTGTCCCTCCGTACGTCTTTCTGTCTGTCCCTCCGTACGTCTGTCTTTTTGTCTGTCCCTCCGTACATCTGTCTTTCTGTCTGTCCCTCCGTACGTCTGTCTTTTTGTCTGTCCCTCCGTACGTCTGTCTTTTTGTCTGTCCCTCCGTACGTCTGTCTTTCTGTCTGTCCCTCCGTACGTCTGTCTTTCTGTCTGTCCCTCCGTACGTCTGTCTTTCTGTCTGTCCCTCCGTACGTCTGTCTTTCTGTCTGTCCCTCCGTACGTCTGTCTTTCTGTCTGTCCTTCCGTTCGTCTGTCTTTCTGTCTGTCCCTCCGTACGTCTGTCTTTCTGTCTGTCCCTCCGTACATCTGTCTTTCTGTCTGTCCCTCCGTACGTCTGTCTTTCTGTCTGTCCCTCCGTACGTCTGTCTTTCTGTCTGTCTGTCCGTTCGTCTGTCTTTCTGTCTGTCCCTCCGTACGTCTGTCTTTCTGGCTGTCCCTCCGTACGTCTGTCTTTCTGTCTGTCCCTCCGTACGTCTGTCTTTCTGTCTGTCCCTCCGTACGTCTGTCTTTCTGTCTGTCCCTCCGTACGTCTGTCTTTCTGTCTGTCCCTCCGTACGTCTGTCTTTCTGTCTGTCCCTCCGTACGTCTGTCTTTCTGTCTGTCCCTCCGTACGTCTGTCTTTCTGTCTGTCCCTCCGTTCGTCTGTCTTTCTGTCTGTCCCTCCGTACGTCTATCTTTCTGTCTGTCCCTCCGTTCGTCTGTCTTTCTGTCTGTCCCTCCGTACGTCTTTCTGTCTGTCCCTCCGTACGTCTATCTTTCTGTTGGTCCCTCCATACATCTGTCTTTCTGTCTGTCCCTCCGTACGTCTGTCTTTCTGTCTGTCCCTCCGTACGTCTGTCTTTCTGTCTGTCCCTCCGTACGTCTGTCTTTCTGTCTGTCCCTCCGTACGTCTGTCTTTCTGTCTGTCCCTCCGTACGTCTGTCTTTCTGTCTGTCCCTCCGTACGTCTGTCTTTCTGTCTGTCCCTCCGTACGTCTGTCTTTCTGTCTGTCCCTCCGTACGTCTGTCTTTCTGTCTGTCCCTCCGTACGTCTGTCTTTCTGTCTGTCCCTCCGTACGTCTGTCTTTCTGTCTGTCCCTCCGTACGTCTGTCTTTCTGTCTGTCCCTCCGTACGTCTGTCTTTCTGTCTGTCCCTCCGTACGTCTGTCTTTCTGTCTGTCCCTCCGTACGTCTGTCTTTCTGTCTGTCCCTCCGTACGTCTGTCTTTCTGTCTGTCCCTCCGTACGTCTGTCTTTCTGTCTGTCCCTCCGTACGTCTATCTTTCTGTCTGTCCCTCCGTTCGTCTGTCTTTCTGTCTGTCCCTCCGTACGTCTGTCTTTCTGTCTGTCCCTCCGTACGTCTGTCTTTCTGTCTGTCCCTCCGTACGTCTGTCTTTCTGTCTGTCCCTCCGTACGTCTGTCTTTCTGTCTGTCCCACAGGCCCTTTGAACTAGCCCATCTGTATTAGGAGATTCATTCTGATCAAGTGTTGAGGATTATCCAGACTTAGGTTTCTTATTGATCTCTTCTTTCTTTATAAACCAAACTTTGTCCTGTTCCTGGGAGAAAAGACTGGTTGTTTGGTGGCGGAGTCTATGTTGCTTGTTTGGGAATAAGAGATTGAGTGGGATCGATGTGTTGAAAGGTTATTTGGTTGAGTGGCAGGCCGGTTGTTTTGTGGGGTATTGATTTGTGTGGTCAATAGGTAGATAGGGCTGAGGTAGTATGCATTGTGTTGGTCTGTATGTACAGCAAGCCGCCAACACTCTCAAACATAAACATCATTATATTGCCATTGATTTGGTCATTTCGTATTGTCCCATGTAGGCAGATGTTATATTCTCACATTTACTCTTGTGCCTGGCAGGAGAAGCTACAGTAACATGTGTAGAATAACCTCCCAAATCTTGCACTGTGACTGGATTCGAACGCATGCTTTGTGTTAGCCTGCTGAGCTAATGTAAGTCTTTAGGTCTCACGCAAGGTGACTTATTTCACTGAACCACCTCCATTTTACATGTTACTGTGGTCTCTTAAAGGAGAGGACAGTCACACCCTCTGCAGTAGTTACTGTGGTCTCTTAAAGGAGAGGACAGTCACACCCTCTGCAGTAGTTACTGTGGTTTCTTAAACGAGAGGACAGTCACACCCTCTGCAGTAGTTACTGTGGTCTCTTAAAGGAGAAGACAGTCACACCCTCTGCAGTAGTTACTGTGGTCTCTTAAAGGAGAGGACAGTCACACCCTCTGCAGTAGTTACTGTGGTCTCTTAAAGGAGAGGAGAGTCAAACCCTCTGCAGTAGTTACTGTGGTCGCTTAAAGGAGAGGACAGTCACACCCTCTGCAGTAGTTACTGTGGTCTCTTAAAGGAGAGGACAGTCACACCCTCTGCAATAGTTACTGTGGTCTCTTAAAGGGGAGGAGAGTCATACACTCTGCAGTAGTTACTGTGGTTTCTTAAAGGAGAGGACAGTCACACCCTCTGCAGTAGATACTGTGGTCTCTTAAAGGAGAGGACAGTCACACCCTCTGCAGTAGTTACTGTGGTCTCTTAAAGGAGAGGACAGTCACACCCTCTGCAGTAGTTACTGTGGTCTGTTAAAGGAGAGGACAGTCACACCCTCTGCAGTAGTTACTGTGGTTTCTTAAAGGAGAGGAGAGTCAAACCCTCTGCAGTAGTAGAATGTGGTCTCTTAAAGGAGAGGAGAGTCAAACCCTCTGCAGTAGTTACTGTGGTTTCTTAAAGGAGAGGAGCGTCAAACCCTCTGCAGTAGTAGACTGTGGTCTCTGAAAGGAGAGGAGAGTCAAACACTCTGCAGTAGTTACTGTGGTTTCTTAAAGGAGAGGAGCGTCAAACCCTCTGCAGTAGTAGACTGTGGTCTCTGAAAGGAGAGGAGAGTCAAACACTCTGCAGTAGTTACTGTGGTCTCTTAAAGGAGAGGAGAGTCAAACCCTCTGCAGTAGTTACTGTGGTTTCTTAAAGGAGAGGAGCGTCAAACCCTCTGCAGTAGTAGACTGTGGTCTCTGAAAGGAGAGGAGAGTCAAACACTCTGCAGTAGTTACTGTGGTTTCTTAAAGGAGAGGAGAGTCAAACACTGCAGTAGTAGACTGTGGTCTCTGAAAGGAGAGGAGAGTCAAACACTCTGCAGTAGTTACTGTGGTCTCTTAAAGGAGAGGAGAGTCATACCCTCTGCAGTAGTAGACTGTGGTCTCTGAAAGGAGAGGAGAGTCAAACACTCTGCAGTAGTTACTGTGGTTTCTTAAAGGAGAGGAGAGTCAAACACTGCAGTAGTAGACTGTGGTCTCTGAAAGGAGAGGAGAGTCAAACACTCTGCAGTAGTTACTGTGGTCTCTTAAAGGAGAGGAGAGTCAAACCCTCTGCAGTAGTTACTGTGGTTTCTTAAACGAGAGGACAGTCACACCCTCTGCAGTAGTTACTGTGGTTTCTTAAACGAGAGGACAGTCACACCCTCTGCAGTAGTTACTGTGGTTTCTTAAACGAGAGGACAGTCACACCCTCTGCAGTAGTTACTGTGGTGTCTTAAAGGAGAGGACAGTCACACCCTCTGCAGTAGTTACTGTGGTCTCTTAAAGGAGAGGACAGTCACACCCTCTGCAGTAGTTACTGTGGTCTCTTAAAGGAGAGGACAGTCACACCCTCTGCAGTAGTTACTGTGGTTTCTTAAAGGAGAGGAGAGTCAAACCCTCTGCAGTAGTAGACTGTGGTCTCTTAAAGGAGAGGAGAGTCAAACACTCTGCAGTAGTTACTGTGGTCTCTTAAAGGAGAGGAGAGTCATACCCTCTGCAGTAGTTACTGTGGTTTCTTAAACGAGAGGACAGTCACACCCTCTGCAGTAGTTACTGTGGTTTCTTAAAGGAGAGGAGAGTCAAACCCTCTGCGGTAGTAGACTGTGGTCTCTTAAAGGAGAGGAGAGTCAACCCCTCTGCAGTAGTTACTGTGGTTTCTTAAAGGAGAGGAGCGTCAAACCCTCTGCAGTAGTATACTGTGGTCTCTTAAAGGAGAGGAGAGTCAAACACTCTGCAGTAGTTACTGTGGTCTCTTAAAGGAGAGGAGAGTCATACCCTCTGCAGTAGTTACTGTGGTTTCTTAAACGAGAGGACAGTCACACCCTCTGCAGTAGTTACTGTGGTTTCTTAAACGAGAGGACAGTCACACCCTCTGCAGTAGTTACTGTGGTTTCTTAAAGGAGAGGACAGTCACACCCTCTGCAATAGTTACTGTGGTCTCTTAAAGGGGAGGAGAGTCAAACACTCTGCAGTAGTTACTGTGGTTTCTTAAAGGAGAGGACAGTCACACCCTCTGCAGTAGTTACTGTGGTCTCTTAAAGGAGAGGACAGTCACACCCTCTGCAGTAGTTACTGTGGTCTCTTAAAGGAGAGGACAGTCACACCCTCTGCAGTAGTTACTGTGGTTTCTTAAAGGAGAGGAGAGTCAAACCCTCTGCAGTAGTAGACTATGGTCTCTTAAAGGAGAGGAGAGTCAAACCCTCTGCAGTAGTTACTGTGGTTTCTTAAAGGAGAGGAGCGTCAAACCCTCTGCAGTAGTAGACTGTGGTCTCTTAAAGGATAGGAGAGTCAAACACTCTGCAGTAGTAGACTGTGGTCTCTTAAAGGAGAGGAGCGTCAAACACTCTGCAGTAGTTACTGTGGTTTCTTAAAGGAGAGGACAGTCACACCCTCTGCAGTAGTTACTGTGGTCTCTTAAAGGAGAGGACAGTCACACCCTCTGCAGTAGTTACTGTGGTCTCTTAAAGGAGAGGACAGTCACACCCTCTGCAGTAGTTACTGTGGTTTCTTAAAGGAGAGGAGAGTCAAACCCTCTGCAGTAGTAGACTGTGGTCTCTTAAAGGAGAGGAGAGTCAAACCCTCTGCAGTAGTTACTGTGGTTTCTTAAAGGAGAGGACAGTCAAACCCTCTGCAGTAGTAGACTGTGGTCTCTTAAAGGAGAGGAGAGTCAAACACTCTGCAGTAGTTACTGTGGTCTCTTAAAGGAGAGGAGAGTCATACCCTCTGCAGTAGTTACTGTGGTTTCTTAAACGAGAGGACAGTCACAACCTCTGCAGTAGTTACTGTGGTTTCTTAAAGGAGAGGAGAGTCAAACCCTCTGCAGTAGTAGACTGTGGTCTCTTAAAGGAGAGGAGAGTCAAACCCTCTGCAGTAGTTACTGTGGTTTCTTAAAGGAGAGGAGCGTCTAACCCTCTGCAGTAGTAGACTGTGGTCTCTTAAAGGAGAGGAGAGTCAAAAACTCTGCAGTAGTTACTGTGGTCTCTTAAAGGAGAGGAGAGTCATACCCTCTGCAGTAGTTACTGTGGTTTCTTAAACGAGAGGACAGTCACACCCTCTGCAGTAGTTACTGTGGTTTCTTAAACGAGAGGACAGTCACACCCTCTGCAGTAGTTACTGTGGTTTCTTAAACGAGAGGACAGTCACACCCTCTGCAATAGTTACTGTGGTCTCTTAAAGGGGAGGAGAGTCATACACTCTGCAGTAGTTACTGTGGTTTCTTAAAGGAGAGGACAGTCACACCCTCTGCAGTAGTTACTGTGGTCTCTTAAAGGAGAGGACAGTCACACCCTCTGCAGTAGTTACTGTGGTCTCTTAAAGGAGAGGACAGTCACACCCTCTGCAGTAGTTACTGTGGTTTCTTAAAGGAGAGGAGAGTCAAACCCTCTGCAGTAGTAGAATGTGGTCTCTTAAAGGAGAGGAGAGTCAAACCCTCTGCAGTAGTTACTGTGGTTTCTTAAAGGAGAGGAGCGTCAAACCCTCTGCAGTAGTAGACTGTGGTCTCTTAAAGGAGAGGAGAGTCAAACACTCTGCAGTAGTTACTGTGGTTTCTTAAAGGAGAGGACAGTCACACCCTCTGCAGTATTTACTGTGGCCTGTTAAAGGAGAGGACAGTCACACCCTCTGCAGTAGTTACTGTGGTTTCTTAAAGGAGAGGAGCGTCAAACCCTCTGCAGTAGTAGACTGTGGTCTCTTAAAAGGAGAGTCAAACACTCTGCAGTAGTTACTGTGGTTTCACGAGAGGACAGTCACACCCTCTGCAGTAGTTACTGTGGTTTCTTAAACGAGAGGACAGTCACACCCTCTGCAGTAGTTACTGTGGTTTCTTAAACGAGAGCACAGTCACACCCTCTGCAGTAGTTACTGTAGTTACTGTTTCTTAAAGGAGAGGACAGTCACACCCTCTGCAGTAGTTACTGTGGTCTCTTAAAGGGGAGGGAGTCAAACACTCTGCAGTAGTTACTGTGGTTTCTTAAAGGAGAGGAAAGTAGACTGTGGTCTCTTAAAGGAGAGGACAGTCAAACACCCTCTGCAGTAGTTACTGTGGTTTCTTAAAGGAGAGGAAGTCAAACCCTCTGCAGTAGTAGACTGTGGTCTCTTAAAGGAGAGGAGAGTCAAACACTCTGCAGTAGTTACTGTGGTCTCTTAAAGAGAGGACAGTCACCCTCTGCAGTAGTTACTAAAGGAGAGGACAGTCACACCCTCTGCAGTAGTTACTGTGGTTTCTTAAACGAGAGGACAGTCACACCCTCTGCAGTAGTTACTGTGGTTTCTTAAACGAGAGGACAGTCACACCCTCTGCAATAGTTACTGTGGTCTCTTAAAGGGGAGGAGAGTCATAGTTACTGTGGTCTCTTAAAGGGGAGGAGAGTCATACTCTCTGCAGTAGTTACTGTGGTTTCTTAAAGGAGAGGACAGTCACACCCTCTGCAGTAGTTACTGTGGTTTCTTAAAGGAGAGGACAGTCACACCCTCTGCAGTAGTTACTGTGGTCTCTTAAAGGAGAGGACAGTCACACCCTCTGCAGTAGTTACTGTGGTTTCTTAAAGGAGAGGAGAGTCAAACCCTCTGCAGTAGTAGACTGTGGTCTCTTAAAGGAGAGGAGAGTCAAACCCTCTGCAGTAGTTACTGTGGTTTCTTAAAGGAGAGGAGCGTCAAACCCTCTGCAGTAGTAGACTGTGGTCTCTTAAAGGAGAGGAGAGTCAAACACTCTGCAGTAGTTACTGTGGTCTCTTAAAGGAGAGGAGAGTCATACCCTCTGCAGTAGTTACTGTGGTTTCTTAAACGAGAGGACAGTCACAACCTCTGCAGTAGTTACTGTGGTTTCTTAAAGGAGAGGAGAGTCAAACCCTCTGCAGTAGTAGACTGTGGTCTCTTAAAGGAGAGGAGAGTCAAACCCTCTGCAGTAGTTACTGTGGTTTCTTAAAGGAGAGGAGGTCAAACCCTCTGCAGTAGTAGACTGTGGTCTCTTAAAGGAGAGGAGAGTCAACCACTCTGCAGTAGTTACTGTGGTCTCTTAAAGGAGAGGAGAGTCACACCCTCTGCAGTAGTTACTGTGGTTTCTTAAACGAGAGGACAGTCACACCCTCTGCAGTAGTTACTGTGGTTTCTTAAACGAGAGGACAGTCACACCCTCTGCAGTAGTTACTGTGGTTTCTTAAACGAGAGGACAGTCACACCCTCTGCAATAGTTACTGTGGTCTCTTAAAGGGGAGGAGAGTCATACACTCTGCAGTAGTTACTGTGGTTTCTTAAAGGAGAGGACAGTCACACCCTCTGCAGTAGTTACTGTGGTTTCTTAAAGGAGAGGACAGTCACACCCTCTGCAGTAGTTACTGTGGTCTCTTAAAGGAGAGGACAGTCACACCCTCTGCAGTAGTTACTGTGGTCTCTTAAAGGAGAGGACAGTCACACCCTCTGCAGTAGTTACTGTGGTCTCTTAAAGGAGAGGACAGTCACACCCTCTGCAGTAGTTACTGTGGTCTCTTAAAGGAGAGGAGAGTCAAACCCTCTGCAGTAGTTACTGTGGTCTCTTAAAGGAGAGGACAGTCACACCCTCTGCAGTAGTTACTGTGGTCTCTTAAAGGAGAGGAGAGTCAAACACTCTGCAGTAGTTACTGTGGTCTCTTAAAGGAGAGGAGAGTCATACCCTCTGCAGTAGTTACTGTGGTTTCTTAAACGAGAGGACAGTCACACCCTCTGCAGTAGTTACTGTGGTTTCTTAAAGGAGAGGAGAGTCAAACCCTCTGCAGTAGTAGACTGTGGTCTCTTAAAGGAGAGGAGAGTCAAACCCTCTGCAGTAGTTACTGTGGTTTCTTAAAGGAGAGGAGCGTCAACCCTCTGCAGTAGTAGACTGTGGTCTCTTAAAGGAGAGAGAGTCAAAAACTCTGCAGTAGTTACTGTGGTCTCTTAAAGGAGAGGAGAGTCATACCCTCTGCAGTAGTTACTGTGGTTTCTTAAACGAGAGGACAGTCACACCCTCTGCAGTAGTTACTGTGGTTTCTTAAACGAGAGGACAGTCACACCCTCTGCAGTAGTTACTGTGGTTTCTTAAAGGAGAGGACAGTCACACCCTCTGCAATAGTTACTGTGGTCTCTTAAAGGGGAGGAGAGTCATACACTCTGCAGTAGTTACTGTGGTTTCTTAAAGGAGAGGACAGTCACACCCTCTGCAGTAGTTACTGTGGTTTCTTAAACGAGAGGACAGTCACACCCTCTGCAATAGTTACTGTGGTCTCTTAAAGGGGAGGACAGTCACACCCTCTGCAGTAGTTACTGTGGTTTCTTAAAGGAGAGGAGAGTCAAACCCTCTGCAGTAGTAGAATGTGGTCTCTTAAAGGAGAGGAGAGTCAAACCCTCTGCAGTAGTTACTGTGGTTTCTTAAAGGAGAGGAGTAGACAGTCAAACCCTCTGCAGTAGTTACTGTGGTCTCTTAAAGGAGAGGAGAGTCAAACACTCTGCAGTAGTTACTGTGGTTTCTTAAAGGAGAGGACAGTCACACCCTCTGCAGTAGTTACTGTGGTCTCTTAAAGGAGAGGACAGTCACACCCTCTGCAGTAGTTACTGTGGTTTCTTAAAGGAGAGGACAGTCAAACCCTCTGCAGTAAACTGTGGTCTCTTAAAGGAGAGGACAGTCAAACCCTCTGCAGTAGTTACTGTGGTTTCTTAAACGAGAGGACAGTCACACCCTCTGCAGTAGTTACTGTGGTTTCTTAAACGAGAGGACAGTCACACCCTCTGCAGTAGTTACTGTGGTTTCTTAAACGAGAGGACAGTCACACCCTCTGCAGTAGTTACTGTGGTTTCTTAAAGGAGAGGACAGTCACACCCTCTGCAGTAGTTACTGTGGTCTCTTAAAGGGGAGGAGAGTCAACACTCTGCAGTAGTTACTGTGGTTTCTTAAAGGAGAGGACAGTCAAACCCTCTGCAGTAGTTACTGTGGTTTCTTAAAGGAGAGGAGAGTCAAACCCTCTGCAGTAGTTACTGTGGTCTCTTAAAGGAGAGGAGAGTCAAACCTCTGCAGTAGTTACTGTGGTCTCTTAAAGGAGAGGAGAGTCAAACCCTCTGCAGTAGTTACTGTGGTTTCTTAAAGGAGAGGACAGTCACACACCCTCTGCAGTAGTTACTGTGGTTTCTTAAACGAGAGGACAGTCACACCCTCTGCAGTAGTTACTGTGGTTTCTTAAACGAGAGGACAGTCACACCCTCTGCAATAGTTACTGTGGTCTCTTAAAGGGGAGGAGAGTCATACACTCTGCAGTAGTTACTGTGGTTTCTTAAAGGAGAGGACAGTCACACCCTCTGCAGTAGTTACTGTGGTCTTTTAAAGGAGAGGACAGTCACACCCTCTGCAGTAGTTACTGTGGTCTCTTAAAGGAGAGGACAGTCACACCCTCTGCAGTAGTTACTGTGGTTTCTTAAAGGAGAGGAGAGTCAAACCCTCTGCAGTAGTAGTGGTCTCTTAAAGGAGAGGAGAGTCAAACCCTCTGCAGTAGTTACTGTGGTTTCTTAAAGGAGAGGAGCGTCAAACCCTCTGCAGTAGTAGACTGTGGTCTCTTAAAGGAGAGGAGAGTCAAACACTCTGCAGTAGTTACTGTGGTTTCTTAAACGAGAGGACAGTCACACCCTCTGCAGTAGTTACTGTGGTTTCTTAAACGAGAGGACAGTCACACCCTCTGCAGTAGTTACTGTGGTTTCTTAAAGGAGAGGAGAGTCAAACCCTCTGCAGTAGTAGACTATGGTCTCTTAAAGGAGAGGAGAGTCAAACCCTCTGCAGTAGTTACTGTGGTTTCTTAAAGGAGAGGAGCGTCTAACCCTCTGCAGTAGTAGACTGTGGTCTCTTAAAAAGGAGAGACTCTGCAGTAGTTACTGTGGTCAAACCCTCTGCAGTAGTTACTGTGGTTTCTTAAACGAGAGGACAGTCACACCCTCTGCAGTAGTTACTGTGGTTTCTTAAACGAGAGGACAGTCACACCCTCTGCAGTAGTTACTGTGGTTTCTTAAACGAGAGGACAGTCACACCCTCTGCAATAGTTACTGTGGTCTCTTAAAGGGGAGGAGAGTCACACACTCTGCAGTAGTTACTGTGGTTTCTTAAAGGAGAGGACAGTCACACCTCTGCAGTAGTTACTGTGGTCTCTTAAAGGAGAGGACAGTCACACCCTCTGCAGTAGTTACTGTGGTCTCTTAAAGGAGAGGACAGTCACACCCTCTGCAGTAGTTACTGTGGTCTCTTAAAGGAGAGGACAGTCACACCCTCTGCAGTAGTTACTGTGGTTTCTTAAAGGAGAGGAGAGAGGAGAGTCAAACCCTCTGCAGTAGTAGACTGTGGTCTCTTAAAGGAGAGGAGAGTCAAACCCTCTGCAGTAGTTACTGTGGTTTCTTAAAGGAGAGGAGCAGTCAAACCCTCTGCAGTAGTAGACTGTGGTCTCTTAAAGGAGAGGAGAGTCAAACACCCTCTGCAGTAGTTACTGTGGTCTCTTAAAGGAGAGGAGAGACCCTCTGCAGTAGTTACTGTGGTTTCTTAAACGAGAGGACAGTCACACCCTCTGCAGTAGTTACTGTGGTTTCTTAAAGAGAGGACAGTCACACCTCTGCAGTAGGTCAAACCCTCTGCAGTAGTAGACTGTGGTCTCTTAAAGGAGAGAGAGTCAAACCCTCTGCAGTAGTTACTGTGGTTTCTTAAAGGAGAGGAGCGTCAAACCCTCTGCAGTAGTAGACTGTGGTCTCTTAAAGGAGAGGAGAGTCAAAACTCTGCAGTAGTTACTGTGGTCTCTTAAAGGAGAGGAGAGTCACACCCTCTGCAGTAGTTACTGTGGTTTCTTAAACGAGAGGACAGTCACACCCTCTGCAGTAGTTACTGTGGTTTCTTAAACGAGAGGACAGTCACACCCTCTGCAGTAGTTACTGTGGTTTCTTAAACGAGAGGACAGTCACACCCTCTGCAATAGTTACTGTGGTCTCTTAAAGGGAGGAGAGTCATACACTCTGCAGTAGTTACTGTGGTTTCTTAAAGGAGAGGACAGTCACACCCTCTGCAGTAGTTACTGTGGTTTCTTAAAGGAGAGGACAGTCACACCCTCTGCAGTAGTTACTGTGGTCTCTTAAAGGAGAGGACAGTCACACCCTCTGCAGTAGTTACTGTGGTCTCTTAAAGGAGAGGACAGTCACACCCTCTGCAGTAGTTACTGTGGTCTCTTAAAGGAGAGGAGAGTCAAACCCTCTGCAGTAGTTACTGTGGTTTCTTAAAGGAGTCAAACCCTCTGCAGTAGTTACTGTGGTTTCTTAAAGGAGAGTCAAACCCTCTGCAGTAGTAGACTGTGGTCTCTTAAAGGAGAGGAGAGTCAAACACTCTGCAGTAGTTACTGTGGTTTCTTAAAGGAGAGGACAGTCACACCCTCTGCAGTAGTTACTGTGGTCTCTTAAAGGAGAGGACAGTCAAACCCTCTGCAGTAGTTACTGTGGTTTCTTAAAGGAGAGGAGAGTCAAACCCTCTGCAGTAGTTACTGTGGTCTCTTAAAGGAGAGGACAGTCAAACCTCTGCAGTAGTTACTGTGGTTTCTTAAACGAGAGGACAGTCACACCCTCTGCAGTAGTTACTGTGGTTTCTTAAACGAGAGGACAGTCACACCCTCTGCAGTAGTTACTGTGGTTTCTTAAAGGAGAGGACAGTCACACCCTCTGCAGTAGTTACTGTGGTTTCTTAAAGGAGAGGACAGTCACACCCTCTGCAGTAGTTACTGTGGTCTCTTAAAGGAGAGGACAGTCACACCCTCTGCAGTAGTTACTGTGGTTTCTTAAAGGAGAGGACAGTCAAACCCTCTGCAGTAGTAGACTGTGGTCTTAAAGGAGAGGAGAGTCAAACCCTCTGCAGTAGTTACTGTGGTTTCGTCAAACCCTCTGCAGTAGTAGACTGTGGTCTCTTAAAGGAGAGGAGAGTCAAACACTCTGCAGTAGTTACTGTGGTCTCAGGTAGTCATACCCTCTGCAGTAGTTACTGTGGTTTCTTAAACGAGAGGACAGTCACACCCTCTGCAGTAGTTACTGTGGTTTCTTAAACGAGAGGACAGTCACACCCTCTGCAGTAGTTACTGTGGTTTCTTAAAGGAGAGGACAGTCACACCCTCTGCAATAGTTACTGTGGTCTCTTAAAGGAGAGGAGAGTCACACCCTCTGCAGTAGTTACTGTGGTTTCTTAAAGGAGAGGACAGTCACACCCTCTGCAGTAGTTACTGTGGTCTCTTAAAGGAGAGGACAGTCACACCCTCTGCAGTAGTTACTGTGGTCTCTTAAAGGAGAGGACAGTCACACCCTCTGCAGTAGTTACTGTGGTTTCTTAAAGGAGAGGAGAGTCAAACCCTCTGCAGTAGTAGACTGTGGTCTCTTAAAGGAGAGGAGAGTCAAACCCTCTGCAGTAGTTACTGTGGTCTCTTAAAGGAGAGGAGCGTCAAACACTCTGCAGTAGTCACTGTGGTCTCTTAAAGGATAGGAGAGTCAAACACTCTGCAGTAGTTACTGTGGTCTCTTAAAGGAGAGGAGAGTCATACCCTCTGCAGTAGTTACTGTGGTTTCTTAAACGAGAGGACAGTCACACCCTCTGCAGTAGTTACTGTGGTTTCTTAAAGGAGAGGAGAGTCAAACCCTCTGCAGTAGTAGACTGTGGTCTCTTAAAGGAGAGGAGAGTCAAACCCTCTGCAGTAGTTACTGTGGTTTCTTAAAGGAGGGGAGCGTCAAACCCTCTGCAGTAGTAGACTGTGGTCTCTTAAAGGAGAGGAGAGTCAAAAACTCTGCAGTAGTTACTGTGGTCTCTTACTGTGGTCTCTTAATCGAGAGGAGAGTCATACCCTCTGCAGTAGTTACTGTGGTTTCTTAAACGAGAGGACAGTCACACCCTCTGCAGTAGTTACTGTGGTTTCTTAAACGAGAGGACAGTCACACCCTCTGCAGTAGTTACTGTGGTTTCTTAAACGAGAGGACAGTCACACCCTCTGCAATAGTTACTGTGGTCTCTTAAAGGGGAGGAGAGTCATACACTCTGCAGTAGTTACTGTGGTTTCTTAAAGGAGAGGACAGTCACACCCTCTGCAGTAGTTACTGTGGTCTTTTAAAGGAGAGGACAGTCACACCCTCTGCAGTAGTTACTGTGGTCTCTTAAAGGAGAGGACAGTCACACCCTCTGCAGTAGTTACTGTGGTTTCTTAAAGGAGAGGAGAGTCAAACCCTCTGCAGTAGTAGAATGTGGTCTCTTAAAGGAGAGGAGAGTCAAACCCTCTGCAGTAGTTACTGTGGTTTCTTAAAGGAGAGGAGCAGTCAAACCCTCTGCAGTAGTAGACTGTGGTCTCTTAAAGGAGAGGAGAGTCAAACACTCTGCAGTAGTTACTGTGGTTTCTTAAAGGAGAGAGTCACACCCTCTGCAGTAGTTACTGTGGTTTCTTAAAGGAGAGGACAGTCACACCCTCTGCAGTAGTTACTGTGGTTTCTTAAACCCTCTGCAGTAGGACTGTGGTCAGTCAAACCTCTGCAGTAGTTACTGTGGTTTCTTAAAGGAGAGGACAGTCACACCCTCTGCAGTAGTTACTGTGGTTTCTTAAAGGAGAGGACAGTCACACCCTCTGCAGTAGTTACTGTGGTTTCTTAAACGAGAGGACAGTCACACCCTCTGCAGTAGTTACTGTGGTTTCTTAAAGGAGAGGACAGTCACACCCTCTGCAGTAGTTACTGTGGTCTCTTAAAGGAGAGGAGAGTCATACACTCTGCAGTAGTTACTGTGGTTTCTTAAAGGAGAGGACAGTCACACCCTCTGCAGTAGTTACTGTGGTTTCTTAAAGGAGAGGACAGTCACACCCTCTGCAGTAGTTACTGTGGTCTCTTAAAGGAGAGGACAGTCACACCCTCTGCAGTAGTTACTGTGGTCTCTTAAAGGAGAGGACAGTCACACCCTCTGCAGTAGTTACTGTGGTCTCTTAAAGGAGAGGAGAGTCAAACCCTCTGCAGTAGTTACCTCTTGCAGTCACAGTCCCTCTGCAGTAGTTACTGTGGTCTCTTAAAGGAGAGGACAGTCACACCCTCTGCAGTAGTTACTGTGGTCTCTTAAAGGAGAGGAGAGTCATACCCTCTGCAGTAGTTACTGTGGTTTCTTAAACGAGAGGACAGTCACACCCTCTGCAGTAGTTACTGTGGTTTCTTAAAGGAGAGGAGAGTCAAACCCTCTGCAGTAGTAGACTGTGGTCTCTTAAAGGAGAGGAGAGTCAAACCCTCTGCAGTAGTTACTGTGGTTTCTTAAAGGAGAGGACAGTCAAACTCTGCTCTGCAGTAGTAGACTGTGGTCTCTTAAAGGAGAGGAGAGTCAAACACTCTGCAGTAGTTACTGTGGTCTCTTAAAGGAGAGGAGAGTCACACCCTCTGCAGTAGTTACTGTGGTTTCTTAAACGAGAGGACAGTCACACCCTCTGCAGTAGTTACTGTGGTCTCTTAAAGGAGAGGACAGTCACACCCTCTGCAGTAGTTACTGTGGTTTCAGTCAAACCCTCTGCAGTAGTAGACTGTGGTCTCTTAAAGGAGAGGAGAGTCAAACCCTCTGCAGTAGTTACTGTGGTTTCTTAAAGGAGAGGACAGTCAAACCCTCTGCAGTAGTTACTGTGGTCTCTTAAAGGAGAGGAGAGTCAAACCCTCTGCAGTAGTTACTGTGGTCTCTTAAAAACGAGGAGAGTCATACCCTCTGCAGTAGTTACTGTGGTTTCTTAAACGAGAGGACAGTCACACCTCTGCAGTAGTTACTGTGGTTTCTTAAACGAGAGGACAGTCACACCCTCTGCAGTAGTTACTGTGGTTTCTTAAAGGAGAGGACAGTCACACCCTCTGCAGTAGTTACTGTGGTTTCTTAAAGGAGAGGACAGTCACACCCTCTGCAGTAGTTACTGTGGTCTCTTAAAGGAGAGGAGAGTTACCCTCTGCAGTAGTTACTGTGGTTTCTTAAAGGAGAGGACAGTCACACCCTCTGCAGTAGTTACTGTGGTCTCTTAAAGGAGAGGACAGTCACACCCTCTGCAGTAGTTACTGTGGTCTCTTAAAGGAGAGGACAGTCACACCCTCTGCAGTAGTTACTGTGGTCACACCCTCTGCAGTAGTTACTGTGGTCTCTTAAAGGAGAGGAGAGTCAAACCCTCTGCAGTAGTTACTGTGGTTTCTTAAAGGAGAGGACAGTCACACCCTCTGCAGTAGTTACTGTGGTCTCTTAAGAGAGGAGAGTCAAACACTCTGCAGTAGTTACTGTGGTCTCTTAAAGGAGAGGAGAGTCAAACCCTCTGCAGTAGTTACTGTGGTTTCTTAAACGAGAGGACAGTCACACCCTCTGCAGTAGTTACTGTGGTTTCTTAAAGGAGAGGACAGTCACACCCTCTGCAGTAGTTACTGTGGTCTCTTAAAGGAGAGGAGAGTCAAACCCTCTGCAGTAGTTACTGTGGTCTCTTAAAGGAGAGGAGAGACCCTCTGCAGTAGTTACTGTGGTTTCTTAAACGAGAGGACAGTCACACCCTCTGCAGTAGTTACTGTGGTTTCTTAAAGGAGAGGACAGTCACACCCTCTGCAGTAGTTACTGTGGTTTCTTAAAGGAGAGGACAGTCACACCCTCTGCAGTAGTTACTGTGGTCTCTTAAAGGAGAGGACAGTACCCTCTGCAGTAGTTACTGTGGTTTCTTAAACGAGAGGACAGTCACACCCTCTGCAGTAGTTACTGTGGTCTCTTAAAGGAGAGGACAGTCACACCCTCTGCAGTAGTTACTGTGGTTTCTTAAAGGAGAGGACAGTCAAACCCTCTGCAGTAGTTACTGTGGTCTCTTAAAGGAGAGGAGAGTCAAACCTCTGCAGTAGTTACTGTGGTCTCTTAAAGGAGAGGACAGTCACACCCTCTGCAGTAGTTACTGTGGTTTCTTAAACGAGAGGACAGTCACACCCTCTGCAGTAGTTACTGTGGTTTCTTAAAGGAGAGGAGAGTCAAACCCTCTGCAGTAGTTACTGTGGTCTCTTAAAGGAGAGGAGAGTCAAACCCTCTGCAGTAGTTACTGTGGTTTCTTAAAGGAGGGGAGCGTCAAACCCTCTGCAGTAGTAGACTGTGGTCTCTTAAAGGAGAGGAGAGTCAAAAACTCTGCAGTAGTTACTGTGGTCTCTTAAAGGAGAGGAGAGTCATACCCTCTGCAGTAGTTACTGTGGTTTTTTAAACGAGAGGACAGTCACACCCTCTGCAGTAGTTACTGTGGTTTCTTAAAGGAGAGGACAGTCACACCCTCTGCAGTAGTTACTGTGGTTTCTTAAAGGAGAGGAGAGTCAAACCCTCTGCAGTAGTATACTGTGGTCTCTTAAAGGAGAGGAGAGTCAAACACTCTGCAGTAGTTACTGTGGTCTCTTAAAGGAGAGGAGAGTCACACCCTCTGCAGTAGTTACTGTGGTTTCTTAAACGAGAGGACAGTCACACCCTCTGCAGTAGTTAGTAGTTACTGTGGTCTCTTAAAGGAGAGGAGAGTCACACCCTCTGCAGTAGTTACTGTGGTTTCTTAAAGGAGAGGACAGTCAAACCCTCTGCAGTAGTTACTGTGGTCTCTTAAAGGAGAGGAGAGTCAAACCTCTGCAGTAGTTACTGTGGTTTCTTAAAGGAGAGGACAGTCACACCCTGCAGTAGTTACTGTGGTTTCTTAAAGGAGAGGACAGTCACACCCTCTGCAGTACTGTGGTTTCTTAAAGGAGAGGAGAGTCAAACCCTCTGCAGTAGTAGACTGTGGTCTCTTAAAGGAGAGGAGAGTCAACCCTCTGCAGTAGTTACTGTGGTTTCTTAAAGGAGAGGACAGTCAAACCCTCTGCAGTAGTTACTGTGGTCTCTTAAAGGAGAGGAGAGTCACACCCTCTGCAGTAGTTACTGTGGTTTCTTAAACGAGAGGACAGTCACACCCTCTGCAGTAGTTACTGTGGTTTCTTAAACGAGAGGACAGTCACACCCTCTGCAGTAGTTACTGTGGTTTCTTAAAGGAGAGGACAGTCACACCCTCTGCAATAGTTACTGTGGTCTCTTAAAGGGGAGGAGAGTCATACACTCTGCAGTAGTTACTGTGGTTTCTTAAAGGAGAGGACAGTCACACCCTCTGCAGTAGTTACTGTGGTCTCTTAAAGGAGAGGACAGTCACACCCTCTGCAGTAGTTACTGTGGTCTCTTAAAGGAGAGGACAGTCACACCCTCTGCAGTAGTTACTGTGGTTTCTTAAAGGAGAGGAGAGTCAAACCCTCTGCAGTAGTAGACTATGGTCTCTTAAAGGAGAGGAGAGTCAAACCCTCTGCAGTAGTTACTGTGGTTTCTTAAAGGAGAGGAGCGTCAAACCCTCTGCAGTAGTAGACTGTGGTCTCTTAAAGGAGAGGTCAAACACTCTGCAGTAGTTACTGTGGTCTCTTAAAGGAGAGGAGAGTCATACCCTCTGCAGTAGTTACTGTGGTTTCTTAAACGAGAGGACAGTCACACCCTCTGCAGTAGTTACTGTGGTTTCTTAAACGAGAGGACAGTCAGTCAACCCTCTGCAGTAGTTACTGTGGTTTCTTAAGGAGAGAAGTTACTGTGGTTTCTTAACCCTCTGCAGTAGTAGACTGTGGTCTCTTAAAGGAGAGGAGAGTCAAACACTCTGCAGTAGTTACTGTGGTCTCTTAAAGGAGAGGAGAGTCACCCTCTGCAGTAGTTACTGTGGTTTCTTAAACGAGAGGACAGTCACACCCTCTGCAGTAGTTACTGTGGTTTCTTAAACGAGAGGACAGTCACACCCTCTGCAGTAGTTACTGTGGTTTCTTAAAGGAGAGGACAGTCACACCCTCTGCAGTAGTTACTGTGGTCTCTTGAGTCATACACTCTGCAGTAGTTACTGTGGTTTCTTAAAGGAGAGGACAGTCACACCCTCTGCAGTAGTTACTGTGGTCTCTTAAAGGAGAGGACAGTCACACCCTCTGCAGTAGTTACTGTGGTCTCTTAAAGGAGAGGACAGTCACACCCTCTGCAGTAGTTACTGTGGTTTCTTAAAGGAGAGGAGAGTCAAACCCTCTGCTGTGGTCTCTTAAAGGAGAGGAGAGTCAAACCCTCTGCAGTAGTTACTGTGGTTTCTTAAAGGAGAGGAGCGTCAAACCCTCTGCAGTAGTAGACTGTGGTCTCTTAAAGGAGAGGAGAGTCAAACACTCTGCAGTAGTTACTGTGGTTTCTTAAAGGAGAGGACAGTCACACCCTCTGCAGTAGTTACTGTGGTCTCTTAAAGGAGAGGACAGTCACACCCTCTGCAGTAGTTACTGTGGTTTCTTAAAGGAGAGGAGAGTCAACCCTCTGCAGTAGTTACTGTGGTCTCTTAAAGGAGAGGACAGTCAACCCTCTGCAGTAGTTACTGTGGTTTCTTAAACGAGAGGACAGTCACACCCTCTGCAGTAGTTACTGTGGTTTCTTAAACGAGAGGACAGTCACACCCTCTGCAGTAGTTAGTTTCTTAAAGGAGAGGAGAGTCAAACCCTCTGTGGTCTCTTAAAGGAGAGGAGAGTCAAACCCTCTGCAGTAGTTACTGTGGTTTCTTAAAGGAGAGGACAGTCAAACCCTCTGCAGTAGTTACTGTGGTCTCTTAAAGGATAGGAGAGTCAAACACTCTGCAGTAGTTACTGTGGTCTCTTAAAGGAGAGGAGAGTCATACCCTCTGCAGTAGTTACTGTGGTTTCTTAAACGAGAGGACAGTCACACCCTCTGCAGTAGTTACTGTGGTTTCTTAAACGAGAGGACAGTCACACCTCTGCAGTAGTTACTGTGGTTTCTTAAAGGAGAGGAGAGTCAAACCCTCTGCAGTAGTAGACTGTGGTCTCTTAAAGGAGAGGAGAGTCAAACCCTCTGCAGTAGTTACTGTGGTTTCTTAAAGGAGAGGAGCGTCAAACCCTCTGCAGTAGTAGACTGTGGTCTCTTAAAGGAGAGGAGAGTCAAACACTCTGCAGTAGTTACTGTGGTCTCTTAAAGGAGAGGAGAGTCATACCCTCTGCAGTAGTTACTGTGGTTTCTTAAACGAGAGGACAGTCACACCCTCTGCAGTAGTTACTGTGGTTTCTTAAACGAGAGGACAGTCACACCCTCTGCAGTAGTTACTGTGGTTTCTTAAAGGAGAGGACAGTCACACCCTCTGCAATAGTTACTGTGGTCTCTTAAAGGGGAGGAGAGTCATACACTCTGCAGTAGTTACTGTGGTTTCTTAAAGGAGAGGACAGTCACACCCTCTGCAGTAGTTACTGTGGTCTTTTAAAGGAGAGGACAGTCACACCCTCTGCAGTAGTTACTGTGGTCTCTTAAAGGAGAGGACAGTCACACCCTCTGCAGTAGTTACTGTGGTTTCTTAAAGGAGAGGAGAGTCAAACCCTCTGCAGTAGTAGAATGTGGTCTCTTAAAGGAGAGGAGAGTCAAACCCTCTGCAGTAGTTACTGTGGTTTCTTAAAGGAGAGGAGCGTCAAACCCTCTGCAGTAGTAGACTGTGGTCTCTTAAAGGAGAGGAGAGTCAAACACTCTGCAGTAGTTACTGTGGTTTCTTAAAGGAGAGGACAGTCACACCCTCTGCAGTATTTACTGTGGCCTGTTAAAGGAGAGGACAGTCACACCCTCTGCAGTAGTTACTGTGGTTTCTTAAAGGAGAGGAGCGTCAAACCCTCTGCAGTAGTAGACTGTGGTCTCTTAAAGGAGAGGAGAGTCAAACACTCTGCAGTAGTTACTGTGGTTTCTTAAACGAGAGGACAGTCACACCCTCTGCAGTAGTTACTGTGGTTTCTTAAACGAGAGGACAGTCACACCCTCTGCAGTAGTTACTGTGGTTTCTTAAACGAGAGGACAGTCACACCCTCTGCAGTAGTTACTGTGGTTTCTTAAAGGAGAGGACAGTCACACCCTCTGCAATAGTTACTGTGGTCTCTTAAAGGGGAGGAGAGTCATACACTCTGCAGTAGTTACTGTGGTTTCTTAAAGGAGAGGACAGTCACACCCTCTGCAGTAGTTACTGTGGTCTCTTAAAGGAGAGGACAGTCACACCCTCTGCAGTAGTTACTGTGGTCTCTTAAAGGAGAGGACAGTCACACCCTCTGCAGTAGTTACTGTGGTCTCTTAAAGGAGAGGACAGTCACACCCTCTGCAGTAGTTACTGTGGTCTCTTAAAGGAGAGGAGAGTCAAACCCTCTGCAGTAGTTACTGTGGTCTCTTAAAGGAGAGGACAGTCACACCCTCTGCAGTAGTTACTGTGGTCTCTTAAAGGAGAGGAGCGTCAAACACTCTGCAGTAGTCACTGTGGTCTCTTAAAGGATAGGAGAGTCAAACACTCTGCAGTAGTTACTGTGGTCTCTTAAAGGAGAGGAGAGTCATACCCTCTGCAGTAGTTACTGTGGTTTCTTAAACGAGAGGACAGTCACACCCTCTGCAGTAGTTACTGTGGTTTCTTAAAGGAGAGGAGAGTCAAACCCTCTGCAGTAGTAGAGTAGTGTGGTCTCTTAAAGGAGAGGAGAGTCAAACCCTCTGCAGTAGTTACTGTGGTTTCTTAAAGGAGAGGAGCGTCAAACCCTCTGCAGTAGTAGACTGTGGTCTCTTAAAGGAGAGGAGAGTCAAACACTCTGCAGTAGTTACTGTGGTCTCTTAAAGGAGAGGAGTCAAACACTCTGCAGTAGTTACTGTGTCTCTTAAAGGAGAGGAGAGTCATACCCTCTGCAGTAGTTACTGTGGTTTCTTAAACGAGAGGACAGTCACACCCTCTGCAGTAGTTACTGTGGTTTCTTAAAGGAGAGGACAGTCACACCCTCTGCAGTAGTTACTGTGGTCTCTTAAAGGAGAGGACAGTCACACCCTCTGCAGTAGTTACTGTGGTCTCTTAAAGGAGAGGACAGTCACACCCTCTGCAGTAGTTACTGTGGTTTCTTAAAGGAGAGGAGAGTCAAACCCTCTGCAGTAGTATACTATGGTCTCTTAAAGGAGAGGAGAGTCAAACCCTCTGCAGTAGTTACTGTGGTTTCTTAAAGGAGAGGACAGTCACACCCTCTGCAGTAGTTACTGTGGTCTCTTAAAGGAGAGGACAGTCACACCCTCTGCAGTAGTTACTGTGGTTTCTTAAAGGAGAGGAGAGTCAAACCCTCTGCAGTAGTTACTGTGGTTTCTTAAAGGAGAGGAGCGTCAAACCCTCTGCAGTAGTAGACTGTGGTCTCTTAAAGGAGAGGAGAGTCAAACACTCTGCAGTTGTTACTGTGGTCTCTTAAAGGAGAGGAGAGTCATACCCTCTGCAGTAGTTACTGTGGTTTCTTAAATGAGAGGACAGTCACACCCTCTGCAGTAGTTACTGTGGTTTCTTAAACGAGAGGACAGTGACACCCTCTGCAGTAGTTACTGTGGTTTCTTAAGCGAGAGGACAGTCACACCCTCTGCAGTAGTTACTGTGGTGTCTTAAAGGAGAGGACAGTCACACCCTCTGCAGTAGTTACTGTGGTCTCTTAAAGGAGAGGACAGTCACACCCTCTGCCTGTGGTCTCTTAAAGGAGAGGACAGTCACACCCTCTGCAGTAGTTACTGTGGTCTCTTAAAGGAGAGGAGAGTCAAACCCTCTGCAGTAGTTACTGTGGTTTCTTAAAGGAGAGGAGCGTCAAACCCTCTGCAGTTGTAGACTGTGGTCTCTTAAAGGAGAGGAGAGTCAAACACTCTGCAGTAGTCACTGTGGTCTCTTAAAGGAGAGGAGAGTCATACCCTCTGCAGTAGTTACTGTGGTTTCTTAAATGAGAGGACAGTCACACCCTCTGCAGTAGTTACTGTGGTTTCTTAAAGGAGAGGACAGTCACACCCTCTGCAGTAGTTACTGTGGTTTCTTAAAGGAGAGGAGACTGTGGTCAAACCCTCTGCAGTAGTTACTGTGGTCTCTTAAAGGAGAGGAGAGTCAAACCCTCTGCAGTAGTTACTGTGGTTTCTTAAAGGAGAGGACAGTCAAACCCTCTGCAGTAGTAGACTGTGGTCTCTTAAAGGAGAGGAGAGTCAAACACTGCAGTAGTTACTGTGGTCTCTTAAAGGAGAGGAGAGTCATACCCTCTGCAGTAGTTACTGTGGTTTCTTAAACGAGAGGACAGTCACACCCTCTGCAGTAGTTACTGTGGTTTCTTAAAGGAGAGGACAGTCACACCCTCTCCAGTAGTTACTGTGGTTTCTTAAACGAGAGGACAGTCACACCCTCTGCAGTAGTTACTGTGGTTTCTTAAAGGAGAGGACAGTCACACCCTCTGCAGTAGTTACTGTGGTTTCTTAAACGAGAGGACAGTCACACCCTCTGCAGTAGTTACTGTGGTTTCTTAAAGGAGAGGACAGTCACACCCTCTCCAGTAGTTACTGTGGTTTCTTAAACGAGAGGACAGTCACACCCTCTGCAGTAGTTACTGTGGTCTCTTAAAGGAGAGGAGAGTCAAACCCTCTGCAGTAGTTACTGTGGTCTCTTAAAGGAGAGGAGAGTCAAACCCTCTGCAGTAGTAGACAGTGGTCTCTTAAAGGAGAGGTGAGTCAAACCCTCTGCAGTAGTTACTGTGGTCTCTTAAAGGAGAGGAGAGTCACACCCTCTGCGAGAGGTGAGTCACACCCTCTGCAGTAGTTACTGTGGTCTCTTAAAGGAGAGGAGAGTCACACCCTCTGCAGTAGTTACTGTGGTCTCTTAAAGGAGAGGAGAGTCACACCCTCTGCAGTAGTCACTGTGGTCTCTTCAAGGAGAGGTGAGTCAAACCCTCTGCAGTAGTTACTGTGGTCTCTTAAAGGAGAGGACAGTCACACCCTCTGCAGTAGTTACTGTGGTCTCTTAAAGGAGAGGCGAGTCACACCCTCTGCAGTAGTTACTGTGGTCTCTTAAAGGAGAGGACAGTCACACCCTCTGCAGTAGTTACTGTGGTCTCTTAAAGGAGAGGCGAGTCACACCCTCTGCAGTAGTTACTGTGGTCTCTTAAAGGAGAGGACAGTCACACCCTCTGCAGTAGTTTCTAAGCTTCTTATGGCTCGGGATTCCGCTAACGGAATCCCCCCCCATTCAGCTGAAAAGGTGGCGCGGGAAATCCAAAAATATATATTTTTTTAGTATTTAACTTTCACACATTAACAAGCCCAATACAGCAAATGAAAGATAAACATCTTGTTAATCTACCCATCGTGTCCGATTTTTTAAATGTTTTACAGCGAAAACACAACATATATTTATGTTAGATCACCACCAAATAAAATAAAAAACACACAGCCATTTCCCCAGCCAAAGATAGAGTCAACAAAGCAGAATTAGAGATAAAATTATTCACTAACCTTTGATAATCTTCATCAGATTACACTAATATGACATCATGTTACACAATACATTTATGTTTTGTTCGATAATATGCATATTTATATCCACAAATATCGATTTACATTGACGGCATGTTCAGAAATGCCTCCAAAATATCAGGAGTAATTACAGAGAGCTACGTCAGATAACAGAAATACTCATCATAAACTTTGACGAAAGATACATGTTTTACATATCATTAAAGATACACTGGTTCTTAATGCAACTGCTGTGTCAGATTTTTAAAAAACGTTACGAAAAAAGCATACCATGCAATAATCTAAAACGGTGCTAAGACGTAAATATATTTCTCCGCCATGTTGGAGTCAACAGAAATATGAAATTACATCATAAATATTCCCTTACCTTTGATGATCTTTCATCAGAATGCAGTGCAAGGAGTCCTAGTTCCACAATAAATTGTTGTTTTGTTCCATATTGTCCATTACTAGTGTCCAATTAGCTGGACGCTGGTCCAGGCGAACTCGGACAAAAACTTCAAAAATATATATTCCAGGTCGAATAAACTGGTCAAACTAAGTAGAGAATCAATCTTCAGGATGTTATTTTCATATATATCCAATAACGTTCCAACCGGAGCATTCGTTTTCGTCTGCAGTCAAATGGAATGCAGGTGATATCAACGGACAATTGCGCAACCAGAAAATGGCATTCTGCCAGGAGAGTGACTCATTCCCCTGCCATTCGGTCAAAATTCACACTAGGATGTTCATTCCACGTTCTACTGAATGTTGACATTTTGTGGAAGGCGTAGGAAGTGCTAACAGATCCATATCTTGTTTGGAAGTGAATAGGCGATGACTTAAAATTAGACCCGCCTTCAGAATTTCCACTTCCTGTTTGGAAGATTGCCTGCCCTATGAGTTCTGTTATACTCACAGACATAATTCAAACAGTTTTAGAAACTTCAGAGTGTTTTCTATCCAATAGTAATAATAATATGCATATATTAGCAATCTAGGACAGAGTAGGATGCAGTTCACTATGGGCACGCAATTCATCCAAAGTGAAAATGCTGCCCCCTATCCCTAACAGGTTTTAAAGGAGAAGAGAGTCATACACTCTGCAGTAGTTACTGTGGTCCCTGTGCTCTGTGTGATTTGTGCAGAGATACAGAGCCTTACCACAGTCTAATTGTTCTCTGTCTTTGGCACAGGTGTGAGGAACCCCTCTTGCTCATCCTCGTCTTAATCTAACCCTTCCATCCCTAACCAGTAACCTCCCCCATCCTTAACCAGTAACCTCCCCCATCCCTAACCAGTAACCTCCCCCATTCCTAACCAGTAACCTCCCCATCCCTAACCAGTAACCTCCCCATCCCTAACCAGTAACCTCCCCCATTCCTAACCAGTAACATCCCCCATTCCTAACCAGTAACCTCCCCATCCCTAACCAGTAACCTCCCCATCCCTAACCAGTAACCTCCCCATTCGTAACCAGTAACCTCCCCATTCCTAACCAGTAACCTCCCCATCCCTAACCAGTAACCTCCCCCATTCCTTACCAGTAACCTCCCCATCCCTAACCAGTAACCTCCCCCATCCCTAACCAGTAACCTCCCCATTCCTAACCAGTAACCTCCCCCATTCCTAACCAGTAACTCCCCCATTCCTAACCAGTAACCTCCCCCATCCCTAACCAGTAACCTCCCCATTCCTAACCAGTAACCTCCCCCATCCCTACCCAGTAACCTCCCCCTATTCCTGATTCCTGTGGTGCACCAGCCCGTCTCTCTGGGAGCCTTGGGGGCCCACTGATAACAGAACCATAGCCAGCCTAGCTCTCCCCTCCTCTCCTTTCATCTTCTCTCCTCCTCTCTGTGGATGTGAGTATACAGTCCTCCGGCATGTAAAACTTTGTATATGAAACAAGCATGGGACTGTGTTGTACAACGGCATGTGTGGGCAGTGGTGCCCCTCTGTGCACGTTTCATTTACTTAACGCACGCCTGTCCTGTGTCACCCTTGGGAAGTGTGTAGGACAGGCTATCATATCAGGGCACTCATGATTACTGCATATTAACATATGTGTGCAATCATCATCATTTTAGCATATATTATAATCATCATCATAATAGCATAGGTGTAATTATCATCGTGTTATCATAGATATAATCATCATCATATTAGCATAGGTGTAATCATCATCATATTAGCATAGGTGTAATCATCATCGTGTTATCATAGATATAATCATCATCATGTTAGCATAGATGTAATCATCATCGTGTTAGCATAGATGTAGTCATCATCATGTTATCATAGATGTAATCATCATCATGTTATCATAGATGTAATCATCATCATATTAGCATAGATCTAGTCATCATCATGTTATCATAGATGTAATCATCATCATATTAGCATAGATGTAATCATCACCATATTAGCATAGATGTAATCATCATCGTGTTATCATAGATGTAATCATCATCGTGTTATCATAGATGTAATCATCATCGTGTTATCATAGATGTAATCATCATATTAGCATAGATGTCATCATCATCATGTTAGTATAGATATCATCATCATATTAGCATAGATGTAATCATCATGTTATCATAGATGTATTTATCATCATGTTATCATAGATGTAATCATCATCATATTAGCATAGATGTAATCATCATCATCATGTTATCATAGATTTATTTATTTATTTTACCTTTATTTTACTAGGCAAGTCAGTTAAGAACAAATTCTTATTTTCAATGACGGACTAGGAACAGTGGGTTAACTGCCTGTATTTGTATTGTATTTGTATTTATCATCATGTTATCATAGATGTAATCATCATCATGTTATCACAGATGTAATCATCATGTTATCATAGATGTAACCATCATGTTATCATAGATGTAACCATCATCATGTTATCATAGATGTAATCATCATCATATTAGCATAGATGTAATCATCATCATGTTATCACAGATGTAATCATCATGTTATCATAGATGTAATCATCATCATGTTATCATAGATGTAATCATCATGTTATCATAGATGTAATCATCATCATGTTATCACAGATGTAATCATCATGTAAGCATAGATGAAATTTGTATTTATTTATTTAACCTTTATTTAACCAGGAAGGGCTCATTGAGATTTAAAATCTATTTTTCAAGAGCGTCCTGGCCAAGATAGGCAGCACCAAGTCATTACAAAAATTACAGACAAACAACATGAAAAACTACCAGTAATCTAGTAAAAACCATAGAATTCACAAGAGTATAAAACAGCAAATTAAAAACACTGACAGGTCAGGGAATCAGCCTCAAGATCAATCATCAGTGATTTAAAAACACCAATCGGGACAAGTTCTTCCAGTTTAAAAGTATTTTGTAAGGCTTTCCAAGATGATGGCGCAGAGTACATAAAAGCCCTTTTACCAAATTCAGTTCGGACATTTGGAACAGTTAGCAGGATAAAGAGTACGAAGAGAGTACCCACCACATTTCTGAACAATATAAATGCCCAAATAAAAAGGTGGTAAACCCCAAATGGCTTTGTAAATAAAAGTATACCAGTGCCTGAGCCTACGAGTGAATAGAGAAGGCCAGCCAACCCTGGTATACAAAGTGCAGTGGTGTGTAAGGGTTTTGCAGTTTAAAATACATCTCAAAGTGCCATGGTAAAGGGTGTCAATTGATCTCAAACACTGAGCGGAAGCATTCATATATAAAATATCCCCATAGTCTAGTAAAGGCGTAAATGTAGCTGATACTAGCCTCCTTCTGGCTTCAAAAGAAAAACAGGCCTTATTCCTAAAATAAAATCCCAATTTCAGCTTCATTTTTTTTGTAAGTTGTTGAATATGCAATTTAAAAGAGAGACCGTCATCAATTAAAATTCCAAGATATTTATATGAGGTTACAACCTCAATCTCCTTGCCCTGACAGGTAGTAATAGGTGAAAGGTTCAGAGGTTTATTTCTTGCTTTAGAAAACACCATTAGTTTAGTTTTGTCAGTATTGAGGATAAGCTTCAATTGACACAAGGTATGTTGTACAGTATAAAAAGCTGTATGCAAGTTCTGGAAAGCTTTTGTAATAGACGAGGCACAACAGTAAATAACAGTATCATCAGCATAAAAATGAAGTTGTGCATTTTGGACATTTTTGTCTAAATAAT
This sequence comes from Oncorhynchus tshawytscha, assembly GCF_018296145.1. NCBI lineage: Eukaryota > Metazoa > Chordata > Actinopteri > Salmoniformes > Salmonidae > Oncorhynchus > Oncorhynchus tshawytscha. The sequence continues at coordinate 35,535,074 of NC_056448.1, forward strand.
TTATATAAATAGTGAATAAGAGAGGACCAAGTACAGAGCCTTGGGGCACACCATTAAATACAGACAAATACAGACATAAGCCCATCAAATTGAGTTCACTGAGTTCTATCAGACAGATAGTTAGCAAACCATGCAACCGCATGCTCCGAAAGACCTACACTCAACAATCTCTGCCTTATTATAGCATGATCAACTGTATCAAAAGCCTTAGAGAGATCAATACAAAGTGAGACACGGTGCTATTTTTTTGTCAAGGGCTTCAGTGATAGCATTTAAAACCTTCATGGCTGCTGTAATTGTGCTATGCTTCTTCCTGAAGCCCGATTGGTACATTGATAAAATAGAGTTAGTAAATAAAAACTATTTTAGCTGTTCACTCAGAAGGGTTTCAAGTATTTTCACCAGGGGTGACAGCTTTGAGATTGGCCTATAATTATTTAAAAGAGTTTGATCTCCCCCTTTAAAAGTGGTAGGACAAATGCTGATTTCCAGATTTTCGGAATTTCATTACATTCCAGGGTTTGATTGAACAGAGATGTAAAGTGGATCAGCTATGAAATCAGATGCCAGATTTAAAAAGCAGGGATCCAAAAGATCAGGACCTGCAGGCTTTCTCTGATCTAAGGATTTCAGGGCTTTTATGTACCACCTGTACTGAAAATGACAAAAAGCTTCAAGTTTGACCAGCTCTCACTGGTTCATCCACACAGGGTTGTACAGAGACAGAGGACACTGAATCAAACAGCCTACCAGATGATACAAAGTGCTCATTGAAACAATTCACCGTTTCAGTTTTGTCATATACAGCAACAGAGTCCTTCAAAACACATGACGGTAATTCATTAACATTACTGTTACCAGACATAGACTTAATAGTCTTCCAAAACTTTCTAGGGTCATTCAGGTTATCAATGGTAAACAGACATAAAATATTCAGACTTGGCCTTCCTGAGAAGAAAAGAACACTTGTTTCGTAACTGCCTAAAAATAAGCCAATCAGCATCAGAACATTATTTCCTTGCTTTAGACCAGGCTAGATTACGGTCGTGAATAATACAAGACCCCTCAGAAGAAAACCATGGATTATCCCGCCATAAACCCTGAACCTGCGGAATGGGGCATGTTTGTTTACTATTTGGAATAAACCATCATGAAATCATTTCCAGGCAGTTTCCACATCAGGGATAAACTCAATCTTGCTCCAGTCAAAATAAAACAAATCATGAAGGAATGCCTGCTCATTAAAACACTTCAAATGTATCTTACGAATAAAGCGTGGGTTTGTCTTAAGAACCTTAGTATTTCTAACAGCAATAACAGCACAATGGTCACTTAAATCATTACAAAAAACACCAACCGCAGAATATTTATGTGGAACATTTGTCAATATCAAATCAATGAGGGTAGATTTCTCTGGACATTTAAGATTTGGGCGAGTGGGTGAGTTAATCAACTGGGTAAGATTCATAGAACTACAAAACATGTTTAAATCATCAGACACCGGCTTTAACCAACACCAGGTGAGATCACCAATCAAGATCATTTCACTGTCAAGAAGTTTAGACATAAGGTGCGTCAAAGAAGAAAATGCATCACTGAGAGCAGAGGGGGGTCTATAACAGCCAATCACAGTTATAGAGAGCAGAGGGGGGGTCTATAACAGCCAATCACAGTTATAGAGAGCAGAGGGGGTCTATAACAGCCAATCACAGTTATAGAGAGCAGAGGGGGTCTATAACAGCCAATCACAGTTATAGAGAGCAGAGGGGGTCTATAACAGCCAATCATAGTTATAGAGAGCAGAGGGGGGTCTATAACAGCCAATCACAGTTATAGAGAGCAGAGGGGGTCTATAACAGCCAATCACAGTTATAGAGAGCAGAGGGGGTCTATAACAGCCAATCACAGTTATAGAGAGCAGAGGGGGTCTATAACAGCCAATCATAGTTATAGAGAGCAGAGGGGGTCTATAACAGCCAATCACAGTTATAGAGAGCAGAGGGGGTCTATAACAGCCAATCACAGTTATAGAGAGCAGAGGGGGTCTATAACAGCCAATCACAGTTATAGAGAGCAGAGGGGGTCTATAACAGCCAATCACAGTTATAGAGAGCAGAGGGGGGTCTATAACAGCCAATCACAGTTATAGAGAGCAGAGGGGGTCTATAACAGCCAATCACAGTTATAGAGAGCAGAGGGGGTCTATAACAGCCAATCACAGTTATAGAGAGCAGAGGGGGTCTATAACAACCAATCACAGTCATAGAGAGCAGAGGGGGTCTATAACAGCCAATCACAGTTATATAGAGCAGAGGGGGTCTATAACAGCCAATCACAGTTATAGAGAGCAGAGAGGGGGTCTATAACAGCCAATCACAGTTATAGAGAGCAGAGGGGGTCTATAACAACCAATCACAGTCATAGAGAGCAGAGGGGGGTCTATAACAGCAAATCACAGTTATAGAGAGCAGAGGGGGTCTATAACAACCAATCACAGTCATAGAGAGCAGAGGGGGTCTATACCAGCCAATCACAGTTATATAGGGGGTCTATACCAGCCAATCACAGTTATATAGAGCAGAGGGGGGTCTATAACAGCCAATCACAGTTATATAGAGGCCCTTTGAAACCTCAATATTCAAAGCAAGAAATTCCAACTGTTTACAAATAGTTCCAGACTTTGCCACACTTACAGGGAATCTAGTTTTTACATGTATAGCCACACCCCCATCTTTCTTAACCCGATCAGTGAGATAAACATTGTAACCACTTATACAAATATCCTTATCAAAAACAGACTTGCTGAGCCAGGTTTCAGAAAACACAATTACATCGGTTGATTTAGCCCATATCCTAACCCCATCCATTTTTGACAACAGGCTGCGTACATTTAAATGAAAAATACCCAAACCAGATCTTGATTTAAAATCAGAGGGGGTTTGGAGACATTGCATATCAGGGCCAGGGTTAGGTTGCATGTTACCTGATATCAACAAAAGAAGAATAACTAGGCACCTCTGTTTAATAACCTTGCACTGCTTCTCTTTTTTAAGAGACCGACTGCAAGTGAGTTTCCAGACAATACAAAACAGTCATTTAAAACCCTTAGACTTTGGTAGTGACACAAGTTCGTACTGTTCACATCAGGCCACAAATACATCGGTACTTGGACGAGTGGACCGAGTGAAAAAGAGCGAGTTCCTGCAGACAAAATGTCTAATCAGATGTACTCACCCAGCGACAATGTTCGTTTTCTCCAGAGTTCAGTAAAGTCAGTGCACAAAGCAACACCATGAAAATTGTAATTTTCGCTGACAAATGTAAAAAAAAAAAAAATTAAAATAGAGGCCAACGAAGGTAAAGGGAGAGAGAGACAGCGTGTATGTATGAGTCTGTATGTGAGTGTGTGAGTAGATTGAGTGTGGGGGTCGATTGAGAGAACGGGCTGGGGATTGTTGAGCTGCCTCTGACAGCCAGGTGAAGAGCACAAAGGAGCAGCTTGGACGAGACACGCGGATGAAGAAGGAACTCAGGCCAGCCAGAGATAAGGTTACTTTGGTCAACTTCAAGTAATGAAGTGCCGAGTTGAGGAGGACCCGTGATCTTTACACCAGTAAAAAGGAAGGAAGTTACTCAACCATAAACAAATAGGTTATTTGTAGGTTAAAATGTACTAGTCACAGACAAATGACTTGACATGCTGCCATCTTGGTATGGTAGAGAAATTAACATTCAATTATCTGGCAAAAGCTCTGGTGGACATTCCTGCAGTCAGCATGCCAATTGCACACACTCAAGACTTGAGACATCTGTGGCATTGTGGTGTGTGATGTAATCATCATCATATTAGCATAGATGTAATCATCATTATGTTATCATAGATGTAATCATCATCATGTTGGCATAGATGTAATCATATCATGTTATCATAGATATAATCATCATCATGTTAGCATAGATGTAATCATCATGTTATCATAGATGTAATCATCATCATGTTAGCATAGATGTAATCATCATGTAAGCATAGATGTAATCATCATCATGTTAGCATAGATGTAATCATCATCATATTAGCATAGATGTAATCATCATTATGTTATCATAGATGTAATCATCATCATGTTAGCATAGATGTAATCATATCATGTTATCATAGATATAATCATCATCATGTTAGCATAGATGTAATCATCATCATATTAGCATAGATGTAATCATCATTATGTTATCATAGATGTAATCATCATCATGTTAGCATAGATGTAATCATATCATGTTATCATAGATATAATCATCATCATGTTAGCATAGATGTAATCATCATGTTATCATAGATGTAATCATCATGTTCATAGATGTAATCATATAAGCATAGATGTAATCATCATCATGTTAGCATAGATGTAATCATCAGATAGATATAATCATCAATCATAGATGTAATCATCATAGATGTAATCATCATCATGATGTAATCATCATGTTATCATAGATGTAATCATCATGTTCATAGATGTAATCATCATCATAGATGTAATCATCATCATGTTAGCATAGATGTAATCATCATCATATTAGCATAGATGTAATCATCATTATGTTATCATAGATGTAATCATCATCATGTTAGCATAGATGTAATCATATCATGTTATCATAGATATAATCATCATCATGTTAGCATAGATGTAATCATCATCATATTAGCATAGATGTAATCATCATGTAAGCATAGATGTAATCATCATCATGTTAGCATATATGTAATCATCATGTTATTATAGATGTAATCATCATGTTATCATAGATATAATCATCATCATGTTAGCATAGATGTAATCATCATGTTATCATAGATGTAATCATCATCATGTTAGCATAGATGTAATCATCATCATCATCATCATAGATGTAATCATCATCATGTTATCATAGATGTAATCATATCATGTTATCATAGATATAATCATCTTCATGTTATCATCGATGTGATCATCATGTTATCAATTTAATGACATTCAAATTATAGGGCTATTGGGGTCTTGATTGTGTCTATGACAGAGAGAGAAGGAGAGAAATGAGGGAGAGAGAGAAATGGGCGAGAGAGAATGGGGAGAGAGAGAGAATGGGAAGAGAGAGAAATGAGGGAGAGAGAAATGGGGGAGAGAGGGAATGGGGAGAGAGAGAGAGAATGGGGAGAGAGAGAGAGACAGTGAGGTTTTTGATTTGGTATCAAAGACTGTATAGTTTAGCAGTGTTCTTTTTGTCTGAAAATTAGGATTGTGATAAGGTCAGACGTTATGTGCGTAGTTGTATGTTTTAGCTCATTAGGAAGTGAAATGTTTGCACTGCTATCAGAGTGGGTCCATTAGCAAGGATATTGCACCTACCATCCTTCTCAGGAAGGACCTTACACACACACACACACACACACACACACACACACACACACACACACACAGAAGCATAATCACACTATAACTTCTCATACTCATCAACATCACATTAAATGAAGTATTCACTCAACCCCCCCACACACAAACAAACACGCCCCACACATACCCCTCCACCTCTAACTCTATTCCTAGTGTGTTGAACTGGACACTAGGTCCCAACCACCAGTACTCCACAAACCCCCATAAGCATCCCACTCATCCACTGACCCTCTGCTTGTGTTCAGCCACTGAGGAGTTGGTCTTTACGAGGGTGTTTGACCCTCTGCTTGTGTTCAGCTACTGAGGAGTTGGTCTTTACGAGGGTGTTTGACCCTCTGCTTGTGTTCAGCTACTGAGGAGTTGGTCTTTACGAGGATAACAGAAATAGGGTGCCATTTGGGTGTCTCTGGGGTGTTATACTGTAGTAGAACTGCATGCATCAGTAGATGCCAGCCAGAGGTAGGTAGGAGTCTACTGCCTTACTGCCAGCCAGAGTAATGTCTCCAGGGGTAGGGAGGAGTAGGGAGACCTTACTGCCAGCCACAGTAATGTCTCCAGGGGTAGGGAGGAGTAGGGAGACCTTACTGCCTTACTGCCATCCAGAGTAATGTATCCAGGGGTAGGGAGGAGTAGGGAGACCTTACTGCCTTACTGCCAGCCAGAGTAATGTATCCAGGGGTAGGGAGGAGTAGGGAGACCTTCCTGCCTTACTGCCAGCCAGAGTAATGTCTCCAGGGGTAGGGAGGAGTAGGAGAGACCATTAATGGCTCCAGGTGTAGGGAGGAGTAGGGAGGAGTAGGGAGTAGGGTGACCTTACTGCCATCCAGAGTAATGGCTCCAGGGGTAGGGAGGAGTAGGGAGACCAGGGTTTAGGGAGACTGCCTTACTGCCATCCAGAGTAATGGCTCCAGGTGTAGGGAGGAGTAGGGAGGAGTAGGGAGTAGGGTGACCTTACTGCCTTACTGCCATCCAGAGTAATGTCTCCAGGGGTAGGGAGGAGTAGGGAGACCTTACTGCCAGCCAGAGTAATGTCTCCAGGGTTAGGGAGGAGTAGGGAGACCTTACTGCCTTACTGCCATCCAGAGTAATGTCTCCAGGGGTAGGGAGGAGTAGGGAGACCTTACTGCCTTACTGCCATCCAGAGTAATGTCTCCAGGGGTAGGGAGGAGTAGGGAGACCTTACTGCCAGCCAGAGTAATGTCTCCAGGGGTAGGGAGGAGTAGGGAGACCTTACTGCCTTACTGCCATCCAGAGTAATGTCTCCAGGGGTAGGGAGGAGTAGGGAGACCTTACTGCCTTACTGCCATCCAGATTAATGGCTCCAGGGGTAGGGAGGAGTAGGGAGACCTTACTGCCTTACTGCCATCCAGAGTAATGTCTCCAGGGGTAGGGAGGAGTAGGGAGACCTTACTGCCTTACTGCCATCCAGAGTAATGGCTCCAGGTGTAGGGAGGAGTAGGGAGTAGGGTGACCTTACTGCCTTACTGCCATCCAGAGTAATGTCTCCAGGGGTAGGGAGGATTAGGGAGACCTTACTGCCAGCCAGAGTAATGTCTCCAGGGTTAGGGAGGAGTAGGGAGACCTTACTGCCTTACTGCCATCCAGAGTAATGTCTCCAGGGGTAGGGAGGAGTAGGGAGACCTTACTGCCTTACTTCCATCCAGAGTAATGTCTCCAGGGGTAGGAAGGAGTAGGGAGACCTTACTGCCTTACTGCCAGCCAGAGTAATGTCTCCAGAGGTAGGGAGGAGTAGGGAGTAGGGTGACCTTATTGCCAGCCAGAGTAATGTCTCCAGGGGTAGGGTGGAGTAGGGAGACCTTACTGCCTTACTGCCAGCCAGAGTAATGTCTCCAGGGGTAGGGAGGAGTAGGGAGACCTTACTGCCTTACTGCCATCCAGAGTAATGTCTCCAGGGGTAGGGTGGAGTAGGGAGACCTTACTGCCTTACTGCCAGCCAGAGTAATGTCTCCAGGGGTAGGGAGGAGTAGGGAGACCTTTACTGCCTTACTGCCATCCAGAGTAATGGCTCCAGGTGTAGGGAGGAGTAGGGAGACCTTACTGCCATCCAGAGTAATGGCTCCAGGGGTAGGGAGGAGTAGGGAGACCTTGGTATGTTTGTCACCTCATTAAATTAAGTCTTCCAGTCAGCATGGAGGTAGGGGTGACAGATTGGAAGAGAATGCACATTCAGAGAGTAACTGACAGAGATGAACATAGGGAGAGGAGGGATAATGGATAGAGATGAACAGAGGGAAAAAAATCAAATCAAATTTTATTTGTCACATACACATGGTTAGCAGATGTTAATGCGAGTGTAGCGAAATGCTTGTGCTTCTAGTTCCGACAATGCAGTAATAACGAGCAAGTGATCTAACTAACAATTCCAAAAAAACTACTGTCTTATACACAGTGTAAGGGGATAAAGAATATGTACATAAGGATATATGAATGAGTGATGGTACAGAGCAGCATAGGCAAGATACAGTAGATGATATCGAGTACAGTATATACATATGAGATAAGTATGTAAACCAAGTGGCATAGTTAAAGTGGCTAGTGATACATGTATTACATAAGGATGCAGTCGATGATATAGAGTACAGTATCAACATATGCATATGAGATGAACAATGTAGGGTAAGTAACATTATATAAGGTAGCATTGTTTAAAGTGGCTAGTGATATATTTACATCATTTCCCATCAATTCCCATGATTAAAGTGGCTGGAGTAGAGTCAGTGTCATTGACAGTGTGTTGGCAGTAGCCACTCAATGTTAGTGGTGGCTGTTTAACAGTCTGATGGCCTTGAGATAGAAGCTGTTTTTCAGTCTCTCGGTCCCAGCTTTGATGCACCTGTACTGACCTCGCCTTCTGGATGACAGCAGGGTGAACAGGCAGTGGCTCGGGTGGTTGATGTCCTTGATGATCTTTATGGCCTTCCTGTAGCATCGGGTGGTGTAGGTGTCCTGGAGGGCAGGTAGTTTGCCCCCGGTGATGCGTTGTGCAGACCTCACTACCCTCTGGAGAGCCTTACGGTTGAGGGCGGTGCAGTTGCCATACCAGGCGGTGATACAGCCCGCCAGGATGCTCTCGATTGTGCATCTGTAGAAGTTTGTGAGTGCTTTTGGTGACAAGCCGAATTTCTTCAGCCTCCTGAGGTTGAAGAGGCGCTGCTGCGCCTTCCTCACGATGCTGTCTGTGTGAGTGGACCAATTCAGTTTGTCTGTGATGTGTATGCCGAGGAACTTAAAACTTGCTACCCTCTCCACTACTGTTCCATCGATGTGGATGGGGGTGTTCCCTCTGCTGTTTCCTGAAGTCCACAATCATCTCCTTAGTTTTGTTGACGTTGAGTGTGAGGTTATTTTCCTGACACCACACTCCGAGGGCCCTCACCTCCTCCCTGTAGGCCGTCTCGTCGTTGTTGGTAATCAAGCCTACCACTGTTGTGTCGTCCGCAAACTTGATGATTGAGTTGGAGGCGTGCATGGCCACGCAGTCGTGGGTGAACAGGGAGTACAGGAGAGGGCTCAGAACGCACCCTTGTGGGGCCCCAGTGTTGAGGATCAGCGGGGAGGAGATGTTGTTGCCTACCCTCACCACCTGGGGGCGGCCCGTCAGGAAGTCCAGTACCCAGTTGCACAGGGCGGGGTCGAGACCCAGGGTCTCGAGCTTGATGACGAGCTTGGAGGGTACTATGGTGTTGAATGCCGAGCTGTAGTCGATGAACAGCATTCTCACATAGGTATTCCTCTTGTCCAGATGGGTTAGGGCAGTGTGCAGTGTGGTTGAGATTGCATCGTCTGTGGACCTATTTGGGCGGTAAGCAAATTGGAGTGGGTCAAGGGTGTCAGGTAGGGTGGAGGTGATATGGTCCTTGACTAGTCTCTCAAAGCACTTCATGATGACGGATGTGAGTGCTACGGGGCGGTAGTCATTTAGCTCAGTTACCTTAGCTTTCTTGGGAACAGGAACAATGGTGGCCCTCTTGAAGCATGTGGGAACAGCAGACTGGTATAGGGATTGATTGAATATGTCCGTAAACACACCGGCCAGCTGGTCTGCGCATGCTCTGAGGGCGCGGCTGGGGATGCCGTCTGGGCCTGCAGCCTTGCGAGGGTTTACACGTTTAAATGTCTTACTCACTTCGGCTGCAGTGAAGGAGAGACCGCATGTTTCCGTTGCAGGCCGTGTCAGTGGCACTGTATTGTCCTCAAAGCGGGCAAAAAAGTTATTTAGTCTGCCTGGGAGCAAGACATCCTGGTCCGTGACTGGGCTGGGTTTCTTCCTGTAGTCCGTGATTGACTGTAGACCCTGCCACATGCCTCTTGTGTCTGAGCCGTTGAATTGAGATTCTACTTTGTCTCTGTACTGGCGCTTAGCTTGTTTGATAGCCTTGCGGAGGGAATAGCTGCACTGTTTGTATTCAGTCATGTTACCAGACACCTTGCCCTGATTAAAAGCAGTGGTTCGTGCCTTCAGTTTCACACGAATGCTGCCATCAATCCACGGTTTCTGGTTAGGGAATGTTTTAATCGTTGCTATGGGAACGACATCTTCAACGCACGTTCTAATGAACTCGCACACCGTATCAGCGTATTCGTCAATGTTGTTGTCTGACGCAATACGAAACATCTCCCAGTCCACGTGATGGAAGCAGTCTTGGAGTGTGGAGTCAGCTTGGTCGGACCAGCGTTGGACAGACCTCAGCGTGGGAGCTTCTTGTTTTAGTTTCTGTCTGTAGGCAGGGATCAACAAAATGGAGTCGTGGTCAGCTTTTCCGAAAGGGGGCGGGGTAGGGCCTTATATGCGTCGCGGAAGTTAGAGTAACAATGATCCAGGGTCTTTCCACCCCTGGTTGCGCAATCGATATGCTGATAAAATTTAGGGAGTCTTGTTTTCAGATTAGCCTTGTTAAAATCCCCAGCTACAATGAATGCAGCCTCCGGATAAATCGTTTCCAGTTTGCAGAGAGTTAAATAAAGTTCGTTCAGAGCCATCGATGTGTCTGCTTGGGGGGGGATATATACGGCTGTGATTATAATCGAAGAGAATTCTCTTGGTAGATAATGCGGTCTACATTTGATTGTGAGGAATTCTAAATCAGGTGAACAGAAGGATTTGAGTTCCTGTATGTTTCTTTCATCACACCATGTCATGTTGGCCATAAGGCATACGCCCCCGCCCGTCTTCTTACCAGAAAGATGTTTGTTTCTGTCGGCGCGATGCGTGGAGAAACCCGCTGGCTGCACCGCTTCGGATTGAGTCTCTCCAGTTAGCCATGTTTCCGTGAAGCAGAGAACGTTACAGTCTCTGATGTCCCTCTGGAATGCTACCCTTGCTCGGATTTCATCAACCTTGTTGTCAAGAGACTGGACATTGGCAAGAAGAATGCTAGGGAGTGGTGCACGATGTGCCCGTCTCCGGAGTCTGACCAGAAGACCGCTTCGTTTCCCTCTTTTTCTGAGTCATTTTTTTTTTTTGGTCGCTGCATGTGATCCACTCGGTTACACTGGTTGTAAGGCAGAACACAGGATCCGCATCGCGAAAAACATATTCTTGGTCGTACTGATGGTGAGTTGACGCTGATCTTATATTCAGTAGTTCTTCTCGGCTGTATGTAATGAAACCTAAGATGACCTGGGGTACTAGTGTAAGAAATAACACGTAAAAAAACAAAAAACTGCATAGTTTCCTAGGAACGCGAAGCGAGGCGGCCATCTCTGTCGGCGCCGGAAGTACTGTATGTCTTCCGAGAGGAGGGATAGAGATGAACAGAGGGAGAGGAGGGATAGAGGAAGAGGAGGGATAGTGATGAACAGAGGAAGAGGAGGGAGAGTGATGAACAGAGGGAGGGAAGGGATAGAGATGAACAGAAGGAGAGGAGGGATAGAGATGAACAGAAGGAGAGGAGGGATAGAGATGAACAGAAGGAAGGTGAGTCAGGAGGGCGAGACAGAAGGAGGGAGATAGAGAAAGGTGGAGGGAGTTGAAGGCAGGGAAGCAGAGCTAGGGAGAAAGATATGCATGTGAGAACAAGATAGAGATTAATAAAAACCGAGGGAGGAGGTAGAGAGAACAAGAGACTGAAAGAGCAGGCAAAAGAGAGAAAATGGGATAGTGAAAGAGAGAGGGGGCATGAGTGAAGGGGGCAGAGAGAGGGGTAGAGCGGGAGAGAGGGGTAAGGGAAGAGAGAGAAGGACAAAGAGGGGTAGAGTGGGAGAGAGGGGTAAAGAGAGAGGGAAATAGATGGGTAAGGGAGAGAGGGGTAAGGGTAGAAGGAGAACGAGAGGGAGACAGAGAGGGGGAGGAGGGGAATCAGACAGAGATAGGAGGGGGAAGGAGACAGATAGGCAGCGAAAGGAGGGGGAAGGAGACAGATAGGCAGCGAAAGGAGGGAGAAGGAGACCGAGGCAGAGAGAGGAGGCAAGTAGAAAGAGCGAGGCAGAGAGAGGAGGCAAGTAGAAAGAGCGAGGCAGAGAGAGGAGGCAAGTAGAAAGAGAGAGGTAGAGAGTGGAGGCAAGTAGAAAGAGCGAGGCAGAGAGAGGAGGCAAGTAGAAAGAGCGAGGCAGAGAGAGGAGGCAAGTAGAAAGAGCGAGGCAGAGAGAGGAGGCAAGTAGAAAGAGCGAGGCAGAGAGAGGAGGCAAGTAGAAAGAGAGAGGTAGAGAGTGGAGGCAAGTAGAAAGAGCGAGGCAGAGAGAGGAGGCAAGTAGAAAGAGCGAGGCAGAGAGAGGAGGCAAGTAGAAAGAGCGAGGCAGAGAGAGGAGGCAAGTAGAAAGATAGAGGTAGAGAGTGGGCCCTGACAGTAAATCTCAGTAAGACAAAACAAATGGTGTTCCAAAAAAGGTCCAGTTGCCAGGACCACATATACAAATTCCTTCTAGACACCGTTGCCCTAGAGCACACAAAAAACTATACATACCTCTGCCAAAACGTCAGCGCCACTGGTAACTTCCACAAAGCTGTGAACAAGCTGAGAGACAAGGCAGGAAGGGTTTTCTATGCCATCAAAAGGAACATCAAATTCGACATACCAATTAGGATCTGGCTAAAAATACTTGAATCAGTTATAGAACCCAATGCCCTGTATGGTTGTGAGGTCTGAGGTCTGCTCACCAACCAATAATTCTCAAAACACAAAATAATGCATGCAGAGCAGAATTAGGCCAATACCCACTAATGATCCAAAATCCAGAAAAGAGACGTTATATTCTACAGCCACCTAAAAGGAAGCGATTCCCAAACCTTCCATAACAAAGCCATCACCTACAGAGAGATGAACCTGGAGAAGAGTCCCCTAAGCAAGCTGGTCCTGGGGCTCTGTCAACAAACACAAAGTGACCCCACAGAGCCCCAGGACAGCAACACAATTTGACCCAACCAAATCATGAGAAAACAAAAAGATAATTACCTGACACATTGGAAAGAATTAACAAAGAAAACTGAGCAAACTAGAATGCTATTTGGCCCTAAACAGAGAGTACACAATGGCAGAATACCTGACCACTGTGACTTACCCGGAATTAAGGAAAGCTTTGACTATGTACTATAGCCTTGCTATTAAGAAAGACCACCGTGAAATACCACAGTGTGCCATCACAGCAGCAATATTTGTGATCTGTTGCCACAAGAAAAGGGCAACCAGTGAAGAACACTATTGTAAATACAACCCATATTTTATGTTGATTTATTTTCCTTTTTATACTTCAACTATTTGCACATCGTTAAAACACTGCATATAGACATAAAATGTCTTTATTCTTTTTGAGCTTCTGTTTGTTTAATGTTTACTGTTAAGTTGTATTTTTTATTTCACTTTATTTTTTTTATCTACTTCACTTGCTTTGGCAATGTTAACACATGTTTCTCATGCTAATAAAGCCCTTACATTGAATTGAATTGAGAGGAGGAGAAGGAGAAAGAGAAAGAGCTAGAGAGAGGAGTGAGGGAGGGAGGAGGGGGAAAGAGAAAGAGAGGAGGAGTGAGGGAGGGAGAGAGAGGGGAGGAGGGGGAAAGAGAAAGAGAGGAGTGGTAGCACTGGGAGGGAGTGTATGGAAGCCCAGACAGCAGACAGGACAGAAGTGCTGAGTCAAACATATGGAAATCACACAGACTGTCTGGGGAGCTGCTAGCTAGAGATTCAACCACTCAGTCAGACTCACTGTAAAATACTGTTTATTACCCCCTCGCTCCTACTGTGTCTAATACCACACTTCACACACCATTCTATAACTACAACTAGAGACCAGGCTACATAAAACTACATAACTACACATCACACAACTAGAGACCAGGCTACATAAAACTACATAACTACACATCACACACCATTCTATAACTACAACTAGAGACCAGGCTACATACAACTACATAACTACACATCACACACCATTCTATAACTACAACTAGAGACCAGGCTACATACAACTACATAACTACACATCACACACCATTCTATAACTACAACTAGAGACCAGGCTACATACAACTACATAACTACACATCACACACCATTCTATAACTACAACTAGAGACCAGGCTACATAAAACTACATAACTACACATCACACAACTAGAAACCAGGCTACATAAAACTACATAACTACACATCACACACCATTCTATAACTACAACTAGAGACCAGGCTACATACAACTACATAACTACACATCACACACCATTCTATAACTACAACTAGAGACCAGGCTACATACAACTACATAACTACACATCACACAACACCAGGCTTCATAACTACACATCACACAACTAGAGACCAGGCTACATACATAAACATCACACACCACTATAACTACAACTAGAGACCAGGCTACATACAACTCATAACTACACATCACACAACTAGAGACCAGGCTACATAAAACTACATAACTACACATCACACACCATTCTATAACTACAACTACACACCATTCTATAACTACAACTAGAGACCAGGCGACATACAACTACATAACTACACATCACACAACTAGAGACCAGGCTACATAAAACTACATAACTACACATCACACACCATTCTATAACTACAACTAGAGACCAGGCTACATACAACTACATAACTACACATCACACACCATTCTATAACTACAACTAGAGACCAGGCTACATACAACTACATAACTACACATCACACACCATTCTATAACTACAACTAGAGACCAGGCTACATAAAACTACATAACTACACATCACACACCATTCTAACTACACATCACACAACTAGAGAACCAGGCTACATAAAACTACATAACTACACATCACACACCATTCTATAACTACAACTAGAGACCAGGCTACATAAAACTACATAACTACACATCACACACCATTCTATAACTACAACTAGAGACCAGGCTACATACAACTCAATAACTACACATCACACAACTAGAGACCAGGCTACATAAAACTACATAACTACACATCACACACCATTCTATAACTACAACTAGAGACCAGGCGACATACAACTACATAACTACACATCACACAACTAGAGACCAGGCTACATACAACTCAATAACTACACATCACACACCATTCTATAACTACAACTAGAGACCAGGCTACATAAAACTACATAACTACACATCACACACCATTCTATAACTACAACTAGAGACCAGGCTACATACAACTCAATAACTACACATTACACAACTAGAAACCAGGCTACATACAACTCAATAACTACACATCACACAACTAGAAACCAGGCTACATACAACTCAATAACTACACATCACACAACTAGAAACCAGGCTACATACAACTCAATAACTACACATCACACAACTAGAAACCAGGCTACATACAACTCAATAACTACACATCACACAACTAGAAACCAGGCTACATACAACTAATAACTCACACAACTAGAGACCACACATCACACAACTAGAAACCAGGCTACATACAACACATAATAACTACACATAGAGACCAGGCTACATAAAACTACATAACTACACATCACACAACTAGAAACCAGGCTACATACAACTACATAATAACATACACATCACACAACTAGAAACCAGGCTACATACAACTACAATAACTACACACTACAACTAGGAACAACAGCCAGTGTCACCTATTTAGAACCAGGCTACATAAAACTACATAACTACACATACCATTCTATAACTACAACTAGAGACCAGGCTTAATGAAGCCTTAAAACTACATAACTACACATCACACACCATTCTATAACTAAACTAGAGACCAGGCTACATAAAACTACATAACTACACATCACACACCATTCTATAACTATAAGGCTACATAAAACTTATACACATAGATGCTACATAAAACTACATAACTACACATCACACACCATTCTATTCAACTAGACCAGGCTACATAAAACTACATAACACAGTACATACAACTAGAGACCAGGCCAGTTAGAGAGGCTAACTAGAGACCAGTTACAACTCATAACAGCTCACACACTACAAACAGGCTTCACTCGTTGGCTGTCGTAGCTTCACTTAGGAAACAAAACAAACAAATAGAATGAATGAAACAGGGAGGAATGTGTGTGTTTCTTTGCTTGTGTGTGTTTGTGTGCGCACATGTGTGTTTGGCTGTGTTTACAGATGTACACTACTGACCAAAAGTATGTGGACACCTGCTCATCAACATCTAATTCCAAAATCATGGGCATTAATATGTTGATCCCCTTTGCTGATATAACAGCCGTCACTCTTCTGGGAATCCTTTCCACTAGATGTTGGAACATTGCTGCGGGGACTTGCTTCCATTCAGCAACAAGAGCGTTAGTGAGGTCAGACACTGATGTTGGGCGATTAGACCTGGCTTGCAGTCAGCGTTCCAATTCATCCCAAAGGTGTTCGATGGGGTTGAGGTCAGGGCTCTGTGCAGGCCAGTCAAGTTCTTCCACACTGATCTCGACAAACCATTTCTGTATGGACCTCGCTTTGTGCACGGGGGAATTGTCATGCTGAAACAGGAAAGGGCCTTCCCCAAACTGTTACCACAAAGTTGGAAGCACAGAATCGTCTAGAATTTCTTTGTCTGATGTTGCATTAAGAATTCCCTTCACTGGAACTAAGGGGCTTGGATCATGAAGAACAGCCCCAGACCATTATTCCTCCTTCACCAAAGTTTACAGTTGGAACTATGCATTCGGTCAGGTAGCGTTCTCCTGCTATTCTCCAAAACCAAGATTAGTCCGTCGGACTGAGATTCATCACTCCAGAGAACGCGTTTCCACTGCTCCAGAGTCCAATGGCGGCGAGCTTTACACCACTCCAGCCGACGCTTGGCATTGCGCATGGCTTGTTTGCAGCTGCTCGGCCATGGAAACCCATTCCATGAAGCTCCCGACGAACACTTCTTGTGCTGACGTTGATTCCAGAGGCAGTTTGGAACTCAGTTGTGACTGTTGCAACCGAGGACAGATGATTTTTACTCGCTACACACTTCAACACTCTGCGGTCGTGTTTGTGAGCATGTGTGGCCTACCACGATGCTGAGCCGTTGTTGATCCTTGAATTTTCCACTTCACAGCAGCTCTAGCAGGGCAAAAATTTGACAAACTGACTAGTTGGAAAGGTGGCATCCTATGAAGGTGCCACGTTGAAAGTCACTGAGCTCTTCTGTAAGGCCATTCTACTGCCAATGTTTGTCTATGGAGATTACATAGCTGTGTGTTCCATTTTATACACCTGTCAGTAACAGGTATGGCTGAAATAGCCGAATCCACTCATTTGAAGGGCTGTCCACATACTTTTGTATATACAGTACCAGTCAAAAGTTTGGACACACCTACTCATTCCAGGGGTTTTCTACATTGTAGAATAATAGTGAAGACATCAAAACTATGGAATCATGTAGTAACCAAAAAAGTGTTAAACAAATTAAAATATATGTTATATTTGAGATTCTTCAAAGTAGCCACCCTTTGCTTTAATGACAGCTTTGCACACTCTTAGCATTCTCTCAACCAGCTTCATGAGGTAGTCACCTGGAATGCATTTCAATTAACAGGTATGCCTTGTTAAAAGTTCATTATTGGAATTTGTTTCCTTTTTAATGTGTTTGAGCCAATCAGTTGTGTTGTAACAAGGTAGTGTTGGTATACAGAAGATAGTCCATATTATGGCAAGAACAGCTCAACTAAGCAAAGAGAAATGACAGTCCATCATTACTTTAAAACATGAAGGTCAGTCAATCCGGAAAATGTCAAGAATTTTGAAAGTTTCTTCAGGTTAAAACCAAGAGTCCATACCATGCCATCCATTACGTCGCAAAAACCATCAAGCACTTGTCACGTCTGCTCCCCCCCGGCGTTTATGGGCGCCAGGCTGCCCTGCATCACGCACTCCTGCCATCCATTACGTACACCTGCCTTCCCTCGTCACACGCCTCAGCGATATTGGACTCACCTGGACTCACTCATCACCTGTTATTACCTCCCCTATATTTGTCAGTTCCCTGCTCTGTTCCCCACTGCTGCATTCATTGTCTTTTGTCTGTATTCTTACTTTGCTGACGCTGTTCCTGTCTGGTTCCATGTCCGTTCTTTATTAAATGTTTGACTCCCCGTACCTGCTTCATCTCTCCAGCATCAATTCATGTGACAACGCTATGATGAAACTGGCTTTCATGAGGACTGCCACAGGAAAGGAAGACCCAGAGTTACCCCTGCTGCAGAGGATAAGTTCATTAGAATTACCAGTACTCAGCATACTGTATGTGGGAACTCCTTCAAGACTGTTGGAAAAGCATTCCAGGTAAAGCTGGTTGAGAGAATGCCAAGGGTCTGCAAAGCTGTGCAAAGGGTGGCTACTTTGAAGAATATAAAATAAATTTGGATTTGTTTAACACTTTTTTGTTTATTACATGATTCCATGTGTGTTATTTCATAGTTTTGATGTCTTCACTATTATTCTACAATGTAGAAAATAGTAAAAATACAGAAAAACCCTTCAATGAGTAGGTGTTTTCAAACGTTTGACTGGTACTGCATAGTGTTTGTGTTTGTGTGTGTGTGTGGTATAACCACCATGGGTTTTCTGTGGTCTAAACAGGGAGACTGCAATGCAGCTATTTATAGTGTGTGTTTGGTGCTGTCGACAGAGGAGAGGAAAGCCTGCAGCTCCCTTTCTCTCTCATCTCTCACTTTCTCTCTCTCTCTTTCTCTTCCCCTCTTCCTCCCAACAGGGGAGCTGTGGGACCAAGATAAGTGCCCAGACTGCTCTCACCAAACACACACACACATACACACACAGCTCCCATCGGGCAGCGGCTTACCTCAAAGTGCATTGGGTTTAAAGAATGGAAGTGTCACTGTGAAAATGTAAACAGCTAGGCTTATTTCCCTTTTAAATGCCCCTGCATGTTATAGAGAAAACACTCACTATTCACTACATTTACATTAAGAGCAGTAGCTCATGTTATTGACACTATTTGACATTTTGAGGAATATAAGACACATATTTCACTTAGCCTGCATTTCAAATGACACCCTAATACCCCCATATAGTGCACTACTTGTCAAAAGTAGTGCACTATAGGGAACAGAGTGGGGTGCCCCTCGATGCCCTTAAATCGCCAGGTTTACACAGCTCTGGTCTACACAGCTCTGGTCTAAAGTAGTTCATCACAGTAGGGCACTACATGGAGAATATGGTGTCATTTGAGATGTGACCTTCGATTAAATCCAACTCTCTTTTCTGATTGACAGGTTTAAACAGATCATCCCTAAATTGGACCCGCCTCCCCCGTCCTTCAACCGTAAGCGAGCCAGCCGAACTGTCTCTCCGGGGTTGGAGTTCAACCCGCTGACCATGCCCCTGACCACACAAGTAGACGGGAATGGTGGCGTTCCGAGCCGGAGCGAGAGCCTGTCCTTCCCAGACATCACGCCCTGCTCCCTCTCTTCCGGACTCTCAGGAGACTTCCACCAGCTCAGCAACGGAGGCGGCGAAAGTGGCTCGTGCGGCTCAGCTAGCGAGGATTCCGGCGTCCGCTCCGAGACTAAATCGCATCTCTCGCCTCTCCACGACGAAGAGGACCCGTTTGGGGACAGGGGGGCGTTCCTGACTGCCTCTAGCGGCTGTGGCAGCCCCCTAGAAGACATGAAGGGGGAATCTGCGCCCCTGTCATGCGTCACCACCACCCCAGGCACACACGAGGACAGCTACGAGCACACGCTCCCCTTCTCCTCCCCCATCAATGACACCTGTCTGCACATCAGCTTCTCAGAGGATGAGTTGCTGGACAGCAGCCCTGAGGACTCCAGTGTCCCACAACGGAGCTAGGAAGACGGGCTGGGAGAGCTACTACAGGCCGTGACTTCATTAGAGGCCTCTGGGGCTGGGGGCTCCTAGCTGACTGATGCTGCAACAGACACCACACAATAAAATGACTGACACAGACTGTTATCAGAGCTTCTAACGCACTCTGAAATGCAATAGTGTTTTGTAGGCCTCATTCGGTCCATATTCCTAAAATGTTGAGTGAGCTGGATTTCAAGACTAGTTTTTCTGTCCTTTCACAACACACAGCTGGACAGAATTGTACATGACCTGAACATATTTCAACACATTCACAGAAAAGGAACATGAAATGATCTATTATTCTATAAATTATTGCCATATGGACAGATCCTAGTATTTTTATAGAGAATAATGATTTTATTTGTTATTGGTAAATAAGTAGAGAATTGAGAATAATCATGTAGCAGAAGTCTTTCACTGTTAATGTAGCCTATAGTGTCAGTGACAAGTTAGTAGTCAAGATGCTTTAAATGTATTTCATTACATACTCTCAACTCATTTACAGGGTGTTCAACACCAAGCGTTACGGAAGTCAAAGTGGAATGTTGTGGGAACGTTGTGGGAACGTTGGATGTGAAGTGCTGTGGTGTTGAGAACAGCTGCCCTCTCTCAGACATCAGACTATGAAGAGTTATGAAGAAAGGAACAGGGAAGTGATAGAAAAGGAACAGCGAATGGAAGAGAAGTGGTGATGGAACTGTGTTTGGTCACTCACACTCATACTCACAGTGTGGTAGTTTGATGATGTGTTTGGTCACTCACACTCATACTCACAGTGTGGTAGTTTGATGATGTGTGTTTGGTCACTCACACTCATACTCACAGTGTGGTAGTTTGATGATGTGTTTGGTCACTCACACTCATACTCACAGTGTGGTAGTTTGATGATGTGTTTGGTCACTCACACTCATACTCACAGTGTGGTAGTTTGATGATGTGTTTGGTCACTCACACTCATACTCACAGTGTGGTAGTTTGATGATGTGTTTGGTCACTCACACTCATACTCACAGTGTGGTAGTTTGATGATGTGTTTGGTCACTCACACTCATACTCACAGTGTGGTAGTTTGATGATGTGTTTGGTCACTCACACTCATTCACAGTGTGGTAGTTTGATGATGTGTTTGGTCACTCACACTCATACTCACAGTGTGGTAGTTTGATGATGTGTTTGGTTCACAGTGTGGTAGTTTGATGATGTGTTTGGTCACTCACACTCATACTCACAGTGTGGTAGTTTGATGATGTGTTTGGTCACTCACACTCATACTCACAGTGTGGTAGTTTGATGATGTGTTTGGTCACTCACACTCATACTCACAGTGTGGTAGTTTGATGATGTGTTTGGTCACTCACACTCATACTCACAGTGTGGTAGTTTGATGATGTGTTTGGTCACTCACACTCATACTCACAGTGTGATAGTTTGATGATGTGTTTGGTCACTCACACTCATACTCACAGTGTGGTAGTTTGATGATGTGTGTTTGGTCACTCACACTCATACTCACAGTGTGGTAGTTTGATGATGTGTTTGGTCACTCACACTCATACTCACAGTGTGGTAGTTTGATGATGTGTTTGGTCACTCACACTCATACTCACAGTGTGGTAGTTTGATGATGTGTTTGGTCACTCACACTCATACTCACAGTGTGGTAGTTTGATGATGTGTTTGGTCACTCACACTCATACTCACAGTGTGGTAGTTTGATGATGTGTTTGGTCACTCACACTCATACTCACAGTGTGGTAGTTTGATGATGTGTTTGGTCACTCACACTCATACTCACAGTGTGGTAGTTTGATGATGTGTTTGGTCACTCACACTCATACTCACAGTGTGGTAGTTTGATGATGTGTTTGGTCACTCACACTCATACTCACAGTGTGGTAGTTTGATGATGTGTTTGGTCACTCACACTCATACTCACAGTGTGATAGTTTGATGATGTGTTTGGTCACTCACACTCATACTCACAGTGTGGTAGTTTGATGATGTGTGTTTGGTCACTCACACTCATACTCACAGTGTGGTAGTTTGATGATGTGTTTGGTCACTCACACTCATACTCACAGTGTGGTAGTTTGATGATGTGTGTTTGGTCACTCACACTCATACTCAATGTTGGTTTTAGGGCTAGAAGAGGCAACGTGATTGGCTGAATGTTGGTTTTAGGGCTAGAAGAGGCAACGTGATTGGCTGAATGTTGGTTTTAGGGCTAGAAGAGGCAACATGATTGGCTGAATGTTGGTTTTAGGGCTAGAAGAGCCAACGTGATTGGCCGAATGTTGGTTTTAGGGCTAGAAAAGCCAACTTGATTGGCTGAATGTTGGTTTTAGGGCTAGAAGAGGCAACGTGATTGGCTGAATGTTGGTTTTAGGGCTAGTAAACAGCTCTGATCTGAAAAGCTGGCAAATGGCCTGATCAGCAGTGAAACCTAACATATGGTTCCAAGTGGAATGGTGTTATTAGATGAATGGTGAGGCATGAAAGGTTTAACAGCCCCACTTAGTGGCAAAAGGTTTTCAGGGATTTTTAGCTTTGATCAGAAGACCTACAGAGTGGAACGATAATTGGGAATCAGCGAGAGGCCTCAGGAGAAAAGACAAACTCACTGATGAATTATATCTCTCTCTCTCTATTTCACTTTCTCTATTTATCTATCTATCTCTCTGAAGTTCTGAATGACAGGGTATTTTTGCTAAGCCTGAGAGTTTGGGTCTCAGTTTAAATGAAGGAGATAGTGACATTGCTGCTGAGTGTTTGTTCATTTGGGGAATGGGAGGAAGCGAGCGATAGGAAAAAGTGTCATAACAGGTTAATAACAGGGTTAGTTCAGTAATTGTCTGTAAACATGGTCTCATGGTGAGAAACATGGCGATTGTCTCATCTCCATACTTACACAGGCTTTCTGTATGACAACTACAACAATAACAGATATATTTATATGCATGACTAGTCTAGGGCTTTATTTCTGGTCAGGTCACATGGTCAAGAACAACTCCTGGCCTTATGAGAGTGAGATAATGAGATTGAGTTAAACTGAAGACTTAAAATGAATTGAACAATAGTACCTACTCTAAATGTAGGCTTATTCTGGATGGCAGGTTGAGGTGATGAGGTGGTGGTTAAGGAGAGATATGATTGGACGGCAGTACAGGTGTGGACTGGTGATTGGCAAGAAGGAATCGGAGGAGCTGAAGAGAGGGCGGCTTTTCTTTCCAACACTTTGAAGGAGAGAAAAACACAGCAATAATAAAGGAATGAATGAATAAAAGACGAGTTGAACAACTGCTGTATTCACCTGTTGTTTCTCTTGAAGGACTCTAGTTCCTCATTCAAAATAGGGTTTGTTTGGTGTCTTAGATTCTCAACTACACAAATATAGCGTTCCAAATAGCCCCTTATAACCTCTATAGTGCACTTGGGGGTAGTGGGGTGCCATTTGGGATGCGGTCGTTAATGAAGTTTATATATACAGCATAAAGAGAGTCATGAAGACAGGACTTTCAGAAGGGAACTGAGGGACAAGCAGAGACACATAGAAAGAGTTATTTTTAGAGAATAACAATGTATAACTTTAATTTCACATAAATGACATACATTAAAATGTGGGTAATGTGGCCTCCCGAGTGGCGCAGCGGTATAAGGCACTGCATCGCGGTATAAGGCACTGCATCGCGGTATAAGGCACTGCATCGCGGTATAAGGCACTGCATCGCGGTATAAGGCACTGCATCGCGGTATAAGGCACTGCATCGCGGTATAAGGCACTGCATCGCGGTATAAGGCACTGCATCGCGGTATAAGGCACTGCATGCATAAGGCACTGCATTGCGGTATAAGGCACTGCATCGCGGTATAAGGCACTGCATCGCAGTATAAGGCACTGCATCGCAGTATAAGGCACTGCATCGCGGTATAAGGCACTGCATCGCGGTATAAGGCACTGCATCGCGGTATAAGGCACTGCATCGCGGTATAAGGCACTGCATCGCGGTATAAGGCACTGCATCGCAGTGCTTGAGACGTCGCTACAGACCCGGGTTCGATCCCGGGCTGTGTTGCAGCCGGCCATGAGGCGGTGCACAATTGGCCCAGTCTCGTCTGGGTTAGAGGAGGGTTTGGCCGGCAGGGATGTCTTTGTCCTGCTGACACAGTCGCCAGTTGTTTCCTCTGACACATTGGTGCGGCTGGCTTTCGGGTTAAGCGAGCAGTGTGTAAAGAAGTGAGGCTTGGTTGGGTTGTGTTTCGGAAGACACAATCCTGACCTTTGCCTCTCCCGAGTCCGTACTGGAGTTGCAGCGATGGTGTAACGCTCGTCCTCTTCTTCTGACGAGGAGTCGCAAGGATCGGACCAATGCGCAGCGTGGAAAGTGTTCATTATATTTATTTATAACTCAGAACACTAAAACAAAAATAACAATCAGAACAACGATTGACAGCTGCCTCTGATTGAGAACCATACCAGGCCAAACACATAAAAAAACAAAACTAGAACAACACATAGACTGCCCACCCCAACTCACGCCCTGACCAACCTAAACAAGAAACATAACAAAGGAACTAAGGTCAGAACGTGACAGATGGGACAAAACTGTAACTACCAATTGGCTATCACAAAATCTGGGAGAACAAGTACAAAACAATATGTATAGAGAGAGGAACAGTCATTAAGCTGTTGTATTTTCAAACAGGAAAATAACATTGACACACACACACACACACACACAAAACGAAGGTACCCATAAGTAATGGATGGTTGATATTTGAAGCAGCCTCTTCCCCCTGACATTTGGAATTCTGTAAATGAACTTTTTGGGTCATTTTACCCATGGGTTGATTCGCAGAAGAGCATCATGAATTCTAATTTCTCTGAGTCGTGGTGTATCTTCGTGATGTACATTGAGATACAGCCACTGAATGAATAGCTAACCTATTTAGACAAAGGTTTGAGTGTTCTTCCCAAGGCGTCAGGCCTCAAGAAACACCACCACTGATGAACAGGTCTACCATACATCGCCTGTACTGAGGAAAAAATATATTTGAGATATAACTTATACGTTAATTTGGCTGGTTCTTTACTGTACTGTCAACTATATTATGTGATTGCTCTGTAAATACAGAGCACAGCCATGCACTTAATCATACCCGGAACTAAATTTGCTTGCTATTGTGACAACATTCTGATGTGGTCTATACTTTATGCGATTCACATACCTGTGAGAAGGCCTCAAGAAACAGACAAACGCCAATGTCAAGGAATACTTCATAATGGCAGTGCTGAGGAAGTACTCAGACAGAGGTTTTTAACGTAGTTCCAGGCTTCACTCAAACACAATCCTCCTTCCAGGCTCTATTAAATGAAGTGAGACAGCAGAGACTGGGCGAGGGGTAATGACTCGTAGCGTCTCAGTCCGTAGGGCCACAACACAATCACAGGCCAATTAGACACAGCAGCTCTGTTTAAGCTGGCGCGATATGCAGGTTTTTATACCGTCATACCGTACCAGCATATGATATTACTGAATATACACGCACATATACACGCACACAAGGGGTGCTATAAAAAAAATACAATTACCAAACAATTTAGGCAACAGGAATCTTGATCCAGGACGGGATTGAATGTCTCTGCTGGCACCAGTAAGCTTGATCTTGACATCTAGCCACTTAGCTAGCAAGTTAGCAAACCAAATCCAAAGCTGGAGCCCTGAGCTGCATACCATTTATTTGAGCAGTGGCGTAGCACACACCCCCGCAGCCGAAATACCCTGGTATAGGGTATAAACGGTACATCACCCAAGCCTAACTCTGTTCTCTCTCATCTCCCCCCATCTTTTGCTCTTATCTCCCTTTCTCTCACTCTTCTCTCTTTCTCTCTCTCTCCCCCCTCTCTTTCCCTTCTCTCTCTCTCTTCCTCTTATCCCTTTCTCCCCCTCACGCTCTCTTTCCCTCTCCCTCTCTCTCTCATTCCTCTTATCCCTTTCTCTCTTAGCCCCCCTCCATTTTCTCCTCTCTCTCTCTCTCCCTCTCTCTCTCTCCCCCTCACGCCCCTCTCTTTCTCTCTCTCTTATCTCTCTCTCTGCCCCCTCTCTTCTCTCTCTCTCTCTCATTCTCTCTCTCCCCTATCTCTCTCTCCCTCTCCTTCTCTCCCCCTCTCTCTCTTCTCTCTCTTGCCCCTCTCTTTCCCTCTCTCATTTCTCCCTCTCTCTCTCTCTCTCTCTCTCTCTCTCTCTCTCTCTCTCTCTCCCCCTCTGTCTATCTCTCTCTCTCTCTTCTCCCCTCTCTTGCCCCTCTCTCCCCCCTCTCTCTCTCTCTCTCTCTCTCTCTCTTGCCCCTCTCTTTCTCTCTCTCTCTATCTCTCTCTCTTGCCCCTCTCTTTCTCTCTCTCTCTTCTCTCTCTCTTTCTCTCTTCTCTCTCTCTCTCTCTCTCTCTCTCTTCTCTCTCTCTTCTCTCTCTCTCTCTCTCTCTCTTGCCCCTCTTTTCTCTCTTATCCCTTTTCCCCTCTCTCTCTCTCTCTCTCTCTTGCCCCTCTCTTTCTCTCTTATTCCTTTTCCCCTCTCTCTTTTCTCTCTTCTAGTTGTCTGATTGGTTGGGAAAGGAAAGGGAAAGGGGTAACCTAGTCAGTTGTACAACTGAATGCATTCAACTGAAATGTGTCTTCCGCATTTAACCCAACCCCTCTGAATCAGATGCAGGTGCAGGGGGCTGCCTTAAGAGGCATCAACAGCCTGTTCTCTCTCTCTCTGTCTGTAACTACAGTACTAGAAACTTTGTATTTGAACTGACATGTTCTGCATATTAAGTTGGTGTGTTTTCTCTCTCTTATGTCATCCAAAAGCTTTCTTCTCACTAGCTCTCGTTCATTCTCTCTTTTCTCTCTCTCACTTCAATTTCAATTCAAAAAGGCTGTATTGGCATGGGAACCAGGTTTACATTGCCAAAGCACGTGGAATAGACAATAAACAAAAGAATAGACAATAAACAATCAGAACTTAACAGTGAAGAGTACACTCACAAATGTTATAGTATTGGCTATGTACAGTGTTGTAACAATGTGCAAATAGTTGAAGTATGAAAGGTAAAATAAATAAACAGTTGTATTTACACTGTTGATTGTGCTCCAATGGTTACCCTTTTCTTGTGGCAAAAGGTCACAAATATTGCTGCTGTGGTCGCGCTCTGTGTTCTTTCACCAAATAGATATGTGAGTTTATCAAGATTGGATTTGTTTTCACATTCTTTGTGGATCTGTGTAATCTGAGGGAAAAGTGTCTCTAATATGGTCATATATTTGGCAGGAGGTTAGGAAGTGCAGCTCGGTTTCCACCTCATTTTGTGGGCAGTGTGCACATAGCCTGTCTTCTCTTGAGAGCCAGGTCTGCCTACGGCGGTCTTTCTCAATAGCTTTCCTTAAATTTGGGTCAGTCACAGTGTTTGTTATGGAAGGTTTGCAAATTGCTTCTTTTTAGGTAGTTGTAGAATTTAATTGCTCTTTTCAGGATTTTGATATTTAGTGGGAATCGTCCTAATTCTCCTCTGCATGCATTATTCTCTCTCTCGCCTTCCCTAATCACTCTCTCCTTCGCTCTCTCTATGGTGTCTCTGAAGATTAGTCATTATTTATCTTCTACTGTCACACACCAGACTGGCCCGCCTCCACTGAGTGTCCCCCCTGCTGGTTGGCTGTGTCTGGGAGGCAGCTGTGATTGACAGAGCTAATCTGTAGGTGATAGGCGGCTTAACCATCCACTCAGTTGGTCAGTATCATGAAGTTGTAGGGGACCAGGGGGTTTGAAGCCTTCAAGTTGGGAATTCCCCTCTACTAACAACCCCAATAAGCTCTCAGGCGTGTACAGGAAGTTTGGAGGATCCAGTGATGCCCCTATTGTGTGTGTGCATGTGTGTGTCTATGTTTGTGTGTGTGAGTGCGTGCGTAAGTGTGTGTGTCTATGTGTGTGTGTGAGTGCGTGCGTGCGTAAGTGTGTGTGCCAAGACAGAGAAACCCCCTTCCATGTAATCAATCATGCTGGACGTGTGCCAGGTTTAGGAGAACACAACCACTCCTTCCGTCTCTCTGGAGGCAACCTCCCTCCATCAGAGTATGTTAATCACATGACATCTGAGCTCAATCTGATATACACAGACACACCTGCATACACTCACTCACACACATGCACACAGGCACACACACACACACACACACACACACCTTTAAAGCTTATATCCTACTGTGTCCTTCTTAGATCTGTCCAACACTATGTGTATATCTACCTTTGGCTCAGTTTAATACCAAGACATTGAGCGTTGCAGACCACAGTCAGAGCCTCCTTCATTACGGACTGTGATCTATCAAATCAATTTATTTTCACGCGCGCTGAATACAACCTTACAGTGAAATGCTTACTTACAGGCTCTAACCAATAGTGCAAAAAAGGTATTAGGTGAACAATAGGTAAGTAAAGAAATAAAACAACAGTAAAAAGACAGGCTATATACAGTAACAAGGCTCTAAAAGTCGAGAGGCTACATACAGGCACCAGTTAGTCAGGCTGATTGAGGTAGGATGTACATGTAGATGTGTCAGTAGTGTTTACCCCATGGACCAGGCTAATGCTGGGCAAGCTGTAGTGATCACAGAGGTGTTTTGGGAAAAAGAAGCATGAATGAGTCCAATAGATCCTTCTGTGTAGACAGACAGTGAAGACAGAGGTCACCCCATTCGCTGTCTTGTGGAAACACCCACTGGAGGATTAACAATAGATGTTTACCACTACATTTCTTGATTACATTTCAGTGTAATGGGATTACATAAAGGATTTATAACACATTTGTTTACAAGTCGTTGGGCGTTTACAATGGCCACTACATTCAGGTTTATAGATGATGACAGCAGGTTGTCTCTTCTTAATCTGTTATCGTCTGAATGGCAGAATGTTTGTGACATGAATAAAAGTGTTATAGCATCTTTACAAAATCCCAAATAGATATACTACCAACTCTTATAGGCCGTTTGCACTAAAACTATTTAGATTTCAAGTTTCTTCTAAACCTTTTGAAAGAAATCCTTGTATTTATTCCACTGTGTTTTCTTATAAAACAAAACGTTAAAAATAAGTATTTTTGGTTGAAAAGACGTCTACTAACCAATTTTGCTCACTGGGTTGTGTATTCTCATTTCCTGTTCTCACTGCTGCAGTAAGAATGTAAACAGACACGCGAGTCCCTGTTTCTCCAGAGCAGTCTTCACTCACTATCTCATGGCTTTATTAGGAAGCCAGGCGGTGAGGAGAAGTAAACCATACAGCCTGAGTCCCAAATGGCAGCCTATTCCCAATATAGTGCACTACTTTTGACCATAGCATGAGTGCTCTGGACAAAAGTAGTGGAAATCGGGTGCCACTTGGGACACAGATGTAAGAGGAGGGACCGTGGAGACTGACAGCACCCATTACCCAATAGTAGCTCGGAAAGTCATGTTAAGAAAATGGGTTTGTCCAATTGGATCTAATGAAAGGTTAGTGAGAACTCGTCCCCTTTGACTCTCCAGAGGAACATTTAGAAAATTACAAACATCTGTTCCTTTTCCATTGATGACATTGACGGTTTCCATTCAGAGCGGCTTTCCTCCCTCTCTTCCCTTTTGGGTTTTCTCTTTCCTTTCTATTATAGATCTCTCAATGTCTCTCTGTTGCTCTGTCTGAGGCAAGGACATGCACACAGACAAGGACATGCACACAGACAAGGACATGCACACAGACAAGGACATGCACACAGACAAGGACAAGCACACAGACAAGGACATGCACACAGACAAGGACACACAGACAAGGACATGCACACAGACAAGGACATGCACACAGACAAGGACATGCACACAGACAAGGACATGCACACAGACATGCACACACAAGGACATGCACACAGACAAGGACATGACAAGGACATGCACACAGACAGGACATGCACACAGACAAGGACATGCACACAGACAAGGACATGCACACAGACAAGGACATGCACACAGACAAGGACATGCACACAGACAAGGACATGCACACAGACAAGGACATGCACACAGGCAAGGACATGACATGCACACACACAGCACACAGACAAGGACATGCACACAGACAAGGACATGCAGCACACAGACAAGGACAGACAAGGACATGCACACAGACAAGGACATGCACACAGACAAGGACATGCACACAGACAAGGACATGACAGACAAGGACATGCACACAGACAAGGACATGCACACAGACAAGGACATGCACACAGACAAGGACATGCACACAGACAAGGACATGCACACAGACAAGGACATGCACACAGACAAGGACATGCACACAGACAAGGACATGCACACACACAGACAAGGACATGCACACAGACAAGGACATGCACACAGACAAGGACATGCACACAGACAAGGACATGCACACAGACAAGGACATGCACACAGACAAGGACAGCACACAGACAAGGACATGCACACAGACAAGGACATGCACACAGACAAGGACATGCACACAGACAAGGACATGCACACAGACAAGGACATGCACACAGACAAGGACATGCACACAGACAAGGACATGCACACAGACAAGGACATGCACACAGACAAGGACATGACAAGGACACAGACAAGGACATGCACACAGACAAGGACAAGCACACAGACAAGGACATGCACACACAAGGACAGACAAGGACATGCACACAGACAAGGACATGCACACAGACAAGGACATGCACACAGACAAGACAAGGACATGCACACAGACAAGGACATGCACACAGACAAGGACATGCACACAGACAAGGACATGACATGCACACAGACAAGGACATGCACACAGACAAGGACATGCACACAGACAAGGACATGCACAAAGACAAGGACATGCACACAGACAAGGACAAGCACACAGACAAGGACATGCACACAGACAAGGACATGCACACAGACAAGGACATGCACACAGACAAGGACATGCACACAGACAAGGACACACACGCACACTTGTTTTGATTCGGTTTGCATTTGTCATCCTTTCACGCTAATCTCTTTCTACCTCACATAATACAAGGTTTAGACAGGTCAGAAGAAGGGGATAGCTCAGCCAATTCTGTCTGCATGTAGTACTTCAGAATCAGAGTCAATCTGCAGCCCGAATGGCCCTCTATACCCTTTATAGTGCACTATATTTGACTAGGGCCCATAGAGCTCTGGTCAAAAGTAGTGCACTATGTAGGGAATAGGGTGGCATTTCAGACTCAGCCTCAGTGAGAGGGAGGTTGACTGTATATCTGAAGCAAGGCCCTGGAGGAGACACAGTAACCGGGGGGTTAAAAACAATTTCCTCTCTACATGTCTCTCTAGAGGTTAAGTGGAGGAGAAGTGATACTCGTGGCGGCCTGCTGCCCACCGAAGACGCCCACAACGTTTGCAGAGCAAACGCAAAAGGTTAATGAGAATCAAAGGCACATAACTCTGGATTTCACATTGAAAGGTAATAAAACTTGACAACCAGATCCAGACGAGACAAATACAACCTGGCAAACCGGTATCATAAGGCTACTGGCAGGTATAAATAAACACGAGGAAAAATCTAATAAAAAGGTATGAGAAAGTTACTTATCTGTTATTTGTCACTCAAATACTCTTACGTCAGTAGTCAATTAATTAATGATTAATAAGACCAGTGGTGGATAAAGTACCCAATTGTCATACTTGAGTAAATGTGAAGATACCTTAATAGAAAATTACTCAAGTAAAAGTGAAAGTCACCCAGTATTATTCTACTTAAGTAAAAGTCTAAAAATATTTGGTTTTAAATATACTTAAGTATAAAAAGTAAATGTAATTGCTAAACTAAACTTATGTATCAAAAGTAAAAGTATAAATTATTTCAAATTCCTTACATTAAGCAAACCAGAAGGCACCATTATTATTATTCTTTTTTGGGATAGCCAGGGGTACACTCCAACATTTGCAAATGAAGCATGTGTGTTTAATGAGTCCGCCAGATCAGAGGCAGTAGGGATGACCAGGGATGTTCTCTTGATAAGTGTGTGAATTAGACCATTTTCTGTCCTGCTAAGCATTCAAAATGTATCGAGTACTTTTGAGTGCCAGGGAAAATGTACGGAGTAAAAAGTACATCATTTTCTTTAGGAATGTAGTAAAGTAAAAGTTGTCAAAATATAAATAGTAAAGTAAAGATACCCCACAAAACTACTTAAGTAGTACTTTCAAGCATTTTTACTTAAGTACTTTACACCACTGAATAAGACCAACAGTCAACAGAAACAAATGCATTGCCTTGTAATCAACAAGGTTCCATGGTTCCTTGAGATGTGTATACAGTAGGCTGTGTTTAAATGGAAAACGGTGCTGTACTGAACAACCAATTGAAAAACAGGTTGGGGTTGGGTTGTGGGTTCAAAATGCACCGCTACACTTTAATAGGTCACTCACTGCTTCAAGCCACAGCCCACCAAACCCACCAAACCCACCAAACGGAGCAAACATACCACAAAGTCTGTTCAAGAACGTACAAAAACGTTTCGGGGAAACATATTCTGTACGAACCATTCCATACCTTTTGTCTGTTGTAAAATGTTTTGCAACAGAAACTGTTTACACCAAATGCTCTTCAAGATGACCAAAAAGCTGTTGGGGTTCTTAAACAGAAGTTGTTGTTTATTTGAATTGTATGGTTTTCACACGTTCCCATTCCAATCCAAATAGTCTGTGAAGTGTTTAGCACAAGACGTAAATGTTGATTCTTCTGTGCTCTAAAGTCCATGGGGTTCCTTCCAACTTCATTCAGACGCTTATTCTTTTTGAAGAGAGACACAACTGAACTACAACTTCCGTTTAAGAGAAAAATGGAACTCAACAGCGTTTGGAGTAAACGGTTTCTGTTACAAAATGTTTTGCAACAGACTAAACATTTTGCAACAGAATCAGCATAACGAATACACTCCTAGTTTGAGTGAAATTGGAAGTGGGTGTGGCACTATGATAAGATGACATCTTGACTTCTTCCATATACGTCACTTACTATCAGTCTGTCCCTTTCTATCAGTCTGTCCCTTACTATCAGTCTGTCCCTTTCTATCAGTCTGTCCCTTACTATCAGTCTGTCCCTTTCTATCAGTCTGTCCCTTACTATCAGTCTGTCCCTTTCTATCAGTCTGTCCCTTACTATCAGTCTGTCCCTTTCTATCAGTCTGTCCCTTACTATCAGTCTGTCCCTTTCTATCAGTCTGTCCCTTTCTATCAGTCTGTCCCTTACTATCAGTCTGTCCCTTTCTATCAGTCTGTCCCTTACTATCAGTCTGTCCCTTTCTATCAGTCTGTCCCTTTCTATCAGTCTGTCCCCTACTATCAGTCTGTCCCTTTCTATCAGTCTGTCCCTTTCTATCAGTCTGTCCCTTTCTATCAGTCTGTCCCTTTCTATCAGTCTGTCCCTTACTTTCAGTCTGTCCCTTACTTTCAGTCTGTCCCTTACTATCAGTCTATTCCTAGGCTTTGTTCTAGTAGTGAACCTGAGTGTTGAGTCATTCTGGACCCACCTATGCTGTTTTAAATTGGCCGTGCAGCTCCGCACAATAACTGGCCGACAGACCCAATTAATCACGCTCAATACGCTCAGTCTTCTAAAAACGCTAACACACACACACACACACACACACACACACACACACACACACACACACACACACACACACACACACACACACACACACACACACACACACACACACACACACACACACACACACACACACAGCTACTGTAGCTTGCTCAAGCTACAGGGCTGTTCTACACGCAATCGAATTCAAAGCCCACATTTGAATTCAAAGTGTCTCGGACAGAGAGGGTGGGATAAGAGGGCCGACTGTAGGATTAGGAAAATGACTTCAAATGTGTTTTGTGTTGCAGCAGAAAACACACAGAGGTGGGTATTTTAAGTACATTACAAATATAGTTTGAACAGTGAGAATTGCCACTGTTTATGACACCCAACCTCCTGCGATGCATCGATACGATTTTTGGTTTTCGTTGACTGAATATGGTGTGCAGTACAGCGAGTGAAAAGTGCAGAGTTTATCTTACTTACATTGTGTGTACGCTAAGGTAAACATCATTTTGTTGAAAGCAAAATATCCTGAAGTGCTCTCCTGAATGGGATAATTGATGGGATGGTAAAGAAAGTATGGAATATGGAATTAAAGCATAACATTTTCTCTGGCAGCAGTTTCACTGACCACTCTGTGTCCTGCAGCCTTGCTCTCTCTGTTTTCTATCTCTATTTCACCAGGAACTTGTGAAGAAAAAGAGCATTTAAAAAATAATGTTTTTCCATGTTATAGAAGAGTTATAGGAGAGGTAAAGGTCCGGGTTCTAAGTGATGTGTGCGGTCCAAGGTTTAAGGCTACACACACACACACACACACACACACACATGCGCACGCACATGCACGCACACACGCGCACCCTGAAGATCTACAGTACTCTAATGTGTCATGGTAGTGTCTTACATACTGTAAAAGAGAAATATGCCTCTTTTTCCTAAATAGTTTATTTTCCATCTGTGTTTTCACGACCCTTTGACCTTGACTGAAGAATAGTCATGAGACATGGGAATGAATCAGAGAGAGTGAGTAAAGAGCATGTAAAGAGAGAGAGAGAGAGGTTCCCCCAGCCACATTTATAATTCACACGGGCACAAATCACCTGAGGGCCCAGCATGAAAGTGTCTCAACAGCACTCAAGGGAGTGATTGATAAAGCTTCTTCCACTTTCCGCAACGCAGAAGTGTTTATCTCCACCCTGCTAGCACGAAAATACTTTCACCCTGCCACCATACAGTGGGTGAATGCAAGAGACTGTTCCTCATAACCTAATGTCTACCTGGCTCACCACTCCACCCTGGACTTGAACAGCCTTTATGACCAGGTCCACCGAAACAAGGCAGCAATCCCAACTTTTGCCAGGACCCTGAATGACATCACTCTCAACCTTAGCCTCAGCACCTCACAGGAACAACAGAGCAATGGACACACCGCACAGAACAGCGAGACACCGTCCCAGACCTGCAAGACCCCCTCCCGAAGTACCTGCACTGAGAGAACACACACAAAGAGGACCTACACCCAGACCACAGCATCACCAGCCACACCCCAACCAGCTGAGACCACCCCAAGCAAACCCTAGCCACACCCTATATAGGCCCCCCCATATCAGACTTATGCCCCTTCTACCCACCCCATGCCCCACGTGGAAAGGACTTCAACATGACAGCAGGACATATGCCCAGGCTGGTAGCAGAGCAACAGGCCCAACCCCCACTATTACACCTGCCCAAACCCATCCTGCGACCTGAGAGGTTTGTATCAGATGCTCAACATGCTCTGCTCACACCTACTGTGATGGTCCAGGCCTAAACTACACAAAAACAACACTAGACAGTATGGAACACAAAGCTTTTACTATCTCATCCTGTAATATACAAGGTCTGAGGTCATCTGGCTTTGGCCTAAAAAGCAGGAACCCAGACTTCATTAAATACATTAGAAATACAGACATTGTCATCCTACAAGACACATGGTATAAAGGAGACGGACCCACTGGTTTCCCTCTAGGTTACAGAGTGCTGGTAGTCCCATCCACCAAACTACTAGGTGTGAAACAGGGAAGAGACTCAAGGGGTATGCTAATTTGGTATAGAGCAGACCTAACCCACTCTATTAATTTAGTCAAAACAGGAACAACAGTTCAATCCAGTTTCATAATATGACCATATTTCCCAGCTGCTTACCGTCGTTTTGAAATAATTGCAAAAAAACAGGCCTTATTTTTGTGCATTTTTCACTCTGCCAGCTCCTATTAGTTGTATTAAGCACTGTGACACCAACTCGCCTTCCGAACGTTCTATTCCCAGCTTAATGTAAGTCTGGGCAGTGAGCTCGTTTGTCATCGATCGCAAGACAAGATATATACGTTTTTATTTTCCCTACTTTTCCATTACGCAGACATAAGCACAGTTGCCCCCATTGAGGTGCGGATGTTGACTTTCTACACAAGTCATTTTTTCCAGTTTCGTCCGACAAACAGATTGTAATGGTAAAATAAAAGGAGATTTTATGGAATTATGGATTTTATGGAATTCTAAGCATCACTCCAGTCAAAACAGGTTCTGCGAACGTTCCATACCATTCATTTGCTATGGGCTCGCGCTAGTGTTCCAGTTTAGCCAAGCCGTTTTTCAGCGTTGGGTGAATTTTGACTCATTCTCTTGTCCAGCCTATAGATAGCCAGAGCGAATTTACAAAAGCACCTGAATGTCCATTGAGAAAGCACAACAACTATACCATTTTGCTAAGCTAAGATTGACAAGAATAATCAGGTCAATAAACGTTGGGTAGTTAGATAGTTCATTTACTGGCAAGTTTGATGTATAACTACTATCGTTAGGTAGCTAGCTAACATACCGGTACATACTGTAATGATATGCTATGTGGTTTGTAAGGACAGCCAACATAACTTGTAAGGTAATTTATTTGAAAAGTTATTACTTTATTACATTGAGTAGCAAGCTACCTCTAGGTTGTTAGGGCAAATCTGGTCTGTGATAGGAGTTTTTTTTCTCACACCTAGCTATTAGCCCTCCTCCCCAACTTGCAACAAATTGTTGTTCCCATCTCATTCCTTTCCCTCTTCCACGTGTCATCATTCATCATTATCATTATCATCATCATTATCATCATCATTATCATCATCATTATTCTCAGTGCAGGCAGGATATGGCAGCATCTTCAGTTGTGCATGAAGAATTGTGCATACAGTAGCACGTTTGTATGAAGGTGTGGTTATTCTCAGGTAAATTGTTATGTGCTCTGGAGGTACATTTGTTTCTTTTTGTCAAGAGCAAACCTTTTTTATTTTCAATCCAAAATAATTGTTCTGAAAGCAACTTTTTTCAAACACAAAGGAAGTCAAAGCGAACACCTATGAAGATGGCATCTCAGGTAAGCAGCACTGGGCTGTATTGACGGATCCTAAAGATGGCATCTCAGGTAAGCAGCACTGGGCTGTATTGACGGATCCTAAAGATGGCATCTCATCAGGTAAGCAGCACTGGGCTGTATTGACGGATCCTAAAGATGGCATCTCAGGTAAGCAGCACTGGGCTGTATTGAGGGATCCTAAAGATGGCATCTCAGGTAAGCAGCACTGGGCTGTATTGACGTATCCTAAAGATGGCATCTCATCAGGTAAACAGCACTGGGCTGTATTGACGGATCCTAAAGATGGCATCTCAGGTAAGCAGCACTGGGCTGTATTGACGGATCCTAAAGATGGCATCTCATCAGGTAAGCAGCACTGGGCTGTATTGACGGATCCTAAAGATGGCATCTCAGGTAAGCAGCACTGGGCTGTATTGACGGATCCTAAAGATGGCATCTCAGGTAAGCAGCACTGGGCTGTATTGACGTATCCTAAAGATGGCATCTCATCAGGTAAGCAGCACTGGGCTGTATTGGGATCCTAAAGATGGCATCTCAGGTAATTTGGGCTGTATTGTTTGATCCTAAAGATGGCATCTCATCAGGTAAGCAGCACTGGGCTGTATTGAGGGATCCTAAAGATGGCATCTCATCAGGTAAGCAGCACTGGGCTGTATTTAGTGATCCTAAAGATGGCATCTCAGGTAAGCAGCACTGGGCTGTATTGAGTGATCCTAAAGATGGCATCTCAGGTAAGCAGCACTGGGCTGTATTGAGTGATCCTAAAGATGGCATCTCAGGTAAGCAGCACTGGGCTGTATTGAGTGATCCTAAAGATAGCATCTCAGGTAAGTAGCACTGGGCTGTATTGAGTGATCCTAAAGATGGCATCTCATCAGGTAAGCAGCACTGGGCTGTATTGAGGATCCTAAAGATGGCATCTCATCAGGTAAGCAGCACTGGGCTGTATTGATCCTAAAGATGGCATCTCAGGTAAGCAGCACTGGGCTGTATTGACGGATCCTAAAGATGGCATCTCATCAAGTAAGCAGCACTGGGCTGTATTGACGCATCCTAAAGATGGCATCTCAGGTAAGCAGCACTGGGCTGTATTGACGTTCCTAAAGATGGCATCTCATCAGGTAAGCAGCACTGGGCTGTATTGATTATCCTAAAGATGGCATCTCACTGGGCTGTATTGATCATCCTAAAGATGGCATCTCATCAGGTAAGCAGCACTGGGCTGTATTGACGTATCCTAAAGATGGCATCTCATCAGGTAAGCAGCACTGGGCTGTATTGACGTATCCTAAAGATGGCATCTCATCAGGTAAGCAGCACTGGGCTGTATTGACGTATCCTAAAAATGACATCTGCTGCTTTAGATTGAACAGTCATATCTCAGTTATTGTTTTCATATCGATAAAAAATGAGCTGTTTTCTTTACTTTCAGAGAGCGAGCTGATCAATGGGTTGAAAAGATAGATATTGCCAGATGTTTACTGTCCAAGGAACAAGCTGTGGAAGCTTTATTGCTAGCAAAAGTGTCCATAACCAGAGGTAATTAAACTGTTCTGTGTTCGTTTTCTCCAACTCTTGTTGTACATGGAACCTGTCTCATATGCATTCATTTAAAAACCCATAAGATGTCAGGTGCTAAGTTTCAGATTTACACCACATTAACACAGCCATTTTCACTGGACTATCTGTTGCTATCTGTTGCTGCCAAGTCATGATTTCCCTGGGGGTTAGCCTTGCAATAACCAAGTGGTGAGACACATAGCCCTCTATATTTAAATGTTTCAGGTCCACTCTGATAGGTGTCTGCGACACATACAGTATCTTCTATTGACATTATCTTCTACTGTTTGTCCTCATGTGTCTGTTTTTCAGCATAAAGTACTCTGTAGCCACGTAGTGTGGACACCAGGTGAGACCACACACACACAATAACAGTCTCTCTTCTTCACTTCATCCCTCTCCCCCTTCTCCCTAAATCCTCAAGGTTATATCAGCTGTTTTGGTGAACCCCTCCCACATCTGAACTGACTGACAAAGAGGGCACAGCATGATCATAGGTGAGATGTTACTTGGTCGGGTCAACAGGAAGTATTATTAAAAATATGCTTTACATTGAAATACAGACAGAGATGTAGCAGTCCCAGAGTTAATGATCCAAGGTCAGTTTTGCATTTCACCTCCTGGTTAAAATGACTGACCGTGTCAGAATAAAAAACACAAGGCTTAATCATGTTCTCTCTCTATCCATTTGTCACTCGTCTGCAGATATATTTTGATGTGAGAGAGGAAGCCAGTCCCGTCATCGCCAGCTCACCCGCTCTTAAGATATCTTTCGGGCCAACTGGGGGCCCAAGGCTGGTCAGGACAATTGTGATGAACTGAGAGAATATTAGGGTATCACTGTAATTCATGAGTCATACGCTGTCTGCCACTGTTCTTACCTCTTTCCCTTTCTGTCTTCTACACCTCTCGCCCCACCTCATCTTTCTTCCTCGTTTTATAATGCACACCACATGTGCATTGAAGTACAGATTGAACTTGTATTTATAATATAGTATTACAATTATCATAATTATTATGCATTTATGTAACTTTTTTCAATAAAGCATTTCACATTCACCACTGGTTGAAATGAAATATCTCATTGAAATACTATCCTGTGTCCTCAGATTAATGCAGATGAAAGGAGTTAGATATGCATCGGTTTTTTTTCTGTATATAAAGTTGAAGTTGGAAGTTTACATACACCTTAGCCAAATACATTTAAACTCAGTTTTTCACAATTCCTGACATTTAATCCTAGTAAAAACTCCCTGTCTTAGGTCAGTTAGGAACACCACTTTATTTTAAGAATGTGACATGTCAGAATAATAGTAGAGAGAATTATTTATTTAAGCTTTTATTTCTTTCATCACATTCCCAGTGGGTCAGAAATTTACATACTCTCAATTAGTATTTGGTAGCATTGCCTTTAATTTGTTGAACTTGGGTCGAATGTTTCGGGTAGCCTTCCACAAGCTTCCCACAATAAATTGGGCGAATTTTGGCCCATTCCTCCTGACAGAGTTGGTGTAACTGAGTCAGGTTGGTAGGCCCCTTGCTCGCACACACTTTTTCAGTTCTGCCCACAAATGTTCTCTAGGATTGAGGTCAGGGCTTTGTGATGGCCACTCCAATACCTTGACTTTGTTGTCCTTAACCTGTTTTGGAGGTTTTTGTTCAGAATTTTGGATGACTGACGTGCCCAAAGTAAACTGCATGTTATTCGGGACCAGAAGCTAGGTTATGCATATACTTCGTAGCATTGGATAGAAAACACTCTGAAGTTTCTGAAACTGTTAACATACTGCCTGTGAGTATAACAGAACTGATATGGCAGGCATAAACCCGAGGGAAATCCATCCGGAATAAAAAAAAATTGGTCACAGTCCATTTCAGTGCTGGCCTATGGGAAAAACAAATAGATAGGACCCAGACTGCAGTTCCTATGGCTTCCACTAGATGTCAACCGTCTTTAGAAAGGGTTTCAGGCTTGTTTTTTTTAAAATTAGCAAGTAGTTGGAAGAACTACAAGGTTTCTCTCATTAGAAAAGTTGTCTTGTTGGCGCGTGAATGAGGTGCGCGCTCTTCGTTATTTATCTTCCTTATTGAACATACTATTCTCCGTCCTAAATGTTATCCTTTATATAGATATTAGAGTACCTGAGCATTAATTAGAAGCATCGTTTGACTTGTTTGGATGAGTTTGTATGCATGTTGAATGAGTGGATTACTGAGAACATTGGCACCAAATAAACAGACTTTTTTCCATATGAAGAAGGACTTTATCGAACAAAATGAACATTCATTATGCAGCTGGGACCCTTGGGATTGCAAACAGAGGAAGATCTTCAAAGGTAAGTGATTTATTTAATCGCTATTTGTGATTTTGTGACGCCTGTGCTGGTTGAAAAAGTATTTTGGTGTGGGACGCTGTCCTCAGATAATCACATGGTATGCTTTCGCCGTAAAATCTGACAACGCGGTTGTATTAACAAGAAGTTCAGCTTTTAAATGATGTATGACACTTGTATTTTCATGAATGTTTAATATTATGATTTTTGTATTTTGAGTTTTGCGCTAAAAGAGGTTTATGCCATTTTGCCACAACTTTGGAAGTGTGCTTGGGGTCATTGTCCATTTGGAAG
Organism: Oncorhynchus tshawytscha; assembly: GCF_018296145.1. Taxonomy (NCBI): domain Eukaryota; kingdom Metazoa; phylum Chordata; class Actinopteri; order Salmoniformes; family Salmonidae; genus Oncorhynchus; species Oncorhynchus tshawytscha. Next base: position 35,576,110 of record NC_056448.1, read on the forward strand.
ACCCACTTGCGACCAAGCTTTACCTTCCTGACTGATGTCTTGAGATGTTGCTTTTTTTTCCCTACCTCATGATGCCATGTATTTTGTGAAGTGCACCAGCCCCTCCTGCAGCAAAGCACCCCCACAACATGATGCTGCCACCCGTGTGCTTCACGTTGGGATGGTGTTCTTTGGCTTGCAAGCCTCCTCCTTTTCCTCCAAACATAACAATGGTCATTATGGCCAAACAGTTCTATTTTTGTTTCGTCAGACCAGAGGACATTTCTCCAAAAAGTATGATATTTGTCCCCATGTGCAGTTGCAAACTGTTGTCTGGCTATTTTATGGCGGTTTTGGAGCAGTGGCTTCTTCGTTGCTGAGTGGCCTTTCAGGTTATGTCGATATAGGACTCATTTTCCTGTGGATATAGATACTTTTGTACCTGTTTCCTCCAGCATCTTCACAAGGTCCTTTGCTGTTGTTCTGGGATTGATTTGCACTTTTTGCACCAAAGAACGTGTCTCCTTCCTGAGCGGTATGACGGCTGCGTGATCCCATGGCGTTTATACTTCAAATCAAATGTATTTATATAGCCCTTCGTACATCAGCTGATATCTCAAAGTGCTGTACAGAAACCCAGCCTAAAACCCCAAACAGCAAGCAATGCAGGTGTAGAAGCACGGTGGCTAGGAAAAACTCCCTAGAAAGGCCAAAACCTAGGAAGAAACCTAGAGAGGAACCAGGCTATGAGGGGTGGCCAGTCCTCTTCTGGCTGTGCCGGGTGGAGATTATAACAGTACATGGCCAAGATGTTCAAATGTTCATAAATGACCAGAATGGTCAAATAATAATCACAGGCAGAACAGTTGAAACTGGAGCAGTAGCACGGCCAGGTGGATTGGGGACAGCAAGGAGTCATCATGCCAGATATGGTCCTAGGGCTCAGGTCCTCCGAGAGAGAGAAAGAAAGAGAGAATTAGAGAGAGTATACTTAAATTCACACAGGACACCGGATAAGACAGGAGAAGTACTCCAGATATAACAAACTGACCCTAGCCCCCCGACACATAAACTACTGCAGCATAAATACTGGAGGCTGAGACAGGAGGGGTCAGGAGACGCTGTGGCCCCATCTGATGATACCCCCGGACAGGGCCAAACAGGAAGGATATAACCCCACCCACTTTGCCAAAGCACAGCCCCCACACCACTAGAGGGATATCTTCAACCACCAACTTACCATCCTGAGACAAGGCCGAGTATAGCCCACAAAGATCTCCGCCACGGCACAACCCAAGGGGGGGCGCCAACCCAGACAGGAAGATCACATCAGTGACTCAACCCACTCAAGTGACGCACCCCTCCTAGGGACGCACACCTTCTACTTGCGTACAATATTTGTTCAGATTAACGGTCTACAATTTTGTTTCTGAGGTCTTGGCTGATTTCTTTTGATTTTCCCATAATGTCAAGCAAATAGGCACTGAGTTTGAATGTAGGCCTTCAAATACATCCACAGGTACACCTTCAATTGACTCAAATGATGTCAATTAGCCTATCAGAAGCTTCTAAAATGATGACCTAATTTCCTGGAATTTTCCAAGCTGTTTAAAGGCACAGTCAAGTTAGTGTATGTAAACTTCTGACCCACTGGATTTGTGATACAGTGAACTATAAGTGAAATAATCTTTTTGTAAACAATTGTTGGAAAAATTACTTGTGTCGTGCACAAAGTAGATGTCCTAACCGACTTGCCAAAACTATAGTTTGTTAACAGGAAATTTGTGGTGGTTGAAAAATTAGTTTTAATGACTCCAACATAAGTGTATGTAAACTTCTGACTTCAACTGTATGAATTACAAATCAATCATGTTTCTAGTCTATTGCATAATTACAATGTGTAATCATTGATGTCCCAGGAGCAGGAGTAGTAAACACTGTTGAAGAGTTTAATTGTAATACATACATGCAGACACAGCATCATTCAAATAATGGAGTTTTATATGACTGAAAAAGAATGTCTCAGAGATTCATACCTGAACTGCACCTTTATTTGCCAAGGAAGAGTACATGATCAGTGAATATATTCAATGTACAGTCTACAATGTGGGAATTTCATGCGTGGTAATTTAAATTTGTATTTATTTAACCTTTATTTAACTAAGCAAGACAGTTACGAATACATTCTTATTTACAATGACAGCCTTGGAACAGTGGGTTAACTGCCTTGTTCAGGGGCAGAACAACAGATGTTTACCTTGTCAGCTGGGGGATTCCATCTAGGAACCTTTGGGTTACTGGCCCAACGCTCCAACCACTAGGATACTTGCCTAATGGTTACATGTATATAGGACATGCATCCTTGGCACAATCAAGTTATTATATTGTACTCTATCCATAGACTTCATTAATGCCATTCAGACTTGAAGTTGATACAACAACTATGATAGCTGAGGTTCATAGATTGGTATGAATATTAGTTCAGAACCTAACATTTTAGGGTCCATACACAGATCGGCTACACATTCATAGACATACAGTTATTTTTATCCTCCACTACACAATAAGCAAGTAAATAGTTAACTAGCTATGTTACTTCAGCTGCATTACAAGGCAAGCTTACACAATGGTACATTCAATTTTCAGTAAATACTTTAACTTGCTAGATTCTTTACATTTGTTTCACAAGACGACAGCCTGGTTTGCTGGTTTTCTCAGGGGTCCCTAAAACATTCTCCTAACACTAGCTAGCTGGCTAATGTTAGCAGATAACTTGCTAAATAGCGATTTTCGTAAATTAACTTTATGACAAAAAATATGCACAAAAGCTTGTCTCTACATTAACTAACATATTCCTCTCAATTGTATTTTTTTTGCTTGACTCGTTATGACGTTATAACAACTTACCATTTGGTTCCACCGTAATGTTTGTCTTTGTTGAAGAACGCCAACAGGCAAGGGTGGCTCGCGTCAAAATTCATCATTGGAACCACTCAATATGATTGGTCATATAAAAACCTTGGGACCCAAATGCATAATGAGTGCTCTACCTCCCCCTTGTGGTGGTCTGAAGCAATGAAGCCGTGACGCTGGGTATCTGTAAGTCCCGCGGTGCAAGCTTGCAACTTTTAAAGGAGGAACCACTGTATGCTCCCCTAGACACAACTGTGACAACATAACCAACAAAAACGGGTCACAACTCCTGCAGCTCTGTTGGATACTGTGTATGTACATAGTCAATGGTAGTCAATAGCTCATCTCTTGGCACTAGTACTGTAGACTACTTTATCACTGACTTCAACCCAGAGTCTCAGTCCGTCCAGCGTTCACAGTCCGTCCACTGACACCCTTATCAGATCACAGCTAAATCACACTCTACTTGAACAGAGCTATGCTCGATCATGAGGCATCATTGCCAAAGGAACAGAATAATATTCAGAAATGCTACAGATGGAAGGAAAATAGTGTGGAAATCTACCAAAAAACAATTAAGCAACAACAAATTCAATAATTTCTTGACAATTTAATTGACAAAAGGTTTCACTGTAATAGTGAAGGTATAAATTTGGCAGTAGAAAACCTAAACAGTATATTTGACCTCTCAACTTCCCTATAAAATCAAAAAATGTCAGACAACCTAAGAAAATGAACAACAATGATGAATAATGCAGAAACCTAAGAAAGAAATTAAGAAATCTATCCAACCAAAAACATAAAGACCCAGAAATCCTGAGCCTACACCTTCACTATGGTGAATCACTAAAACAATACAGAAATACACTACGTTAAAAGAAGGAACAGCACGTCAGAATTCAGCTCAATGTAATTGAAGAATCATGTTAAATGTGAAACCAGAGAAAACAAACTCTATACGACCTTTACTCCACACACAGGGATGCGTACAAAGCTCTCCCTCGCCCTTCATTTGGCAAATCTGACCATAATTCTATCTTCCTGATTCCTGCTTACAAACAAAAACTAAAGCAGGAAGCACCAGTGACTCGGTCATTAAGAAAGTTGTCAGATGAAGCAGATGCTAAGCTACAGGACTGTTTTGCTAGCACAGAGTGGTTAATGTTCCGGGATTCTTCCGATGGCATTGACGAGTACACCACATCAGTCACTGGCTTCATCAATAAGTGCATCAATGACGTCGTCCCCACAGTGAAGGTACGTGCATACCTCAGGCAACATCCACACTGAGCTAAAGGGTAGAGCTGACTCTAACCCGGAAGCTTATAAGAAATCCCGCTATGCCCTCCAATGAACCATCAAACAGGCCAAGCATTAATATAGGACTAATCACGGCCTGGTATGGCAACTGCTCGGCCTCCGACCGCAAGCCACTACAGAGGATAGTGCGTACGGCCCAGTACATCACTGGGGCCAAGCTTCCCGCCATCCAGGACCTCTATGCCAGGCAGTGTCAGAGGAAGGCCCTAAAAATTGTCAAAGACTCCAACCACCCTAGTCATAGACGGCAAGCAGGACCGGAGCGCCAAGTCTAGGTTCAAAAGGCTTCTTAACAGCTTCTACCCCGAAGCCATAAGACTCCTGAACAGCTAATCAAAAGGCTACCCAGACCCCTCTTTTACACTGCTGCTACTCTCTGTTTATTATTTATTCATGGTCACTTTAACTCTACCTACATGTACATATTACCTCAATTACCTCGACTAACTGGTACCCCCTGTATATAGCATCGCTATTGTTATTTTACTGCTGCTGTTTAATTATTTGTTTATTTTATTATAATTATTTTTACTTATACATTTTTTACCTAACACTTTTTCTTCTTAAATTCTTGAAGCATTGTTGGTTAAGGGCTTGTAAGTAAGCACCTGTTGTATTCGGCACCTGTGACAAATCAAATTTGATTTGATTTGATTTGAATCCGTAGAATCTAACAACTTCTGGGAAAATTGGAAAACTCTAAACAAACAACAACACAAAGAGTTATCTATCAACACGAAGAGACATCTATTTATTAGAATCTGTGCAGAAGATCTAGTTGCTGCTGTAGGCCCTCCTTGGTTGGTGACAGAAGCACCAGATCAACAGCAAACAGGAGACATTTGTACCTGTGGATGTATTTCAAGGCCTACCTTCAAACTCATTGCCTCTTTGCTTGACATCATGGGAAAATCAGAAGAAATCAGCCAAGACCTCAGAAACAAAATTGTAGACCTCCACAAGTCTGGTTCATCCTTGGGAGCAATTTCCAAGCACCTGAAGGTACCACGTTCATCTGTATAAACAATAGTATGCAAGTATAAACACCATGGGACCACGCAGCCATCATACGGCTCAGGAAGGAGCCGCATTCTGTCTCCTAGAGATGAATGTACTTTGGTGCAAAAAGTGCAAATCAATCCTAGAACAACAGCAAAGGACATAGTGAAGATGCTGGAGGAAACAGGTACAAAAGTATCTATATCCACAGTAAAATGAGTCCTATATCGACATAACCTGAAAGGCCGCTCAGCAACGAAGAAGCCACTGCACCAAAATCCCCATAAAAAAGCCAGACTACGTTTTGCAACTGCACATGGGGACAAAGATCATACTTTTTGGAGAAATGTCCTCTGGTCTGGTGAAACAAAAATAGAACTGTTTGGCCATAATGACTGTTGTAATGTTTGGAGGAAAAACTTGCAAGCCAAAGACTTGCAAGCTGAAGAACACCATCCCAACCATGAAGCACGGGGGTGGCAGCATCATGTTGTGGGGGTGCTTTGCTGCAGGAGGGACTGGTGCACTTCACAAAATACACGAGGAAGGAAAATAATGTGGATATATTGAAGCAACATCTCAAGACATCAGTCAGGAAGTTAAAGCTTGGTCGTAAATGGGTCTTCCAAATGGACAATGACCCCAAGAATACTTCCAAAGTTGTGGCAAAAGGGCAACAAAGTTTAGGTATTGGAGTGGCCATCACAAAGCCCTGACCTCAATCCTATAGAGAATTTGTGGGCAGAACTGAAAAAGCGTTTGCGAGCAAGGTGGACTACAATCCTGACTCAGTTACACCAGCTATGTCAGGAGGAATGGGCCAAAATTCACCCAACTTATTGTGGGAAGCTCGTGGAAGGCTACCCGAAACGTTTGACTCAAGTTCAACAATTTAAAGGCAATGCTACCAAATACTAATTGAGTGTATGTAAACTTCTGACCCACTGTGAATGTGATGAAAGAAATCAAATCTGATATAAATCATTCTCTCTACTATTATTCTGATTTCACATTCTTAAAATAAAGTGGTGATACTAACTGTCCTAAGACAGGGAATTTTACTAGGATTACATTTCAGAAATTGTGAAAAACTGAGTTTAAATGTATTTGGCTAAGGTGCATGTAATCTTCCGACATCAACTGTATTTTCCCTTTTGTACTTTAACTATTTGCACTTCAATACACACTATTGTTATCTATTTCACTTGCTTTGGCAATGTAAACATATGTTTCTTATGCCAATAAAGCCCCTTCAATTGAAATTGAAAATTGAGTAAAGAGAGAGTAGAGAGGGAGAGAAAGAGAGAGAGAGTAAATAGAGCGTAAAAAGAGAGAGAGCGTTTAGAGAGAGAGAGAGAGAGTAAAGAGAGAAAGAGTAAAAAGAGAGAGTAAAGAGAGAGAGAGTAAAGAGAGAGAGAGTAAAGAGAGAGAGCGTTTAGAGAGAGAGAGAGAGTAAAGAGAGAGAGAGTAAAGAGAGAGAGCGTTTAGAGAGAGAGTAAAGAGAGAGAGTAAAGAGAGAGAGTAAAAAGAGAGAGAGAGTAAAAAGAGTAAAGAGAGAGAGTAAAAAGAGAGAGCGTTTAGAGAGAGAGAGTAAAGAGAGAGAGTAAAAGAGAGAGAGTAAAAAGAGAGAGCGTTTAGAGAGAGAGAGTAAAGAGAGAGAGTTTAGAGAGAGAGAGAGAGAGAGAGTAAAGAGAGAGAGCGTTTAGAGAGAGAGAGTAAAAGAGAGAGAGTAAAAAGAGAGAGTAAAGAGAGAGAGCGTTTAGAGAGAGAGAGTAAAGAGAGAGAGAGTAAAAGAGAGAGAGAGTAAAGAGAGAGAGTAAAGAGAGCGTTTAGAGAGAGAGCGTTTAAAGAGAGAGCGTTTAGAGAGAGAGAGTAAAAGAGAGAGAGTAAAGAGAGAGAGAGTAAAGAGAGAGAGTAAAGAGAGCGTTTAGAGAGAGAGCGTTTAGAGAGAGAGAGTAAAGAGAGCGTTTAGAGAGAGAGCGTTTAGAGAGAGAGAGTAAAGAGAGAGAGAGTAAAGAGAGAGAGTAAAGAGAGAGAGAGTAAAGAGAGAGAGAGTAAAGAGAGAGAGAGTAAAGAGAGAGAGTAAAGAGAGCGTTTAGAGAGAGAGCGTTTAGAGAGAGAGAGTAAAGAGAGAGAGTAAAGAGAGAGAGAGTAAAGAGAGAGAGTAAAGAGAGAGAGAGTAAAGAGAGAGAGTAAAGAGAGCGTTTAGAGAGAGAGCGTTTAGAGAGAGAGAGTAAAAAGAGAGAGTAAAGAGAGAGAGCGTTTAGAGAGAGAGAGAGAGTAAAAAGAGAGAGTAAAGAGAGAGAGAGTAAAAGAGAGAGAGTAAAAGAGAGAGCGTTAGAGAGAGAGAGAGAGTAAAAGAGAGAGTAAAGAGAGAGAGTAAAGAGAGCGTTTAGAGAGAGAGCGTTTAGAGAGAGAGAGTAAAGAGAGAGAGTAAAGAGAGAGAGTAAAGAGAGAGAGTAAAGAGAGAGAGAGTAAAGAGAGAGAGAGTAAAGAGAGAGAGAGTAAAGAGAGAGAGTAAAGAGAGAGAGAGTAAAGAGAGAGAGTAAAGAGAGAGAGAGTAAAGAGAAGAGTAAAGAGAGCGTTTAGAGAGAGAGTTTAGAGAGAGAGAGTAAAAGAGAGAGTAAAGAGAGAGAGAGTAAAGAGAGAGAGTAAAGAGAGAGAGAGTAAAGAGAGAGAGTAAAGAGAGAGAGAGCGTTTAGAGAGAGAGAGAGTAAAGAGAGAGAGAGTAAAAGAGAGAGAGAGTAAAAGAGAGAGCGTGTAAAGAGAGAGAGAGAGAGAGAGAGTAAAGAGAGAGAGAGTAAAGAGAGAGAGCGTTTAGAGAGAGAGAGAGAGTAAAGAGAGAGAGTAAAGAGAGAGAGTAAAAGAGAGAGCGTTTAGAGAGAGAGTAAAGAAGAGAGAGAGTAAAGAGAGAGAGAGAGTAAAGAGAGAGAGAGTAAAGAGAGAGAGCGTTTAAGAGAGAGAGAGTAAAGAGAGAGAGCGTTTAGAGAGAGAGAGAGAGTAAAGAGAGAGAGTAAAGAGAGAGAGTAAAGAGAGAGAGAGTAAAAAGAGAGAGAGTAAAGAGAGAGAGTAAAGAGAGAGAGTAAAGAGAGAGAGAGTAAAGAGAGAGAGCGTTTAGAGAGAGAGAGTAAAGAGAGAGAGAGTAAAGAGAGAGAGAGAGAGTAAAGAGAGAGAGCGTTTAGAGAGAGAGAGAGAGTAAAGAGAGAGAGAGAGAGTAAAAGAGAGAGCGTAGAGAGAGAGAGTAAAGAGAGAGAGTAAAGAGAGAGAGAGTAAAGAGAGAGAGTAAAGAGAGAGAGTAAAGAGAGAGAGTAAAGAGAGAGAGTAAAGAGAGAGAGAGTAAAGAGAGAGAGTAAAAGAGAGAGTAAAGAGAGAGAGAGTAAAAGAGAGAGAGTAAAGAGAGAGAGCGTTTAGAGAGAGAGAGTAAAGAGAGAGAGAGTAAAAGAGAGAGAGAGAGTAAAGAGAGAGAGCGTTTAGAGAGAGAGAGAGTAAAGAGAGAGAGAGAGGGTAAAGAGAGAGAGCGTTTAGAGAGAGAGAGAGAGTAAAGAGAGAGAGAGTAAAGAGAGAGAGTAAAGAGAGAGAGAGTAAAGAGAGAGCATTTAGAGAGAGAGAGTAAAGAGAGAGAGTAAAAAGAGAGAGAGTAAAGAGAGAGAGAGTAAAGAGAGAGAGAGTAAAGAGAGAGAGCGTTTAGAGAGAGAGAGAGAGTAAAGAGAGAGAGTAAAGAGAGAGAGTAAAGAGAGAGAGAGTAAAGAGAGAGAGAGTAAAGAGAGAGAGAGTAAAAAGAGAGAGTAAAGAGAGAGAGAGTAAAGAGAGAGAGAGTAAAGAGAGAGAGAGTAAAGAGAGAGAGAGTAAAGAGAGAGAGCGTTTAGAGAGAGAGAGAGAGTAAAGAGAGAGAGTAAAAGAGAGAGAGTAAAGAGAGAGAGAGTAAAAAGAGAGAGTAAAGAGAGAGAGAGTAAAGAGAGAGAGTAAAGAGAGAGAGAGTAAAGAGAGAGAGCGTTTAGAGAGAGAGAGAGAGTAAAAGAGAGAGAGCGTTTAGAGAGAGAGAGAGAGTAAAGAGAGAGAGAGTAAAGAGAGAGAGCGTTTAGAGAGAGAGAGTAAAGAGAGAGAGAGAGAGTAAAGAGAGAGAGCGTTTAGAGAGAGAGAAAGAGTAAAGAGAGAGAGTAAAGAGAGAGAGTGTTTAGAGAGAGAGAGAGAGTAAAGAGAGAGAGTAAAGAGAGAGAGAGTAAAGAGAGAGAGCGTTTAGAGAGAGAGAGAGAGTAAAGAGAGAGAGCGTTTAGAGAGAGAGAGAGAGTAAAGAGAGAGAGTAAAGAGAGAGAGAGAGAGAGAGTAAAGAGAGAGAGTAAAGAGAGAGAGTAAAGAGAGAGAGCGTTTAGAGAGAGAAAGAGTAAAAAGAGAGAGTAAAGAGAGTGTAAAGAGAGAGAGTGTAAAGAGAGAGTAAAGAGAGAGAGAGAGAGATCCTAAATGAGGATCTCTAATGAGGATCTCTTATAAATGAGGATCTCTAATGAGGAACTCTAGGATCTCTAATATTGAGATTCTGAGGGGGGCATCCTAAATGAGATGCTCAAACTCACTAGTGCAAAATTTCAATTGGCTATATTAAAACTGTTTAATTTGATCCTGAGTGTAGGTTAATTCCATGACATCTGGAATCAAGGATTCATAACCTCGATCTTCAAGAACGGAGACAAATTTGACCCTAACAATTACAGAGGCATTTGCGTGAACAGTAACCTGGGGAAGGTTTTCTGTAGTATTAAAAATGTAAGAGTTCTAAACTTCCTTAATAAGCACAATGTCTTGAGTAAAAGCCAAATTGGATTTATACCAAAACATTGCTCGACCGACAATATTTACACCCTACACACCCTGATAGATAAATATGTCCACCAAAATAATGCCAAAATGTACATTTTCTTTATCGACTTCCAAAAATCATTTGATTCTATTTGGCAGACAGGACTGTTCTACAAAGTCATTGAAAGTGGTGTGGGGGGTAAAAAAATAAAATATTTACCCCCTTTTTTGTGGTATCCAATTGTTAGTAGTTACTGTCTTGTCTCATCGCTACAACTCCCGTACGGACTCAGGAGAGACGAAGGTTGAAAGCAATGCGTCCTCCAAAACACAACCCAACCAAGCCGCACCGCACCAACCTGGAAGCCAGCCGCACCAATGTGTCGGAGGAAACACCGTGCACCTTGCGACCTTGGTTAGCGTGCACTGCACCCAGCCCGCCACAGGAGTCACTGGTGCGTGATGAGACAAGGATATCCCTACCAGCCAAACCCTCCCTAACACGGATGGCACTAGGCCAATTGTGCGTTGCCCCACGAACCTCCCGGTCGCGGCCGGCTGTGACAGAGCCTGGGCGCGAACCCAGAGTCTCTGGTGGCATAGCTGGAGCTGTAATGCAGTGCCACTGGGCCACCCGGGAGGCCATGGGGGGTAAAACATTTGACATAATTAAATCAATGTATACTGGCAATAGGTACAGCATCTAAATTGGCAAGAAAATAACAGAATTCTTTAACCAGGGGCGGGGCCTTCGCCAGGGTTGCAATCTGAGCCCTACACTTTTCAATATTTAGATCAACAAGTTGGCCACGATTCTAGAAAAATCCTCAGCCCCTGGTATTAGTCTCCACAATTCAGAAGTTAAATGCCTACTCTTCGCAGATGACCTATGCCTGCTGTCACCCACAGCACATGGCCTACAGCAGAGCCTGGAACTGCTAGAGCAGTACTGCCAGATTTGACCCGTAATAGAACAGCACTGAATGCAAATAGGCTAATGCTACCGATAATGGAACAACAGCACACTGTGACAAGCTAACAGTGATGAGGCAATTATCTGATTAGGATCCTAGATGTTTATCTCGTTGTGCCCCGTTGCCTAAGTTATCTGTTTTCCACTTAGTTTGTTATCAGCCATCTGTACAAAGTGCTGAGTACAGGTTATTCATACACTCTACTCTCTGAGGGCAAAAAGAGATATATAGCTGAGGACAGGTAGATTGTAGCTCATTGCTAGCTCCTCACCTCTTTTTTTAGGGTTTTCTATTAGAATATACTACTAGCCCTGGTCTTTCACATATTGTACATTGATTTCTGACTTTTGTTAGAAATCCTTATACCTAGTCCTAGTTCTCACATATTGTCTGTCGATTTGTGTTAGCATTTTTTAGTTCGGACCAGCTATACATTTTTGTATGTGCTGCTAACCCTTAAAACATTTCAAACCTGGTTTTCTATGACCTTTAATAGAAAACCATGTGGTTACATGCTTTGTACTAGCATGCAGGTTTACCGCTAGCACTCTCCAAGCATTATCCTGGGAGATTTCTTTTCATGGGCAATGTTCCCTTTAATTTTTTTCAGCACTGAGCAAATTTCAGGTCTGCTATGTGGAAACATGAACATTGTGAAAATTCTGTGCTACTTCTGATGCGCGGTTACTGTGAATACTTAGGCTGTACCTGCTTTAAGTTACAGTTATAGCGTTGGCCAAGTAGGCTACTGTGGCTATTTGATCATAATGTAGGCCTACCAGAGTGGCCTACAATAAAAAACTATGGAGAAAATGCATCCCATAACATTTTAACATGGAAATAGCTGTTGTATCATTCAGCCTACAGTAGCAGCCAATGTGTGGTGTTCAATGTAGGCCTACATTCCATGAGACTTTTGAAAAAACGTTGATAGTGTTAACTAAAGGGGGAAATTCTAGAAAGTTGAGTGACATTCAATCTTGTGCTTCTCTGCGCGGGCTGAAATTCCTTCTGCAAGGCAGTCCCAGGGGAGCTGCTTGCAGCTGAGAGAGAACATTGCTCATGGGTGAGTTCAGTCATGCGTACAGCCTCCTAATGGAGGAAAGAAATTCTCTCTCTCTCTCTCTCTGTGATTAATCACTGGGATTGGTCAAGGCTAAAAGGGTTAAGAAAACAGACTTTTGCTGCATCCCACATGGTACCCTATTCCATATGTAGTGCACTACTTTTGACTTGTTGGTAGAGGTTGTAGTGTTTGGGCTACAGTTGATTGCTTGTCGTGGGGGTTGTAGTGTTGGGGTTACAGTTGACTGCTTGTCGGTGGAGGTTGTGGTGTTGGGGCTACAGTTGACTGCTTGTCGGTGGAGGTTGTAGTGTTGGGGCTACAGTTGATTGCCTGTCGGTGGAGGTTGTAGTGTTGGGGCTACAGTTGACTGCTTGTTGGTAGAGGTTGTGGTGTTGGGGCTACAGTTGACTGCTTGTCGGTGAAGGTTGTAGTGTTGGGGCTACAGTTGACTGCTTGTCGGTGGAGGTTGTGGTGTTGGGGCTACAGTTGACTGCTTGTCGGTGAAGGTTGTAGTGTTGGGGCTACAGTTCCCCTCTTTCCACTGGGATTCTCTGCCTCTAACCCTATTACAGGGGATAGAGTAACTGGCTTACTGGGGCTCTCTCTTGCCGTCCCTGGAAGGGGTGCGTCACCTGAGTGGGTTGAGTCACTGATGTGATCCTCCTGTCTGGGTTGGGTTGGCGCCCCCCTTGGGTTGTGCCATGGCGGAGATCTTTGTGGGCTATACTCAGCCTTGTCTCAGGATGGTAAGTTGGTGGTTGAAGATATCCCTCTAGTGGTGTGGGGACTGTGCTTTGGCAAAGTGAGTGGGGTTATATCCTTCCTGTTTGGCCCTGTCCGGGGGTGTCCTCGGATGGGGCCACAGTGTCTCCTGACCCCTCCTGTCTCAGCCTCCAGTATTTATGCTGCAGTAGTTTATGTGTCGGGGGGCTAGGGTCAGTTTGTTATATCTGGAGTACTTCTCCTGTCCTATTCGGTGTCCTGTGTGAATTTAAGTGTGCTCTCTCTAATTCTCTCTTTCTCTCTTTCTTTCTCTCTCTCGGAGGACCTGAGCCCTAGGACCATGCCTCAGGACTACCTGACATGATGACTCCTTGCTGTCCCCAGTCCACCTGGCCGTGCTGCTGCTCCTGTTTCAACTGTTCTGCCTTATTATTATTTGACCATGCTGGTCATTTATGAACATTTGAACATCTTGGCCATGTTCTGTTATAATCTCCACCCGGCACAGCCAGAAGAGGACTGGCCACCCCTAATAGCCTGGTTCCTCTCTAGGTTTCTTCCTAGGTTTTGGCTTTTCTAGGGAGTTTTTCCTAGCCACCGTGCTTCTACACCTGCATTGCTTGCTGTTTGGGGTTTTAGGCTGGGTTTCTGTACAGCACTTTGAGATATCAGCTGATGTACGAAGGGCTATATAAATAAATTTGATTTGATTTTGATTTGACTGCTTGTCGGTGAAGGTTGTAGTGTTGGGGTTACAGTTGACTGCCTGTCCGTGGAGGTTGTAGTGTTGGGGTTACAGTTGATTGCTTGTCGGTGAAGCTTGTAGTGTTGGGGCTACAGTTGACTGCTTGTCGGTGGAGGTTGTAGTGTTGGGGTTACAGTTGATTGCTTGTCGGTGGAGGTTGTGGTGTTGGGGCTACAGTTGACTGCTTGTCGGTGGAGGTTGTAGTGTTGGGGTTACAGTTGACCGCTTGTCGGTGGAGGTTGTGGTGTTGGGGCTACAGTTGACTGCTTGTCGGTGGAGGTTGTTGTGTTGGGGCTACAGTTGACTGCTTGTCGGTGGAGGTTGTGGTGTTGGGGTTACAGTTGATTGCCTGTCAGTGGAAGTTGTAGTGTTGGGGTTACATTTGATTGCCTGTCGGTGGAGGTTGTGGTGTTGTCAACAAATCTTCACATTCAGTAGGACAGGGTAAAACTCTGAACTTTTAAACCACATTTTAAACCACATTTTAAATCACACAAAAACCAAAAAGATAATTTATAATCTCATTACATTGTGGGTGAACATAGAATACAGAAGGCCATTGTGTGTTGAGAGTATGCAGATTTATGCTTTTAATTCATGCAAGCAGCAATTATAATACGCCCACTCAGTTGTACTGTAAATGTGCTACACAGGTTTGCTCTTCATTCCCTGCAGCACAGAGCTACAGAAATATACATTTATGCTAGCCTTAGGGCATGGAAATACCAGGCTAGCATAAGATACAGTACAGGTGTAGGATCTTAATTTGACTTATATGGTCACAGCAAAACAATCTTTGCAGCAACTGGATTTGAACCATAATGTTACTTGATCATGATTAGGCTATTAGCCAGCTAAAAGTGTGCTACATGAAGAGTGCAATACTGTTAATATACTGTAACTGTGTGTTAGTGTGGGTTTTCAGTTAATGTATCTAAATCACAAAGCTAATCTGCAGGAAAATTCTCAGAAACAAAAGAGTGATCGAAAGAAGATCCTACATCGGCATGTCAACAGGTAAACATACCAAACCATTTAGGTAACATTTAACAGCTTACTGAAAGGGAAAGGGAAAGGGGGATACCTAGTCAGTTGTACAACTGAATGCCTTCAACTAAAATGTGTATTCTGCATTTAACCCATCCCCTCTGAATCAGGAAGCACTGTCATAGATTGAGAGTTGCAGCGTGAAGCAATATTTGATACTGAGAGTTGTATATTAAGCTGATTCATATTTTATAGTGAGTAAGCGTTTCAGTGTTTAGTCCCCAGGACAATAGGAAGAGATACCTGTCTCCTTCAATTAGAGTTCACATCTCCACTCTCAGCAGAGGAGTCTGTGTGTGTGTGTGTGTGTGTGTGTGTGTGTGTGTGTGTGTGTGTGTGTGTGTGTGTGTGTCTGTGTGTGAGTGTGCCTGTGTGTGTATGTGTGTGTGCGTGTGTGCCTGTGTGTGCCTGTGTGTGTGTGCGTGTGTGTGTGCCTGTGTGTGTGTGTGTGTGCCTGTGTGTGTGTGCCTGTGTGTGCCTGTGTGTGTGTGCGTGTGTGTGTCTGTGTGTGTGTGTGTGTGTGCCTTTATGTGCCTGTGTGTGCCTGTGTGTGTGTGTGTGTGTGTGCGTGCCTGTGTGTGCAAAAACCATTGAACCATTGAATTCAAAGTTTACCAAACCATACAACGTCATGCACAAGGATTACTTGTACAATTTCCACTTAAAAATGTACAAAAACTAATTTAGTGGAAGAACAGTGCAGAATTACGATAAAATCTTCCTCAGGTTCTTATACGTCCACGTTTTCCAAATGAAGATTCAAATATGTCTGCAGAAAGAATGGGGTGTCAACTGTGACATGACACTCTGAGTTAGAAAACATCTCTTGGTTATTGAACTACAGTAAGTGAAGTGGATTTACACCCAGTGACGGAATTACGGTATTGGAATTACATCACGTGTCCCTGATCCCTACAGCAGAGCACTGTAGAGTACAGTGCAGTTCATTGCAGCAGAGCACTGTAGAGTACAGTGCAGTTCATTGCAGCAGAGCACTGTAGAGTACAGTGCAGTTCATTGCAGCAGAGCACTGTAGAGTACAGTACAGTTCATTGCAGCAGATCACTGTAGAGTACAGTGCAGTTCATTGCAGCAGATCACTGTAGAGTACAGTGCAGTTCATTGCAGCAGATCACTGTAGAGTACAGTGCAGTTCATTGCAGCAGAGCACTGTAGAGTAGAGTGCAGTTCATTGCAGCAGATCACTGTAGTGTACAGTGCAGTTCATTGCAGCAGAGCACTGTAGAGTAGAGTAAGGAAAGGAAAGGGAAAGGGGCGATACCTAGTCAGTTGTACAACTGAATGCCTTCAACTGAAATGTGTATTCTGCTGAGTAGACATCCAGTGTCGGTCGGTGCTCAGTGGGTGAGGATGCTGGTTAAAGTAAATGAAAAGAGAGGAGGCTCAAGGGTAGGTGTCAGTAAGAGCTGGGAGAGGTGACATGAACTTTTAACATTCTTGGTTTGCCCACCAGACAACAGAAAGATAAATACAACAGTTATAGTGCCTTCACAAAGTATTCAAACCCCTCGACGTATTCCACATTTTGTTGTGTTACAGCCTGAATTCAAAATCGATTCAATATATTTTTTCCTCATCCGTCTACACACTATACCCTATAATGACAATGTGAAAACATGTTTTTAGAACTTTTTGCACATTTATTGAAAATGAAATACAGGAATAGTACATTTACATAAGTATTCACACCACTAAATCGATACATGTTAGAATCACCTTTGGCAGTAATTACAGCGGTGATTCTTTCTAGGTAAGTCTCTAAAAACTTTGCACACCTGGATTGTACAATATTAACATTTTTCAAGCTCTATCAAGACAACAACAAAAATGTTTCAACTCTTCCACACTCACTTTACAGAATTCAAAATGACAATGCTTGTCTTCCATAATTTGATCAGTTATACTTGCATGTGTAGTGTCAGCGTTTGTCACTGGCATGTCATGCCTATGTTTGCTGATCTTACCAATGAACAAAATCATTAACGTAATTGGCAATATCAGTGAGTTTTGTGATGAATGAGCCATCTGATTCAATGAATGATGGAGCTTAGTTTGCCTTTTTGCCCAAAATTACATTTAAGGTGCTCCAAAGCTTTTTACTGTCATTCTTTATATTATTTATCTTTGTCAAGTTGGTTGTTGATCATTGCTAGACAGCTATTTTCAAGTCTTGCCATAGATTTTCAAGCAATTTAAGTCAGAACTGTACTGTAAATAGGCCACTCAGAAACAATGTTGTTTGTTAAGCAACTCCAGTGTATATTTGGCCTTGTGTTTTATTTTATTGGTAAATTTGTCTCTTAGAGTCTGGTGGAAAGCAGACTGAACCAGGTTTTCTTCTATGATTTTGCCTGTGCTTAGATCTTTTCCGTTTATTTTTATCCTTAAAAACGACCTAGTCCTTGCCGATGACAAGCATACCCATAACATGATACAGCCACCACCTGCTTGAAAATATGAAGAGTGGTACTCAGTGATATATTGTGTTGGAATTGCCCCAAACTTAATGCTTTTTATTCAGGATATTTTTTTGTCACATTTTTTGCAGTTTTACTTTAGTTCCTTATTGCGAACAGGATGCATGTTTTGGAATATTTGTATTCTGTCATTTAGGTTAGTATTATAGAGTAACTACAATGTTGTTGATCCATCCACAGTGTTCTTCTATCACAGCCATTAAACTCTGTAACTGTTTGAAGGTCACCATTGGTCTCATGGTGAAATCGCTGAGCGGTTTCCTTCATCTCCGGCAACTGAGTTAGGAAGGACGCCTGTATTTCTGTAGTGACTGGGTGTATTAATACACCATCCACAGTTTAATCATTAACTTCACCATGCCAAAGGGATATTCAATGTTTGCTTTTTTAAAAATTGATCTACCATTAGGTGCCCTTCTTTGCGAGGCATTAGAAAACCTCCCTGGTCTTTGGTTGAATCTGTGTCTGACAGATTATTGTATGTGTGTGGGGTACAGAGATGAGGTAGTCAACCAAAAATCATATTATTTCACACAGAGTGAGTCCATGCAACTTGTAACATGACTTGTTAAGCACATTTTTACTCCTGAACTTATTTAGGCTTGCCATAACAAATGGGTTGAATACTTATTGACTCAAGACATTTCAGCTTTTCACTGTGTGTGTGCACATGCCTATGCGCATGTTTCTGTTCAAATGCACCATTGTGTGTGTACATGTTTGTGTGTGTGTTTGAATGTGTGTGTGTCATCAAAAACCACCAACACATAGAGAGAGCACTACACATGGCGCTGCACACCATATCAGCCTACTCAGCCATCTGCTGTTTCTGCTCCTCAGTATCTGATACTTTTTCACGCTCAATTGATTTAAACCAATCCCTGGGGGGACTTCTTTGGACTGCAGTTCAGACTGAGGAGAGGATTACAGAGAACACAATAGAAATATAACAGAGAGGACGACTTCCTCGCTATTCAGTATTGGGGATTGATAATGTATTGCTACTGACAGTTAGGCACTGACAGTTAGGATGTGCCTTAAATGGCAACCTTTTCCCTATATAGTACACTACTTTTGACCAGGGCCCATAGAGTGCACTACATAGGGAATAGAGTGTCATTTATGATACACTATTAGTGTAGAACAGGTATTCCCAAACTGGGGAACGCCAAATAAAAATGTTATTCACATTTTTAAAAATACATTTAAAAAAATGTCTTCACATTTTCAAACAGTAGATTTATATTTTCCAACAGGGCAATACATTTGGGTGAGTTTTTTTTCTCTCACCTGAGTAGCCTCGTTACACTGCCAAAAATAAAATTAAACCCATCTAGTGTTCAGCAAAATAACAACACAATGTCAAATACAGGTAACCTAGTCAAATAATTAACATTCAATCACATTAACCGTTACTCTCTCACTGGCATTCCACTAACGGTCCGTATGTAGCCAAACGTAGCTGCTGCTCATTCCGTTTGCTCCAAAATTGATAAATAGTTTTAAAAAGTAAGGCCACTTCCATAGAGACACATACCAGCTCTACTGGTAGCACTGCAACTACCAGCAGTAATACACCTGCACCTGTCAACGTCACAAGTTCTTCTGCTTCCATGAGCACATCCAATGCTAGCATCAGTCATTCTACATTGGTTGTTAGCCCAGCTAGCATGGACATTGACAGTTGTGAATCTGATGCTACTGCCCCCTTACCCAGGAAAGCACCGAACAACAGAGAGGGACGTTGGAACATCGAAGAGGTGCAAATATGATGAGAACTACATTGATTTGGGGTTCACTTATATTGGGAGTAGTGCCTTTCCTCAGCCACAGTGTGTTATATGTGCAAAAGTACGATCTCACAACTGGATGAAACCTTCACTCTAGCGCAGACATTTAGAAACAAAACATGACAATTTGAAAATAAGCCACAGGAGTTTTTTGAGCGAGAATTAAGACGACTTTCAAGTAGTAAGTCATGTAAATATGTTTTGGACACTACAGTGAAAATGGTTAACTTTGTTAAAGCAAGGCCCCTGAACTCTTGTGTATTTTCTGCACTTTGCAATGATATGGGAAGCGACCATGTAACGATTTTACAACATACAGAAGTGCGCTGGTTGTCAAGGGGCAAAGTATTGACATGTTTTTTTAAATTGAGAGACGAGCTAAAAGTTTTCTTTATTGACCATAATTTCCACTTGTCTGACCGCTTGCATGATGACGAGTTTCTCACACGACTGGCCTATCTGGGTAATGTTTTTTCTCGCCTGAATGATCTGAATCTAGGATTACAGGGACCTTCCACAACTATATTCAATGTGCAGGACAAAATTGAGGCTATGATTAAAGAAGTTGGAGCTCTTCTCTGTCTGCGTTAGCAAGGACAACACACAGGACTTTTCATCATTGTATGATGTTTTGTGTGCAAATGAACTCAAGCTTACGGACAACGTCAAATGTGATATAGCGAAGCACCTGAGTGAGTTGGGTGCGCAATTACGCAGGTACTTTCCTCAAATGGATGACACAAACAACTGGATTCGATATCCCTTTCATGCCCTGTCTCCAGTCCACTTACCGATATCTGAACAAGAGAGACTCATCTAAATTGCAATAAACAGTTCTGTGAAAATTGTATTTAATCAGAAGCCACTGCTACATTCTGGATTGGGCTGCACTCAGAGTTTTCTGCTTTGACAAATCACGCTGTTAAGACACTGATGCCCTTTGCAACCACGTACCTATGTAAGAGTGGATTCTCAGCGCTCACTAGCATGAAACTAAATACAGGCACAGACTGTGTGTGGGAAATGATTTAAGACTGAGACTCTCTCTAATACAACCCAACATTGCAGAGTTATGTGCATCCTTTCAAGCACACCCTTCTAATTAATCTGTGGTGAGTTTTTCACAATTTTCAATGAACAATTAAAGTTTTATATGTAAGATGGTTAAATAAAGAGCAAACTAATTGATTATTATTATATTATTATTTGTGCCCTGGTCCTATAAGAGCTCTTTGTCACTTCCTACGAGCCGGGTTGTGACAATAACTCACACTCATTCTTATGTTTAATAAATGTATCGTATAGTGTGTGTGTGTGGCAGGCTTACAATGATGGCAAAAAACAACATTTGAGAGTGCGCTGACCCTGGTGCTAGAGCTGGAGGTTGAATATTTGAAGGGGTATGGGACTGTAAAAAGTTTGGAAGCCACTGGCCTAGAGGATATGCTATTAGTGTGGAAGTAATTGTTTTATCTAACATTTGGCCAAATTGCAGAGTGGCGGATCCTCGCTATGGGGGATCGGGTTTGAGAGTATGATTAAAGCACTGTGCTTAGAAATGCAGACTTAATGGCTTTGTGTGTGTGCGCGTGTTTGTGTGTGTGCATGTGTGTATGTCTGTTCGACTTGTATGTGCGTTTTGACGTGTGTGTGTGTGTAACAATATCATACAGTAAAATGGAAAACATTCATATTTACAAATAAGTGGAAACATGGGGATGAAAAGAAACATGACTGATCACTTAAAGTAACTCTGAGGTCAATTTGACTGTTATTTCAGACTTTATGTTTTACGTTATCTATTTGATTGCTTTCTGTTCCTTTTCCATCTCTTTCATGCTTTGGTGTTACTGTAGAGTTGCGATTTAAAATGCACTTTAAATCAAGTTTGATTCAATATGATTTGATAAATCTGAAATAACTGCGTTTGTACTCTCATGATTTGTCACTTGTCAGCCATTGTCACCTATCCCATTAAAATGAATTAGCATAATCTGTCTGCTTCATATCAAGGTAGATCCGCGTCCTCTCCAGCTGAGTTATAACAGATGTCTTTCATAGTGTGGAGATCTCTGGAGTCACCTCTCTCTGTGAACGACTCAATGACTTTCATGAGTCAGATTATAGAGTGGGTATTTCCATGTAAAAGGACCCACACCAACATGTGAAGTTTCTAGGAACATTTCAAGTTGTCAAATGAAAGCTAATAGTCCATATTTCGGGGAAGGCACAGATACGTTTTTCAACCATTTTCCATCCTAAAAATAAAAATCGAGCACACAGCCATGCAATCTCCATAGACAAACATTGGCAGTAGAATGGGCTTACTGAAGAGCTCGGTGACTTTCAGCATGGCACCGTCATAGGATGCCACCTTTCCAACAAGTCAATTTGTCAAATTTCTGCCCTGCTAGAGCTGCCCCGGGTCAACTGTAAGTGAAAACGTCTAGGAAGAATGTCTAGGAGAAACAATGTCTCAGAACCTGTGTCAGCGAAATGGTAGTCCACACAAGCTCACAGAACGGGACCACAGAGTGTTAAATCACATAGAGCATAAAATCGTATGTCCTCGGTTGCAACACTCACTACCAAGTTCCAAATTGGAAGCAACGTCAGCACAAGAACTGTTCATCAGGAGCTTCATGAAATGGGTTTCCATGGTCGAGCAGCCGTACACAAGCCTACGATCACCATGCTCAATGCCAAGCGTTGGCTGGAGTGGTGTAAAGCTCGCAGCCATTGGACTCTGGAGCAGTGGAAAAGCGTTATCTGGAGTGATGAATCACGTTTCACACTCTGGCAGTCCGACGGACGAATCTGGGTTTGGTGGATGCCAGGAGAATGCTGCCTTCCCATGCATAGTCCCAACCATAAAGTTTTGTGGAGCAGGAATAATGGTCTGTGGCTGTTTTCATGGTTTGGGCTAGGCCGCTTAGTTCCAGTGAAGGGAAATCTTAACGCTACATCATACAATGACATTCTAGACAATTCTGTGCTTCCAACTTTGTGGCAACAGTTTGGGGAAGGCCCTTTCCTGTTTCAGCATGACAATTCCCCCGTGCAAAAAGCGAGGTCCATACAGAAATGGTTTGTCAAGATTGGTGTGGAAGAACTTGACTGGACTGCACAGAGTCATAACCTCAACCCCATCGAACACCTTTGGGATAAATTGGAACGCTGATCGCGAGCCAGGTCTAATCGCCCAACATCAGTGCCCGATCTTGCTAATCCTCTTGTGACTGCAAGTCCCTGCAGCAATGTTCCAACATCTAGTGGAAAGCCTTCCCAGAAGAGTGGAGGCTGTTATAGCAGCAAAGGGGGGACCAACTCCATTTTAATGCCCATGATTTTGGAATGAGATGTTTGACGAGCAGGTGTCCACATACGTTTGGTCGGTAGTGTACATCAAAACACAGTAATGTTTAAGAAAAGGCCCCTGCCAACTAATGTCAACATTTATATCTAGTGTTGCACAAAATCTGTAACTTTCTATAACTTTAATAAATATTGTGTAGTGTCTTTTCATTCTCTTACCAAAAAACCCACATACTGTATTTTTAAGATATTTTCTCATTTCTCTCCCTCACGAGGAGGAAGGATTATGAAAGTTCACAGAATTGACAAGTGAAGTTATAACTACCAATTAGTTGTAATGTTTTTACTAATAACAGTTTTGTTGATGAATTATTAAGTGATTAAAACACATCACTCAAAAGACAGGGAGATTTTACTGTAATTCTGTTACCACTTTACATCTGCACTGTTCCTCAAGTAAATGTAGTTTTAGTACAATTCTTAAAAGTAGACTTCTGCATATAGTTGTATGGTTTGTTAAACTTTGCAATCAATGGCTTTTGTTTGCCATGTATTTTAAAGTGAAAAAGTGAGTCTCAGCGTCACTCGATTACTGTGGAATTGTACAGTGACAAATTGATTAGAGCATTGTGCAGCTGCTCTTCCCTTCTGACTGACACACACACACACGCACACACACGCACACACACACACACACACACACACACACACACACACACACACACACACACACACACACACACACACACACACACACACACACACACACACACACACACACACACACACACCTGTCTCTACTTCCCTGGTGTCTGTGCATTAGATTACAGTCTAATAGAGACAGATGTAATAGTAGAGGAGAACGTGACGACTTCATCTGTTTATTTACTCACAGCACCATCTACCTCAGCAGAGCAGCTGTCAAGATTCAGGAGCCCACACACACACATTAACACACACACACACACAAATTATAAAATGCCATGCACACACATGTATTTTTCTACTATTTTGTATGTCAGACATGATGTTTTAAAGTCTACAGTAAATTTGTAAGAGAGCATCTATATTGGCATTTGACTGGCTGATTAAAGAGATGTGAGGAAGATATTTGACTGGCTGATTAAAGAGATGTGAGGAAGATATTTGACTGGCTGATTAAAGAGATGTGAGGAAGATATTTGACTGGCTGATTAAAGAGATGTGAGGAAGATATTTGACTGGCTGATTAAAGAGATGTGAGGAAGATATTTGACTGGCTGATTAAAGAGACGTGAGGAAGATATTTGACTGGCTGATTAAAGAGATGCTGATTGAGGAAGATATTTGACTGGCTGATTAAAGAGACTGGCTGTGAGGAAGATATTTGACTGGCTGATTAAAGAGACTGGCGATTGAGGAAGATATTTGACTGGCTGATTAAAGAGACGTGAGGAAGATATTTGACTGGCTGAACGTGAGGAAGATATTTGACTGGCTGATTAAAGATATTTGACTGGCTGATTAAAGAGGAAGATATTTGACTGGCTGATTAAAGAGACGTGAGGAAGATATTTGACTGGCTGATTAAAGAGATGTGAGGAAGATGTTTGACTGGCTGATTAAAGAGACGTGAGTAACACATTTGTCATGTGGCAGTAAACACAAAAAGGTCCACAATGCTTTAAACAACTAAATTATGTTTTTTGCCAGACAGAGGGAATCCAGCTTCTGAGCATTATGTTCAATAACCAGCAGTGTAATGAATCAAAGGGAAGGACATTCAAAACCAATTATTCCAAATAGGATAGTTTGTTATTAATATTCCTGATTTTGTTGAGAGAATTTGCATGATTTCTTGGTTGACAGGATAAACATGGCTGGTTGGGTGGGTGAATGGGTGAATAGATGGAGAATTGGACGAACAGACATACGGACAGCCATTCAGTCATTAATTTATTGTAGTTGTAGTTGTGGCGCGTCACTGAGTCTGTTTGCTTTAACTCAGGTGGGACATGAACACAGTCTCCAGGGAGGTGCACACAGTGATAGCTTTCCAACCATAAATAGAAAACCATTTGTTTCTCAAAATTGCTTGTGCATTACCAAGAGATTACTCCCTCTGAGTAGAACCCTGTTCAGGTTGAAACACACACTCACTCACTGTGGCTGCAGCAGACATGCTGACATTGTGTGAAATAGCCACCATTGAGTTTGGTATTGGCCTTACCAGACCTAAGCATAACAGGGAAATGGATGCCAGTAGAATAAAGAGCAGGAAGTGTGAGAGCCACCAGGAAAACCCCCTTAATCACGCTATGTTTGGCTGCAAGTTGGACACTTCTAAAGCTACACTATTTCACACACAGGCCCACACACACAGCCCCACACACGCACACACACAGGCACACACACAGGCACACACACAGACACACACACACAGGCACACACACAGGCACACACACAGGCACACACACACACACACAGGCACACACACACTGCATAGCAGTTCACTTCACAGCAGGAGGACATTTCTGAGTTGAAAAGATAATGGATCAAATCACTGTTGTTGGTCTGCCTGCGTCTGTCCACATCACTCTCTATCTTCCCCCCCACCCACACGCACACAGGTTCTGCGGCATAGCCCCGTAGTTTTGTGCTGATGTGAGAATGTCCATTTGTGTTTCAGTCATCTCCTCCGAGCATTGTAATTCCATCATGCTTCGATCCAGCCTGCCACGCTCGGGAGAGAGGGAGAGAGATGGAGAGAGGGAGAGAGAGATGGAGAGAGAGAGATGGAGAGAGAGAGAGAGGGAGAGAGAGAGATGGAGAGAGAGATGGAGAGAGGGAGAGAGAGAGAGAGAGAGATGGAGAGGGAGAGAGAGATGGAGAGAGAGAGATGGAGAGAGGGAGAGAGAGAGAGAGATGGAGAGAGGGAGAGAGGAGAGAGAGTTGAAGAGAGAGAGAGAGCAACAGGCTGAGGTTATCAAAGTGTGAACAGTCTGTCTGCTCTGTTTGTGGGTGGTAGGAGGGAAAGTGTGTGTGTAAGTGTCTGGGTGTGTTTAACTTACAGTAAGGTCAAGCACTTTGTGATTAGCCCTACAAACTCAGTCCGTTTCTCTGAAATGAGCAGCATGCAATTCAAATGAGCACCAGTGAGAACAGCCTGCACACAAATAACACTTCCTCTCAGACACAGTGTGTGTGCGTACGTGCGTGCCTATGTGCGTTTTTGTGTGAACGGCCAGTCTTCCAACTTATTAGTTGCCAAACCAATGACTACGCTTTTCAATTCTAAAACACGGAGCAGCATTTCCTGTGTCTGTCACTGTCTATGAGAAACCAATTAGAGTGACGTTTCAGTCATCAGGTAGAGAAGTTATTATGATCCACCAGACATTTGGAGGCTAATATCTGAAATATGATTTCATTCTGAGATTTCATGAATAACTTCAGACTGAGTGACATCAAACACACACATATGCACACGTACGCAGGCACACACGCATGCTTGTACACACTCACACACACACACGCACACACACACACACACACACACGCACACACACACATGCACACACGCACACACACGCACACACACGCACGCACACACACACACTCACACACTCCTGCCCACCCCGCCCACATACACTAAAATCCCCCTTGAGAGTATTTTGTTCTATTCTAAAGTGCAACACCCAAAACAAAAAATAAAACATTATTATACCACGCACGCTAATTCCTAAATACCACATTGTGAATAAGATGCATGACGATTAGCTCACGATGAGGCTGCATGGAGAATATTCTCATGAATTCTCATTTTTTTGGTAATGAGGAAGCTAGTCATTATGGAGCTTTGATCAATGTCTGTCTAGAACAGTCAGGAGTGATAGGAAGGGTGATTCTGGTCATATTTCACCATTAAAGATCTGGATCGGTTGTTGCTGTTCCCTTTTGTCTCAACAATTTACTGTTTAACCTCTAAAAGTTTAAGCAGTTTGGGGGAGGGGGTGGGGTACTAAGCTAAGATAGAAAATTGTTTTAAGATGACCTTTACTACTATAGCCCTTAGAAACGCATTGAATAACACATTCATAAATGGCCAAATAAACTGTAAGAAAGCTCAGGAAATATATCTATATATGTTTTGCAACATACACTGCTCCAAAAAATAAAGGGAACACTTTAACAACACAATGTAACTCCAAGTCAATCACACTTCTGTGAAATCAAACTGTTCACTTCGGAAGCAACACTGATTGACAATAAATTTCACATGCTGTTGTGCAAATGGGATAGACAACAGGTGGAAATTATAGGCAATTAGCAAGACACCCCCAATAAAGGAGTGGTTCTGCAGGTGGTGACCACAGACCACTTCTCAGTTCCTATGCTTCCTGGCTGATGTTTTGGTCACTTTTGAATGCTGGCGGTGCTTTCACTCTAGTGGTAGCATGAGAGGGAGTCTACAACCCACACAAGTGGCTCAGGTAGTGCAGCTCATCCAGGATGGCACATCAATGCGAGCTGTGGCAAGAAGGTTTGCTGTGTCTGTCAACGTAGTGTCCAGAGCAAGGAGGCGCTACCAGGAGACAGGCCAGTACATCAGGAGACGTGGAGGAGGCCGTAGGAGGGCAACAACCCAGCAGCAGGACCGCTACCTCTGCCTTCGTGCAAGGAGGAGCAGGAGGAACACTGCCAGAGCCCTGCAAAACGACCTCCAGCAGGCCACAAATGTGCATGTGTCTGATCAAACGGTCAGAAACAGACTCCATGAGGGTGGTATGAGGGCCCGACGTTCACAGATGGGGGTTGTGCTTACAGCCCAACACCGTGCAGGACGTTTGGCATTTTCCAGAGAACACCAAGATTGGCAAATTCGCCACTGGTGCCCTGTGCTCTTCACAGATGAAAGCAGGTTCCCACTGAGCACATGTGACAGATGTGACAGAGTCTGGAGACGCCGTGGAGAACGTTCTGCTGCCTGCAACATCCTCCAGCATGATCGGTTTGGCAGTGGGTCACTCATGGTGTGGGGTGGCATTTCTTTGGGGGGCCGCATAGCCCTCCATGTGCTCGCCAGAGGTAGCCTGACTGCCATTAGGTACCGAGATGAGATCCTCAGACCCCTTGTGAGACCATACCGCTGGTGCGGTTGGCCCTGGGTTCCTCCTAATGCAAAACAATGCTAGACCTCATGTGGCTGGAGTGTGTCAGCAGTTCCTGCAAGAGGAAGGCATTGATGCTATGGACTGGCCCGCCCGTTCCCCAGACCTGAATCCAATTGAGCACGTCTGGGACATCATGTCTCGCTCCATCCACCAACCATCCATCCACGTTGCACCACAGACTGTCCAGGAGTTGGCGGATGCTTTAGTCCAGGTCTGGGAGGAGATCCCCCAGGAGACCATCCGCCACCTCATCAGGAGTGTGCCCAGGCGTTGTAGGGAGGTCATACAGGCACTACTGAGCCTCATTTTGACTTGTTTTAGGGACATTACATCAAAGTTGGATCAGCCTGTAGTGTCGTTTTCCACTTTAATTTTGAGTGTGACTCCAAATCCAGACCTCCATGGGTTGATACATTTTATTTCCATTGATCATTTTATGTGTGATTTTGTTGTCAGCACATTCAACTATGTAAAGAAAAAAGTACTTCATAAAAATATTTCATTCATTCAGATCTAGGATGTGTTATTTTAGTGTTCCCTTTATTTTTTTGAGCAGTGTATTTAACCCTATATTTTTTGGGGCACAAAACTAGCTCCATACCTCCATATGTTTGTATGGGTTACCTCCAGATGAGACCTGTGACATGTGTTTGTATGGGTTACCTCCAGATGAGACCTGTGACATGTGTTTGTATGATGAGACCTGTGACATGTGTTTGTATGGGTTACCTCCAGATGAGACCTGTGACATGTGTTTGTATGATGAGACCTGTGACGTGTTTGTATGGGTTACCTCCAGACGAGACCTGTGACATGTGTTTGTATGTGTTACCTTCAGATGAGACCTGTGACATGTGTTTGTATGATGAGACCTGTGACATGTGTTTGTATGGGTTACCTCCAGATGAGACCTGTGACATGTGTTTGTATGATGAGACCTGTGACATGTGTTTGTATGATGAGACCTGTGACATGTGTTTGTATGATGAGACCTGTGACATGTGTTTGTATGGGTTACCTTCAGATGAGACCTGTGACATGTGTTTGTATGATGAGACCTGTGACATGTGTTTGTATGGGTTACCTCCAGATGAGACCTGTGACATGTGTTTGTATGGGTTACCTTCAGATGAGACCTGTGACATGTGTTTGTATGATGAGACCTGTGACATGTGTTTGTATGGGTTACCTTCAGATGAGACCTGTGACATGTGTTTGTATGATGAGACCTGTGACATGTGTTTGTATGGGTTACCTTCAGATGAGACCTGTGACGTGTGTTTGTATGGGTTACCTTCAGATGAGTCCTGTGACGTGTTTGTATGGGTTACCTTCAGATGAGTCCTGTGACGTGTTTGTATGGGTTACCTTCAGATGAGACCTGTGACACTTGTTTGGGGTATGCAAAATGGAGAACACCATCGTGTTCGTGGGAGGCTCCTCGTTCCATAGCGGGGTCATATTAGTTTGTAGCTCAAACGGGTTGGACGCTACAGATAGAAGTTGGCACACATCAGCGTTACCGACTTCAGATGAGTCCTGTGACACTTAGGGGGGTCGTAGAGCCAAACGGAGAACACCATCGTGTTTGGGAGAGTCTCCCTTTTCCATAGAGGCCATTGTAGGCCAAACCGTTCAGACGCTACAGAAGTTTTTGTGAGAAGACCCATTTTCGGGATGTCTCATGGTCTGACTAACACCGCTGTAGCTCGGCCACCTTCCTCCGCAGGTGCGGAAGGCTGACAAAGTCGGATGTGGTGGATTGAGATGCAGTTTACACACAAATAATGGTATCTCTATCTTCAACTGATGGATTTTGATGGGGATTTATTTTTTATTATGTCACTTAGATTAAGGGGTTAGGGTTAGTATAAACTACACTAGAGCATAAGAGTGGAGAGAAGTTACTCCAAGAAATTGTTCAGGGCCTACTGGATGAGAAGTGATCCCTAAGATCTAATAATCTGTCCTTTCTTCCGAAGTGTGCACTTGTGCACTCCTTCTCATTAGATTGGTGTAAGTAAGAACTGGACAAAGTTTCCACCATATTTCTTATACCAGTCAGTCATTTCTATTTAAATGAAGGGAAGTGAACAAGAGCACACTTCAACAGAAAGTACAGGTTATTGAGAATCAGGGAATGTGATATTGTAAAACAAGACAAGGTGAAGCAAATCAATAATACAATATGTCACTCTAGTATTGGGGGATAAAGCCTCATTTTCCCCAATCAGGAAAGTATTCAGAACACTTCACTTTTTCCACATTTTCTTATGTTACAGCCTATATATGATTAGATATATTGTCTCTGGTTCTGAGGGATAAAGCCTATACAGGATTAGATATATTGTCTCTCTGGTTCTGAGGGATAAAGCCTATATATGATTAGATATATTGTCTCTCTGGTTCTGAGGGATAAAGCCTATACAGGATTAGATATATTGTCTCTCTGGTTCTGAGGGATAAAGCCTATACAGGATTAGATATATTGTCTCTGGTTCTGAGGGATAAAGCCTATACAGGATTAGATATATTGTCTCTCTGGTTCTGA
Source organism: Oncorhynchus tshawytscha (assembly GCF_018296145.1). NCBI lineage: Eukaryota > Metazoa > Chordata > Actinopteri > Salmoniformes > Salmonidae > Oncorhynchus > Oncorhynchus tshawytscha. The sequence goes on from NC_056448.1 coordinate 35,605,977, forward strand.
GGGATAAAGCCTATATATGATTAGATATATTGTCTCTCTGGTTCTGAGGGATAAAGCCTATTGTGATAACATGAGTCTTGGTGAGAGGTGTAGGAGTCAGGCGCAGGAGAGAGCAGGGATGTCTGAGAAGCGTGTTTAATAATATAGTCCAGCAATACAAAAACGGCACAGACCAAAACCCCAAAACTATGCTCTCGAATAATCAGAAACTCGTGCAAACACACGGAGGAACAAACACAGTTCCTACACTTTACATACACGTGCGTAATAGCGAAAAAACAACAAACATCAAATACGATCGAGCGCAATGCACACAAGTCTAATCCTGCACGAATTACGGTAGGTAACAGGTGCCCTATATACCCACAGAAATCAAAGCAACTGAAACCAGGTGAGAAAAGGAACACAGACAAAACAACCAGAAAAAGAAAAAGGGATCGGTAGCGGCTAGTAAACCACAGGGAGAGGAGTTACCTTCGGTAGAAGTCGTGACACCTATATAGAATTAGATAGATTGTCTCTCTGGTTCTGAGGGATAAAGCCTGTATAGAATTAGATATATTGTCTAATGTTATGCTGATCTGATGCAACCTAATGTTATGATCTGCTACAACCTAATGTTATGTTGTCTGATGCAACCTAATGTTATGCTGATCTGATGCAACATAATGTTATGCTGATCTGATGCAACCTAATGTTATGCTGTATGATGCAACCTAATGTTATGCTGATCTGATGCAACCTAATGTTATGTTGTATGATGCAACCTAATGTTATGCTGATCAGATGCAACATAATGTTATGTTGATCTGATGCAACCTAATGTTATGCTGATCAGATGCAACATAATGTTATGCTAATCTGATGCAACCTAATGTTATGATCTGCTACAACCTAATGTTATGCTGATCTGATGCAACCTAATGTTATGCTGATCTGATGCAACCTAATGTTATGATCTGCTACAACCTAATGTTATGTTGTCTGATGCAACCTAATGTTATGCTGATCTGATGCAACATAATGTTATGCTGATCTGATGCAACCTAATGTTATGCTGATCTGATGCAACCTAATGTTATGATCTGCTACAACCTAATGTTATGTTGTCTAATGTAACCTAATGTTATGATCTGCTACAACGTAATGTTATGTTGTTCTGATGCAACCTAATGTTATGTTGTTCTGATGCAACCTAATGTTATGCTGTATGATGCAACCTAATGTTATGCTGATCTGATGCAACCTAATGTTATGTTGTATGATGCAACCTAATGTTATGCTGATCAGATGCAACATAATGTTATGTTGATCTGATGCAACCTAATGTTATGCTGATCAGATGCAACATAATGTTATGCTAATCTGATGCAACCTAATGTTATGATCTGCTACAACCTAATGTTATGTTGTCTGATGCAACCTAATGTTATGCTGATATGATGCAACATAATGTTATGTTGATCTGATGCAACCTAATGTTATGATCTGCTACAACCTAATGTTATGTTGTCTGATGTAACCTAATGTTATGTTGATCTGATGCAACCTAATGTTATGTTGTTCTGATGCAACCTAATGTTATGTTGTTCTGATGCAACCTAATGTTATGTTGTTCTGATGCAACCTAATGTTATGTGGTTCTGATGCAACCTAATGTTATGTGGTTCTGATGCAACCTAATGTTATGTGGTTCTGATGCAACCTAATGTTATGTGGTTCTGATGCAACCTAATGTTATGTGGTTCTGATGCAACCTAATGTTATGTTGTTCTGATGCAACCTAATGTTATGTGGTTCTGATGCAACCTAATGTTATGTTGTTCTGATGCAACCTAATGTTATGTTGTTCTGATGCAACCTAATGTTATGTTGTTCTGATGCAACCTAATGTTATGTGGTTCTGATGCAACCTAATGTTATGTGGTTCTGATGCAACCTAATGTTATGTTGTTCTGATGCAACCTAATGTTATGTTGTTCTGATGCAACCTAATGTTATGTTGTTCTGATGCAACCTAATGTTATGTTCTGATGCAACCTAATGTTATGTGGTTCTGATGCAACCTAATGTTATGTGGTTCTGATGCAACTTAATGTTATGTTGTTCTGATGCAACCTAATGTTATGTGGTTCTGATGCAACCTAATGTTATGTTGTTCTGATGCAACCTAATGTTATGTTGTTCTGATGCAACCTAATGTTATGTTGTTCTGATGCAACCTAATGTTATGTGGTTCTGATGCAACTTAATGTTATGTTGTTCTGATGCAACCTAATGTTATGTGGTTCTGATGCAACCTAATGTTATGTTGTTCTGATGCAACCTAATGTTATGTTGTTCTGATGCAACCTAATGTTATGTTGTTCTGATGTAACCTAATGTTATGTTGATCTGATGCAACCTAATGTTATGTTGTTCTGATGCAACCTAATGTTATGTGGTTCTGATGCAACCTAATGTTATGTGGTTCTGATGCAACCTAATGTTATGTTGTTCTGATGCAACCTAATGTTATGTTGTTCTGATGCAACCTAATGTTATGTGGTTCTGATGCAACCTAATGTTATGTTGTTCTGATGCAACCTAATGTTATGTTGATCTGATGCAACCTAATGTTATGTTGATCTGATGCAACCTAATGTTATGTTGTTCTGATGCAACCTAATGTTATGTGGTTCTGATGCAACCTAATGTTATGTGGTTCTGATGCAACCTAATGTTATGTTGTTCTGATGCAACCTAATGTTATGTTGTTCTGATGCAACCTAATGTTATGTTGTTCTGATGCAACCTAATGTTATGTTGTTCTGATGCAACCTAATGTTATGTTGTTCTGATGCAACCTAATGTTATGTTGTTCTGATGCAACCTAATGTTATGTGGTTCTGATGCAACCTAATGTTATGTGGTTCTGATGCAACCTAATGTTATGTGGTTCTGATGCAACCTAATGTTATGTGGTTCTGATGCAACCTAATGTTATGTTGTTCTGATGCAACCTAATGTTATGTGGTTCTGATGCAACCTAATGTTATGTGGTTCTGATGCAACCTAATGTTATGTGGTTCTGATGCAACCTAATGTTATGATCTGCTCTTGCTTCTAAATGTTTGTAGGCCTGTATAGTTTACTACGTATTATCTCTGCAATATACAGGCCTCTTGTCTTTTTGCATCATCAGATGTCTAATATCAGGGCCTTTTTCATTTGGCCAAAAGTCGGTCCTTCATCCTCTCTCCTCCTTGACACAGACACTGATAAGTGGTGGAGGAGAATGTACATTTGTTAGTAGGAAGAGTGTCCTCCCCTCCTCGATAGCCACCTTTCATCGAGGATAGTCATGTGTATCCTATCTGAGTCCTTCTCTGAAGAATTGTGTTCTTGAAGGAGAAAATCATGCAAACGATTTGCTACGTATTCTTTTATCTATAAAACGTCTTGCACAACTAGCTACATTTGTTTTATTACATTTACATTTCACCACGTACGTGTCATTTGTGCGAGTGGAGAGGAATGTCATTTCATACAAGCATAATTTTTTTCCACTTTCCTTCTACTGGCCGCCTCTCCTGGTTTACCTTTGACCTTTTTCGAATCAAGGGCGAGAGAGGACGGAGGAGAGAGGATGCAGAAGTTGAGCAAATACAACTGAGAAAGGAGAGGAGACGGAAAGGAAAGGACAGATGGGTGCAAGAGGATAACAGGATGGATATTGGACAAAATAAAAGGAGAAAATGAGAGAGAGTGACGAGTGAAGCAAGATAAAGTGAAAGGAGGGACTGTGTCCAGAAATAAGCATTACTGCACCAGATTGCAGAAAGACCATCAGAGTCTGTCAATCATGAGTCATGTCCGCAGTAAAATTCCATGTGACCATGTAATCCTCTGTTATGCACTCTGGACATGCTTTGGTAGTATGTAATTTGCTAACGACCAATCAGGTCCTATGGCCTGGTACTCAGGGCTCTATTGGCCCTCTAACCACTCGGACATCAATGCAAATACAATCTAAAATCACATCAAACACATCATCAAAACAGTATCATGCTTTTAATACTCCCCTCACTGTGATGATTAGAAGGTTGAAACTGAGAGTAAAACATGGTGATTGTTAAAATGTCCAAACCTAGCACAATGAAATGGACAGCTGTCTAAGGTGATGATTCATTCAAAACACCCATATGCATATTAAGGTTTCTATATGCATAAGCTTATGAGCCCAAGTGTGAAGAAAAACAAAATGTAAGAAAAATGCTGATTGTATCCTTATACAATACATAGCCTACTGCCAGTGCTTAATTCGAGCAGGATCTTGTCAGAACAGAATCCGGCACCTCTCCGTTTTGGACTGTTTTGTTCCAGAATCCATTCGGCCAGATCCAGTACCTCTCTGTGGCATGAATAATAATTTTCACTTTTTGTGATGTAAAATTTGAATAAAAGCGGTCAAAGTTCATTTGAGTTCCCTCTTCATTATTTCTCCTGCCCCCACAAAACAAGTGTATGTAAAAAAAAAGTAGATTTTCAGCCTGGGCCTAATATTCTAAGAGTTGATTTGGGTTTGGCTGGCCCGGGTTTATGGTTTGCGCAACATTGTAACCTGCTTGAGACCAACACGTGGCTGTGTGAGAAGCGCACCAGTATCTCTCTCCCTCTCTGCTCTGATAGACATTAGCCTGAAACTCTAATTCTTCCAGTGTTGCACTTCATAATTTATTTCCTTATAGAATCATAGCTGCGCCAAGGGATCTGAAGGAACTGCAGCACCCCTGATGAATTGAAATACATTTGCCAAAGTTATGGAAGTACTGCTGTTTGTTCAGAAATAAAAGAAACCATTCAAAATAGCCTACGACACCATTAGAATGTTTGTAATTTAGCCAAAGCTAATCAATAGCGTTTTGTTTTTTAAATAACCTAGCTGTGGATTGTAGTCCAATAATAAGGAATTATAACGAATGCACTGATGATGATGACCTAGAGGCCGGAGAGGGAGTATACTAAAAGGAATAGCCTACTGTCGGAAACAAGTGACAAAAAACAGACCTTCAGCAATATTTTAAATACAATCGAGGGAAAACACAGGTTGGAAAGCAAATGGCTCCTGCTGAAAAGAGAACACTATGCTGTAGGCTACCAACATATTTGATCAACTTCCAAACGTTGTTTTACAAAAGAGAGAGAGATTGGCTATCACCAGCCAGTGAGCTGCACATCATTGGGTGAGTCAGTGAAACTGAAAAGCATTTGTAGGACTGTAATATACTGTATTTGCCCACAATAGTGTCTCCACACACCTAGGATATTGATGGATTCAAGACAAGGTCTTTTTATTGATCTCAGCTTGTCTGTGTCAAATCACCATGTTTTTTTCTCATTCGTCCTGGTACCTCAGAACGCCCAAGGTTGATAGTTGAGTAATATGGATTTATTTATGTTTTCATAATTAATTACCTTAAGCTATACATAATATCTCACACAATAAGTTTCCATTTCCTCCTCCTTGTCCTTTATTCCTTACACAGGGCGCGCAGAGTGAGCTGTCGACAATGTCATTAAATATGCTTCACTGTCAAAATATGTACATATAGATGTTCCCCAACAGATTTGAATTAGTTTCCCAAATGAAGCACTTGGTAGCTGCAGGAACAAGGTTGGAGGGACCATGGCATACAAAGTTTAGGCAGAATATCCCCTGCGTGCACAAAGCGAGGTGCACAAAGCGAGGTCCATACAGAAATGGATCTTGTGGCTGAATGGAAGCAAGCCCCTGCAGCAATGTTCCAACATCTAGTGGAAAGCCATCTAGTGGAGGCTGTTATCGCAGCAAAGGGGGGACCAACTCCATATTAATGCCCATGATTTTGTAATGAGATGTTTGACAAGCAGGTGTCCACATACATTTGGTCATATACTGTATCTCTACCATGTGCATATGTGTTACAGGTGTGTACTGGAGGCGAAGTCAGGTGCAGGAGAGCAGAGTGTAGTTAACAGGCGAAGACATGGAGGGGAACAGAGGACTAAATACATTCAGTGTGATTATGGAATGAAAACCAGGTGTGTATGGAACAAGACAAAACAAATGGAAATATGACAAATGGAGCAGCGATGGCTTGAAAGCCTGTGATGTCGAACGCCGCCCGAACAAGGAGAGGGGCCGACTTCGATGGAAGTCGTGACAATATGGGCACTGTGCGTCATGGCTGGATAGGCTTCCACTGTCAAGCTCTATGACATAACCAACTGTGTTACCGCGGACCACTCTTACCACCTCAGTGCAAGCGAGCTCATATAAGACCGGTACATGTACATTACCAATCCTGGCGCTAGGGTTTGAAAATAGTATATATACACTGTATGTGCTTCTGTGCCCGTGAACCTCGTATTTAGAAACATCAAATCTAATGTTTTTTCCCTGTTTTCATTTGGATTAATAACCAAGCATAGCCTCGCTTCCTTTCAATGAATTCAGTTTTTTTTGTCTTACCCAACGCAGTCACCAAGTAGTCAAGACTATCGATGGCTCATGAGACCGCTTTGAAGTAAATCTTAATCACCAAAGCTTTGTTAAAAGATCATGTTTGGCAGCAGCAAAACAGTGAGCAGAGTGGACACACCCTTAGAAAATCTGTTGCTAGGCCACTGCATTATTTTAGACAGCTCCTGTTATTATGTTGGATGTTCGTAAAAAATCCATGTACAGTAGGCAACAGTGCCTTCAGAACGTTTCCGACAGACAGACAGACATACGATGGATGGATGAGCAAGAGGTATCCATGGCGACAGGCTCCAATGGTCTGTCTGCAGTCTGTCACAGTCACTCTAGAGTGCCTCTACAGAAAGTATTCATACTCCTTGACTTTTTCTACATTTTGTTGGATTACACCCTGAATTTAAAATGGATGAATGTAGATGTTGTGTCACTGGCCTATACACAATATTCCATAATGTCAAAATGGAATTCTGTTTTTTAGGAATTTTTACAAAATAATACATATAAAGCTGAAATGTCTTGAGTCAATAAGTATTCAACCCCTTTGATACGGGAAGCCGAAATATGTTCAGTAGTAAATAATTGCTCTGTGTGCAATAACTGTTTAACATGATAGTTTTTATGACAAACTTATGTACCCCACACACAGAATTCTGTAAGGTCCATAAGTCGAGCAGTGAATTTCAAACACAGATTCAACCACAAAGACCAGTGAGGTTTTACAATGCCTAGCAAAGAAGGGAATTGGTAGATGATGATGATAATAATAAAAAAACAGACATTGAATATCCCTTTGAGCATGGTTAATTTGATTTTCCCATGATGTCAATCAAAGAGGCACTGAGTTTGAAGGTAGGCCTTGAAATACATCCAAAGGTACACCTCCAATTGACTCAAATGATGTCAATTAGCCTATCAGAAGCTTCAAAAGCCATAAAATAATTTCTTGAATTTTCCAAGCTGTTTAACGGCACAGTCAACTTAGTGTATGTAAACTTCTGACCCACTGGAATTGTGATACAGTGAATAATGCGTGAAATAATCTCTGTAAACAATTACACAAAGTAGATGTCCTAACCAATTTGCCAAAACTATAGTTTGTTAAACAGGAAATGTGTGGAGTGGTTGAAAAACGAGTTTTAATGACTCCAACCTAAGTGTATGTAAACTTCCCACGGGCCGAACCCAGGTGGTATGGGTAGGCAACAACACGTCTGCCACGCTGATCCTCAACACAGGGGTGTGTACTTAGTTCCCTCCTGTACTCCCTGTTCACCCGCGACTGCGTGGCCAGCCACGACTCCAACACCATCTTTAAGTTTGCTGATGACACAACAGTGGTAGGCCTGATCACTGACAACGATGAGACCGCCTATAGGGTGGAGGTCAGAGAACTGGCAGTGGGGTGCCAGGACAACAACCTCTCCCTGAATTTGAGAAAAACAAAGGAGCTGATCGTGGACTACAGGAAAAGCAGGGCCGAACAGGCTCCCATTAATATCGACGGGGCCGTAGTGGAGCGGGTTGAGAGTTTCAAGTTCCTTCACCAACAAACTATCATGGTCCAAACACACCAAGACAGTCGTGAAGAGGGCACGACAAAACCTTTTCCCCCTAAGGAGACTGAAATGATTTGGCATGGTTCCCCAGATTCTCAAATTTCTACAGCTGCACTATCGAGAGCATCCTGATCGGTTGCATCACCGCCTGGTATGGCAACTGCTCGTCATCTGACCGGAAGGCACTACAGAGGGTAGTGCGTACAACCCAGTAAATCACTGGGGCCAAGCTTCCTGCCATCCAGGGCCTATATCATAGGTGGAGGAAAGCCCATAAAATTGTCAGAGACTCCAGTTCAAGTCATAGACTGTTTTCTCTGCTTCCACATGGCAAGCGGTACTGGAGTGCAAAGTCAAGAATCCTTAACAGATTCTACCCCCAAGCCATTAGACTGCTGAACAATTAATCAAATGGCCACCAGACTATTTACATCGACACCCCCCTCCATTTGTTTTAACACTGCTGCTACTCACGGTTTATTATCTATGCATAGTCACTTTACCCCTACCTACATGTACAAATTAGCTCAACTAACCTGTACCCCCACACACTAACTCGGTACCGGTACCCTCTGTATATAGCCTCGTTATTGTGTTACTTATTATTTTTTACTTTAGTTTATTTGGTAAATATTTTCTTAACTCTTCTTGAACTGCACTGTTGGTTAAGGGCTTGTCAGTAAGTATTTCACGGTAAGGTCTACACTGTTGGTTAAGGGCTTGTAAGTAAGCATTTCACGGTAAGGTCTACACTGTTGGTTAAGGGCTTGTAAGTAAGCATTTCACGGTAAGGTCTACACTTGTTGTATTCGGCGTATGTGACAAAGTTTGATTTGATAAGTATAGTAGTATAATAATAATAATATAATGCCATAATACAATAATACTATAATAGTATAATAATATAATTGTAATTTCTCATGTAATGTCCTAACAGCTTGTTTACATTTGGCACGAGGTGGAAGAGAGGGAGGAGAAAAGAGAGGGAGGAAGGAGAGTGGTCAAGAGGAGAGAAAAAATAAAGGATTTAGAGAGGATGAGTGGGGGAGATAAAAGGAAGGAGGGTGAAATGACAAAGGTTCATTGTGTTTGTGCACACAAGTGTTTGTTTAGCTTCTGATCCCAGTGAAGGTGAAATAGATGTGTTTGTCATATAAACATTACCTTAATACTCCTGTTATTGGGTGGATTAGATGATTCCAGGTGCTAGGCTTAGATTGAGTTTAAAGGGCTTAGTGTTTGAATCGTTGATCAATATACTTAGATTTATTGTGGTCTGATGAGGTATTGACAGTCTAATGCATTCAACATGGTGGAGAACTGTTTTGAGATGCATGATACAAGGGCCATGTTCATGAGCTGAAACAGTGAGGGACTATATCTTGACTCGTCCAATGAGAAATTCATTTGTTTTCATTTGCAAAACATTTTGTCAGAGAGTGCTCTAATGAAATCTCCTGGTAGATGCCGCCCTTCCCAGGAGTCACGTGTATCCCCTGTCACAGGAGGAGACGGTGGCTATGGAGACCTATGTCTCTGAATAGTGAAGACATCAAAACTATGAAATATCACTTATGAAATCATGTCGTAAGGAAAAAAAGTGTTAAATAAATGGGAAACATACAGTAACATTCAAAAGTTTGGACACATTAACTCATTCCAGGGTTTTTCTTTATTTGTACTATTTTCTACATTGTAGAATAATAGTGAAGACATCAAAACTATGAAAACATACATATGGAAGTAGTAACCAAAAAAGTGTTAAACAAATCAAAATATATTTTATATTTGAGATTCTTCACATATCGACCCTTTGCCTTGATGATAGCTTTGCACACTCTTGGCATTCTCTCAACCAGATTCATGAGGTATTCACCTGGAATGCATTTCAATTAACAGGTATGCCTTGTTAAAAGTTAATTTGTGGAATTTCTTTCCTTCTTCATGCGTTTGAGCCAATCAGTTGTGTCTGACAAGGTAGGGTGGGTATACAGAAGATAGCCCTATTTGGTAAAAGACCAAGTCCATATTATGGCAAGAACAGCTCAACTAAGCAAAGAGAAACGACAATCTATCATTACTTTAAGAATAAAAGGTCAGTCAATCCGGAACATTACAAGAACTTTGAAAGTTTCTTCAAGTGCAGTCGCAAAAACCATCAAGCGATATGATGAAACTGGCTCTCATGAGGACCGCCACAGGTAAGTAATGCCCAGAGTTACCTCTGCTGTAGAGGATAAGTTCATTTATATTTAACTGCACCTCAGATTGCAGACCAAATAAATGCCTCACAGAGTTCAAGTAACAGACACATCTCAACATCAACTGTTCAGAGGAGACTAAATGAATCTGACCTTCATGGTCGAATTGCTGCAAAGAAACCACTACTAAAGGACATCAATAAGAAGAGACTTGCTTGGGCCAAGAAACACGAGCAATGGACATTAGACCGGTGGAAATGTGTCCTTTGGTCTGATGAATCCAAATGTGAGATTTTTGGTTCCAACTGCTGTGTTTTTGTGAGACACCTAGTAGGAAAACGGATGATGCATGTGTTGTTCCCACCGTGAAGCATGGAGGAGGAGGTGTGGTGGTCTGGGGGTGCCTTGCTGGTGACACTGTCTGTGATTTATTTAGAATTCAAGGCACACTTAACCAGCATGGCTAACACAGCATTCTGCAATGATACGCCATCTCATCTGGTTTGCGTTTAGTGGGACTATCATTTGTTTTTCAACAGGACAATGACCCAAAACACACCTCCAGGCTTTGTAAGAGCTATTTGAGTGATGCAGTGCTGCATCAGATGGCCTGGCCTCCACAATCCCCTGACCTCAACCCAATTGAGATGGTTTGGGATGAGTTGGACCACTGAGTGAAGGAACAGCACAAACAAATGCTCAGCATAGAGTGGCTTGCAAAGTATTCACCCACTTGGCATTTTTCCTATTTTGTTGCCTTACAACCTGGAATTAAAATAGATTTATTGGGGGGTTAGTATCATTTGATTTACACAACATGCCTACAATTTATTGTGAAACAAACCAGTAATAAGACTAAAAAAACTGCTGCTGGTGTACAGCAATCTTTAAGTCATACCACAGATTCTCAATTGGATTGAGGTTTGGGCTTTGACGAGGCCATTCCAAGACATTTAAATGTTTCCCCTTAAATCACTCAAGTGTTGCTTTAGCAGTATAATTACGGTCCTTGTCCTGCTGGAAGGTGAACCTCCGTCCCAGTCTCAAATCTCTGGAAGACTGAAACAGGTTTCCCTCAAGAGTTTCCTTGTATTTAGCACCATCCATCATTCCTTCAATTTTGATCAGTTTCCCTGTCCCTGCCGATGTAAAACATCCCCACAGCATGATGCTGCCGCCACCATGCTTCACTGTGGGGATGGTGTTCTTGGGGTGATGAGAGTTGTTGGATTTGCGCCAGACAGCATTTTCCTTGATGGCCAAAAAGCTACATTTTAGTCTCATCTGATCAGAGTACATTCTTCCATATATTTGGGGAGTCTTCCACATGCCCTTTGGCGAACACCAAACGTGTTTGCATATTTTGTTCTTGAAGCCATGGCTATTTTCTGGCCACTCTTCGGTACTGCCCAGCTCTGTGGAGTGTACAGCTTAAAGGGGTCCTATGGACAGATCCTCCAATCTCTGCTGTGGAGCTTTGCAGCTCCTTTGTGGTTATCTTTGGTGCTTTGTTGCCTCTCTGATTAATGCCCTCCTTGCCTGGTTCGTGAGTTTTGATGGGTGTCCCTCTCCTGGCAGGTTTGTTGTGGTGCCATATTCTTTCAATTTTTTAATAATTGACTTTAATGCTGCCCTTTGGGATGTTCGAAGTTTAATATATATTTCTATAACCCAACCCTGATCTGTACTTCTCCACAACTTTGTCCCTGACCTGTTTGGAGAGCTCCTTGGTCTTCATGGTGCCTCTTGCATGGTGGTGCCCCTTGCTTAGTGGAGTTGCAGACTCTGGGGCCTTTCAGGACAGGTGTGTGTGTGTGTGTGTGTGTGTGTGTGTGTGTGTGTGTGTGTGTGTGTGTGTGTGTGTGTGTGTGTGTGTGTGTGTGTGTGTATATATATATATATATATCACTGCTAAAAAATAAAGGGAACACTAAAATAACACATCCTAGATCTGAATGAATGAAATATTCTTATTAAATACTTTTTTTCTTTATATAGTTGAATGTGCTGACAACAAAATCACACAAAAATTATCAATGGAACTCAAATTTATCAACCCATGGAGGTCTGGATTTGGAGTCACACTCAAAATTAAAGTGAAAAACGACACTACAGGCTGATCCAACTTTGATGTAATGTCCTTAAAACAGGTCAAATTGAGGCTCAGTAGTGTGTGTGGCCTCCACGTGCCAGTATGACCTCCCTACAACGCCTGGGCATGCTCCTGATGAGGTGGCGGATGGTCTCCTGAGGGATCTCCTCCCAGACCTGGACTAAAGCATCCGCCAACTCCTGGACAGTCTGTGGTGCAACGTGGCGTTGGTGGATGGAGCGAGACATGTCCCAGATGTGCTCAATTGGATTCAGGTCTGGGGAACGGGCGGGCCAGTCCATAGCATCAACGCCTTCCTCTTGCAGGAACTGCTGACACACTCCAGCCACATGAGGTTTAGCATTGTCTTGCATTAGGAGGAACCTAGGGCCAACCGCACCAGCATATGGTCTCACAAGGGGTCTGAGGATCTCATCTCGGGACCTAATGGCAGTCAGGCTACCTCTGGTGAGCACATGGAGGGCTGTGTGGCCCCCCAAAGAAATGCCACCCCACACCATGACTGCCCCACTGCCAAACCGGTCATGCTGGAGGATGTTGCAGGCAGCAGAACGTTCTCCACGGCGTCTCCAGACTCTGTCACGTCTGTCACATGTGCTCAGTGTGAACCTGCTTTCATCTGTGAAGAGCACAGGGCGCCAGTGGCGAATTTGCCAATCTTGGTGTTCTCTGGAAAATGCCAAACGTCCTGCACGGTGTTGGGCTGTAAGCACAGCAGCAGATTGGGCTGTAAGCACAACACCCACCTGTGGACGTCGGTCCATCATACCACCCTCATGGAGTCTGTTTCTGACCGTTTGAGCAGACACATGCACATTTGTGGCCTGCTGGAGGTCATTTTGCAGGGCTCTGGCAGTGCTCCTCCTGCTCCTCCTTGCACGAAGGCGGAGGTAGCGGTCCTGCTGCTGGGTTGTTGCCCTCCTACGGCCTCCTCCACGTCTCCTGATGTACTGGCCTGTCTCCTGGTAGCGCCTCCATGCTCTGGACACTACGCTGACAGACACAGCAAACCTTCTTGCCACAGCTCGCATTGATGTCCCATCCTGGATGAGCTGCACTACCTGAGCCACTTGTGTGGGTTGTAGACTCCGTCTCATGCTACCACTAGAGTGAAAGCACCGCCAGCATTCAAAAGTGACCAAAACATCAGCCAGGAAGCATAGGAACTGAGAAGTGGTCTGTGGTCACCACCTGCACAACAACTCCTTTATTGGGTGTCTTGCTAATTGCCTATAATTTCCACCTGTTTTCTATTCCATTTGCACAACAGCATGTGAAATTTATTGTCAATCAGTGTTGCTTCCTAAGTGGACAGTTTGATTTCACAGAAGTGTGATTGACTTGGAGTTACATTGTGTTGTTTTAAGTGTTCCTTTTATTTTTTTGAGCAGTGTATATATACTGAGATCATATGACACTTAGATTGCACACAGGTGGACTTTAACTAATTATGTGACTTCTGAAGGTAACTGGCTGCACCAGATCTTATTTAGGGGCGTGATAGCAAAGGGGGGTGAGTACATGTGCACGCACCACTTTTCCGTTTTCTATCTTTTAGAATTTTTTGAAACAAGTTTTTTTTTTTTTCACTAAATTACAGGTTGGAATGCAACATAATAGGAAAAACGCCAAGAAGAATGAATACTTTTGCAAGGCACTGTATGTGGGAACTCCTTCAAGACTGAAGCATTCCTCATGAAGCTGGTTGACAGAATGCCAACAGTGTGCGAAGCTGTCATCAAGGCAAAGGGTGGCTGCTTTGAAGAATCTCAAATATAAAATGTTTTGATTTCTTTAACACTTTTTTGGTTACTACATGATTCCATATGTGTTATTTCATGGTTTTGATGTCTTCACTTATTCTACAATGTAGAAAATAGTCAAAATAAAGAAAAACCATTGACTGTGTAGGTGTGTCCAAACTTATGACTGGTACTTTATAACAACAAAAAACACAACATCCCGCCACGACAAGAACCCATAGCCAGCCCAACTCCTTCACAGCTCAAGCTGTACAAACATAAGCTCCTTCATTAAGTTGACCATATTGAAACTGTGGACACATTTGTGGCAGCAGCATGGCCTGTAGTTGTGGTGTTTTTCTACTAGCTGAAGCCTGAGAGAAGATTGAGTGGACTGAAGCTATAACAGATCATTATATTCAGTAGCAGAAGGAGTAGTAAGGGCAGTAGTAGTAGTAGTAGTAGTAGTAACAGTAGCGGTAGTAGCAGCAGCAGTAGTAGCAGCAGTAGTAGCAGCAGTAGCAGAGGTAGAAACAATAGCAGAATTAGCAACAACAGTAGCAGTAGCAGCAGTAGCAATAAGAGTAGCAGTAGCAGAGGTAGCAACAATAGCAGTAGTAGCAACAATGGCAGTAGGAGAAGCAGCAGTATCAAAAATAGCAGTAGCAGTCATAGCAACAACAGCAGTATGATAACAGTAGCAGCAGTAGCAATAGCGGCAGCAATAGCAGTAGCAATAGTGGCAGTAGCAACTAGCAGTAGAAATAGTAGCAGAAGTAACAACAATATCAATAGCATTAGGAGTAGGTGTAGCAGCAGCAGCAGCAGCAGCAGCAGCAGTCGCACAAATAGCAGCAGTAGAAGCAGTAGCAGCAGTAGCAATATCAGTAGCAGTAGCAACAATAGTAGTAGCAACAGTAGCAGCAGTAGAAGTACCAGCAGTAGTAGTAGCAGCAGTTGCAACAATAGGACTAGCATGAGTAGTAGCAGTAGCATTAGCAATAGCAGTACCAACAATAGCAATAGTAGTAGTAGCAGCAGTATCACCAATAGCAGTATGAGGTAACTAGTAGTAGTAGTAGTAGTAGAAGCAGATCCAGCAGTAGCACCAGTAGTAGTAACATAATTAGCTACAATAAGAGTAGCAGCAGTAGCAACAACCTTAGTAGTGAGTAGTAGCAGCAGTATCAGTAATAGTAGCAGTAGCACTAGCAGTAGTACTAGTAGCAGTATTAGCAACAATGGGAGTAGTAGTAGTAACAGCAGCTGTTGTAGTAATTGCAGTAGCAGCAGCTGTAGTAGCAGCAGTATAAGTAATAGAAGTAGTAGTAGTAGTAGCAGTACCCGTAGTAGTAGTAGTAGTAGTAGTAGTAGGGTTAGCATTAGTAGCAGCAGCAGCAGTACCAGTAGTAGCAGTATTAGCATCAATAGGAGTAGTAGTAGTAGTACCAGCAGCTGTAGTAGTAGCAGCAGCAGTAATAGTAGTAACTAGTAGCAGCAATAGCAGGATTAGTAGTACTAGTAGTATTAGTAGCAACATTAGTAGTAGTAGTAGTAGCAGCATTAGCAGTAATATCAATAGCAGTAATAGTAACAGCAGCAGTACCAGTAGAAGCATTAGTGGTAGTAGTAGTAGCAGTAATAGTAGCAGCAGCAGTAGTAGTAGTAGTAGTAGTAGTAGTAGTAGTAGTATCAGCAGTAGCAATAATAGTTGTAGTAGCAACTAGTAGTTGCAATAGTAGTAACTAGTTGCAGCAGTAGTAGCAGCAGCAATAGCAGTAGTAGTAGTAACTAGTAGCAGCAATAGCAATAGTAGTAGTAACTAGTTGCAGTAGTAGTTGCAATAGAAGTAGTTGTAGTAGTAGCAGCAATAATAGTAGCAGCAGTACAAGTAGCAGCAGTAGTAGCAGTATTAGGAACAATAGTATAAGTAGTAACAGTATTAGCAACAATAGGAGTAGTAGTAGCAATAACAGTAGCAGCAGTAGTAGCAGTATTAGCAACAATAGGAGTAGCAGTAATAGTAGTAGCAGCAGCTGTAGTAGTAAACAGTAGCAGCAGTATCAGTAGTAGTTGCAGTAGTAGTACTAGTAACTATTAGTAGCAATAGCAGGATTAGTAGCACCAGTAGTAGTAACAGCCATTGCAGTATTAGTACCATCAGTAGCAGTAGTAGTAACTAGTAGCAGTAGTAGTTGCAATAGTAGTAGTTGTAGTAGTAGCAGCAATAACAGTAGCAGCAGTACAAGTAGCAGCAGTAGTAGCAGTATTAGGAACAATAGTATAAGTAGTAACAGTATTAGCAACAATAGGAGTAGTAGTAAGTAGTAGTAGTATTAGCAACAATAGGAGTAGTAGTAGTAGCAGCAGCTGTCGTAGTAAGTAGTAGCAGCAGCAACAGCATTAGTAGTAGTTGCAATAGTAGTAGTAGTAGTATTAGCAACAATAAGAGTAGTAGCAGCAGCTGTAGTAGTAAGAGTAGCAGCAGTTGCAGTAGCAGTAGTAACTAGTAGCTGCAATAGCAGGATTATTAGCAGTACCAGCAGTAGCAGTATTAGTACCAGCAGTAACAGCAGTAGTAGTAGTAACTAGTAGCAGCAATAGTAGTAGTAACTAGTTGTTGTAGTAGCAATAACAGTAGTAGCAGTAGTAAGTAGTGGCAGCATTAGCAACAGTAGTAGGAGTAGTAGTAGTAGCAGCAGAATCAGTAGTCAGTAGTAGTAGCAATATAAGCAGGATAAGTAGCACCAGTATTAGTACCATCAGTAGCAGTAGTAGTAGTAGACGGTAGTAACTAGTAGTAGTAGTAGTAACTAGTAGCAACAATAGCAGTAATAGTAGCAGCAGCAGTACCAGTAGCAGTAGTAGGAGTAGCAGCAGCAGCATTAGTAGTAGTAGTAGTTGTAGTATTAGTAGCAGTAGTGGCAGCAGTAGCAATAATAGTAGCAGCAGTAGCACCGGTAAGTAGTAGCAGTATTAGCAACAATAGGAGTAGCAGTAGTAGTAGCTGTATTAGCATCAATGGTAGTAGCAGTAGTAACTAGTAGCAGTAATAGTAACTACTACTACTAGCAGCAGCAGCAGTACTAGTAGCAGCAGTAGCAATAATAGCAGCAGCAGTAGTACAAGTAAAAAGTAGCAGTATTATTAACATTAGGAGCAGCATTAGTAGTAGCAGTAGTAGTTGTAGTATTAGTAGCAGTAGTAGCAGTGGCAGTAGCAGCAGTAGCAATAATAGTAGCAGCAGTAGCACCGGTAAGTAGTAGCAGTATTAGCAACAATAGGAGTAGCAGTAGTAGTAGCTGTATTAGCATCAATGGTAGTAGCAGTAGTAACTAGTAGCAGTAATAGTAACTACTACTACTACTACTAGCAGCAGCAGCAGCAGCAGTACTAGTAGTGGCAGTAACAGCAGTAGCAATAATAGCAGCAGCAGTAGTACCAGTAAAAAGTAGCAGTATTAATAACATTAGGAGTAGCAGTAGTAGTAGCTGTATTAGCAATGGTAGCAGTAGTTGCAGTAGTTGCAGTAGTAATAACTAGTAGCAGCAATAGACGGATTAGTAACAGCAGCAGTAATAGTAGTTGTAGTAGTAGGAACTAGCAACAGCAGTCGTAGCACTTCTGTTGTACTTCCGGCGCCGACAGAGATGGCCGCCTCGCTTCGCGTTCCTAGGAAACTATGCAGTTTTTTGTTTTTTTACGTGTTATTTCTTACATTAGTACCCCAGGTCATCTTAGGTTTCATTACATACAGTCGAGAAGAACTACTGAATATAAGATCAGCGTCAACTCACTATCAGTACGACCAAGAATATGTTTTTCGCGACGCGGATCCTGTGTTCTGCCTTACAAACATGACAACGGAGTGGATTTCATGCAGCGACCCAAAAAAACGACTCCGAAAAAGAGGGAAACGAGGCGGTCTTCTGGTCAGACTCCGGAGACGGGCACACCGTGCACCACTCCCTAGCATTCTTCTTGCCAATGTCCAGTCTCTTGACAACAAGGTTGATGAAATCTGAGCAAGGGTAGCATTCCAGAGGGACATCAGAGACTGTAACGTTCTCTGCTTCACGGAAACATGGCTCACTGGAGAGACGCTATCCGAGGCGGTGCAGCCAACGGGTTTCTCCACGCATCGCGCCGACAGAAACAAACATCTTTCTGGTAAGAAGAGGGGCGGGGGCGTATGCCTTATGACTAACGTGACATGGTGTGATGAAAGAAACATACAGGAACTCAAATCCTTCTGTTCACCTGATTTAGAATTCCTCACAATCAAATGTAGACCGCATTATCTACCAAGAGAATTCTCTTCGATCATAATCACAGCCGTATATATCCCCCCCCAAGCAGACACATCGATGGCTCTGAACGAACTTTATTTAACTCTCTGCAAACTGGAAACGATTTATCCGGAGGCTACATTCATTGTAGCTGGGGATTTTAACAAGGCTAATCTGAAAACAAGACTCCCTAAATTTTATCAGCATATCGATTGCGCAACCAGGGGTGGAAAGACCTTGGATCATTGTTACTCTAACTTCCGCGACGCATATAAGGCCCTGCCCCGCCCCCCTTTCGGAAAAGCTGACCACGACTCCATTTTGTTGATCCCTGCCTACAGACAGAAACTAAAACAAGAGGCTCCCACGCTGAGGTCTGTCCAACGCTGGCCCGACCAAGCTGACTCCACACTCCAAGACTGCTTCCATCACGTGGACTGGGAGATGTTTCGTATTGCGTCAGATAACAATATTGACGAATACGCTGATTCGGTGTGCGAGTTCATTAGAACGTGCGTTGAAGATGTCGTTCCCATAGCAACGATTAAAACATTCCCTAATCAGAAACCGTGGATTGATGGCAGCATTCGTGTGAAACTGAAAGCGCGAACCACTGCTTTTAATCAGGGCAAGGTGTCTGGTAACATGACTGAATACAAACAGTGCAGCTATTCCCTCCGCAAGGCTATCAAACAAGCTAAGCGTCAGTACAGAGACAAAGTAGAATCTCAATTCAACGGCTCAGACACAAGAGGCATGTGGCAGGGTCTACAGTCAATCACGGACTACAGGAAGAAATCCAGCCCAGTCACGGACCAGGATGTCTTGCTCCCAGGCAGACTAAATCACTTTTTGCCCGCTTTGAGGACAATACAGTGCCACTGACACGGCCTGCAATGAAAACATGCGGTCTCTCCTTCACTGCAGCTGAAGTGAGTAAGACATTTAAACGTGTTAACCCTCGCAAGGCTGCAGGCCCAGACGGCATCCCCAGCCGCGCCCTCAGAGCATGCGCAGACCAGCTGGCCGGTGTGTTTACGGACATATTCAATCAATCCCTATACCAGTCTGCTGTTCCCACATGCTTCAAGAGGGCCACCATTGTTCCTGTTCCCAAGAAAGCTAAGGTAACTGAGCTAAACGACTACCGCCCCGTAGCACTCACATCCGTCATCATGAAGTGCTTTGAGAGACTAGTCAAGGACCATATCACCTCCACCCTACCTGACACCCTAGACCCACTCCAATTTGCTTACCGCCCAAATAGGTCCACAGACGATGCAATCTCAACCACACTGCACACTGCCCTAACCCATCTGGACAAGAGGAATACCTATGTGAGAATGCTGTTCATCGACTACAGCTCGGCATTCAACACCATAGTACCCTCCAAGCTCGTCATCAAGCTCGAGACCCTGGGTCTCGACCCCGCCCTGTGCAACTGGGTACTGGACTTCCTGACGGGCCGCCCCCAGGTGGTGAGGGTAGGCAACAACATCTCCTCCCCGCTGATCCTCAACACTGGGGCCCCACAAGGGTGCGTTCTGAGCCCTCTCCTGTACTCCCTGTTCACCCACGACTGCGTGGCCACGCACGCCTCCAACTCAATCATCAAGTTTGCGGACGACACAACAGTGGTAGGATTGATTACCAACAACGACGAGACGGCCTACAGGGAGGAGGTGAGGGCCCTCGGAGTGTGGTGTCAGGAAAATAACCTCACACTCAACGTCAACAAAACTAAGGAGATGATTGTGGACTTCAGGAAACAGCAGAGGGAACACCCCCCTATCCACATCGATGGAACAGTAGTGGAGAGGGTAGCAAGTTTTAAGTTCCTCGGCATACACATCACAGACAAACTGAATTGGTCCACTCACACAGACAGCATCGTGAAGAAGGCGCAGCAGCGCCTCTTCAACCTCAGGAGGCTGAAGAAATTCGGCTTGTCACCAAAAGCACTCACAAACTTCTACAGATGCACAATCGAGAGCATCCTGGCGGGCTGTATCACCGCCTGGTACGGCAACTGCTCCGCCCTCAACCGTAAGGCTCTCCAGAGGGTAGTGAGGTCTGCACAACGCATCACCGGGGGCAAACAACCTGCCCTCCAGGACACCTACACCACCCGATGTTACAGGAAGGCCATAAAGATCATCAAGGACATCAACCACCCGAGCCACTGCCTGTTCACCCCGCTATCATCCAGAAGGCGAGGTCAGTACAGGTGCATCAAAGCTGGGACCGAGAGACTGAAAAACAGCTTCTATCTCAAGGCCATCAGACTGTTAAACAGCCACCACTAACATTGAGTGGCTGCTTCCAACACACTGACAATGACACTGACTCAACTCCAGCCACTTTAATAATGGGAATTGATGGGAAATGATGTAAATATATAAACAATGCTACCTTATATAATGTTACTTACCCTACATTATTCATCTCATATGCATACGTATATACTGTACTCTATATCATCGACTGCATCCTTATGTAATACATGTATCATTAGCCACTTTAACTATGCCACTTTGTTTACATACTCATCTCATATGTATATACTGTACTCGATATCAGCTACTGTATCTTGCCTATGCTGCTCTGTACCATCACTCATTCATATATCCTTATGTACATATTCTTTATCCCCTTACACTGTATATAAGACAGTAGTTTTGGAATTGTTAGTTAGATTATTGTTGGTTATTACTGCATTGTCGCAACTAGAAGCACAAGCATTTCGCTACACTCGCATTAACATCTGCTAACCATGTGTATGTGACAAATAAAATTTGATTTGATTCAAATTTGTCTGTTTTGATTTAGCAGCAGCTGTAGTAGTAGCAGCAGTAGTAGCAGCAGCAGTTGTAGATGTAGCAGTAATAGCAGCAGTAGTAGTAGCGGTAGTTGCATTAGTAGCAACGTAGTAGTAGTAGTAACTAGTAGCAGCATTAGCAGTAGTAACTAGTAGCAGCATTAGCAGTAGAAACTAGTAGTAGCAGCAGTAGTAGTAGTAGCAGCAGTATTAGCATTAGCAGTAGTAGTAGAAACTAGTAGTAATAGAAAATAGTAGCAGCAGTAGTAGTGGTAGAAGCAGCAGTAGTGGTAGTAGCAGCAGTAGTAGTAAGTAGTTGCACTAGTAGTAGTAGTAGCAACAATTGTAGTAGCAGTAGCAGCAGCTGTAGTAGTAGAGGTATCACATAGTAGTAACAGTAGTAGTAGTAGTAGTAACAGCAGTAACAGTAGTAGTAGTAGTAACAGCAGTAGTAGTAGTAACAGCAGTAACAGCAGTAGTAGTAGTAGGAGTAACAGTAGTAGTAGTAGTAGTAACTGTATTAGTAGTAGTAGCAGTAACATCAGTAGTAATAGTAGTAGTAGCAGTAGCAATAATAGTAGTGGTAGCAGTATTAATAACAGTAGTGGTGGTGGTGGTGGTGGTGGTGGTAGTAGTAGTAGCAGTATTAGTACCAGTAGTAGTAGTAGTAGTAGTAGCGGTAGTAACAGTAGTAGAGGTAAGTGTAAAAGTAGGAGTAAGAGTAGGACAGTAAAAGGCATAGGGAAGCCCTGTGCTGTTCAACACAACACGGACATTGAAGATTCATGAATGGGTAACATGATTAGCCTTTGGGCATTAAACATGCATATGCAGAAACAGACATCCACGACTGCACACATGCACACACAGCAATCTGGTTGCATCTTTTATTTATTTTTTATTTCACCTTTATTTAACCAGGTAGGCTAGTTGAGAACAAGCTCTCATTTACAACTGCAACCTGGCCAAGATAAAGCATAGCAGTGTGAACAGACAGCAACACAGAGTTACACATGGAGTAAACAATAAACAAGTCAATAACACAGTAGAAAAAAAAGAAAAAAGGAGTCTATATACATTGTGTACAAAAGGCATGAGGGGGTAGGCGAATAATTACAATTTTAGCAGATTAACACTGGAGTGATAAATGATCAGATGGTCATGTGCAGGTAGAGATACTGGTGTGCAAAAGAGCAGAAAAGTAAATAAATAAAAACAGTATGGGGATGAGGTAGGTAAATTGGGTGGGCTATTTACCGATGGACTATGTACAGCTGCAGCGATCGGTTAGCTGCTGAGATAGCAGATGTTTAAAGGTGGTGAGGGAGATAAAAGTGTCCAACTTCAACGATTTTCGTTCCAGTCACAGGCAGCAGAGAACTGGAAGGAAAGGCGGCCAAATGAGGTGTTGGCTTTTGGGATGATCAGTGAGATATACCTGCTGGAGCGCGTGCTACGGGTGGGTGTTGCCATCGTGACCAGTGAACTGAGATAAGGCGGAGCTTTGCCTAGCATGGACTTGTAGATGACCTGGAGCCAGTGGGTCTGGCGACGAATATGTAGCGAGGGCCAGCCGACTAGAGCATACAGGTCGCAGTGGTGGGTGGTATAAGGTGCTTTAGTAACAAAGCGGATGGCACTGTGATAAACTGCATCCAGTTTGCTGAGTAGAGTATTGGAAGCCATTTTGTAGATGACATCGCAGAAGTCGAGGATCGGTAGGATAGTCAGTTTTACTAGGGTAAGTTTGGCGGCATGAGTGAAGGAGGCTTTGTTGCGAAATAGAAAGCCTATTCTAGATTTGATTTTGGATTGGAGATGTTTGATATGAGTCTGGAAGGAGAGTTTACAGTTTAGCCGGACACCTAGGTACTTATAGATGTCCACATATTCTAGGTCGGAACCATCCAGGGTGGTGATGCTAGTCGGGTTGCTAGGCGGGTGCAGGCAGCGAACGGTTGAAAAGCAAGCATTTGGTTTTACTAGCGTTTAAGAGCAGTTGGAGGCCACGGAAGGAGTGTTGTATGGCGTTGAAGCTCATTTGGAGGTTAGATAGCACAGTGTCCAAGGAAGGGCCAGAAGTATACAGAATGGTGTCGTCTGCGTAGAGGTGGATCAGGAAATCGCCCGCAGCAAGAGCAACATCATTGATATATACAGAGAAAAGAGTCGGCCCGAGAATTGAACCCTGTGGCACCCCCATAGAGACTGCCAGAGGACCGGACAACATGCCCTCCAATTTGACACACTGAACTCTGTCTGCAAAGTAGTTGGTGAACCAGGCAAGGCCGTCATTAGAAAAACCAAGGCTACCGAGTCTGCCAATAAGAATATGGTGATTGACAGAGTCGAAAGCCTTGGCCAGGTCGATGAAGACTGCTGCACAGTACTGTCTTTTATCGATGGCGATTATGATATCGTTTAGTACCTTGAGCGTGGCTGAGGTGCACCCGTGACCGGCTTGGAAACAAGATTGCACAGCGGAGAAGGTACGGTGGGATTCGAGATGGTCAGTGATCTGTTTGTTGACTTGGCTTTTGAAGACCTTAGATAGGCGGGGCAGGATGGATATACAGTAGGTCTGTAACAGTTTGGGTCCAGGGTGTCTCCCCCTTTGAAGAGGGGGATGACCGCGGCAGCTTTCCAGTCCTTGGGGATTTCAGCATCTAGCTTAGATTGTAGGACTGCCGGGGTGTTAAGCATATCCCAGTTTAGGTCACCTAACAGAACAAACTCTGAAGCTAGATTGGGGGGGGGGGTCAATTCACAAATGGTGTCCAGGGCACAGCTGGGAGCTGAGGGGGGTCGGTAGCATGAGGCAACAGTGAGAGACTTATTTCTGGAGAGATTCATTTTTAAAATGAGATGTTCGAACTGTTTGGGTATGGACCTGGAAAGTATGACATTACTTTGCAGGCTATCTCTGCAGTAGACTGCAACTCCTCCCCCTTTGGCAGTTCTATCTTGATGGAAAATGTTATAGTTGGGTATGGAAATCTCAGAATTTTTGGTGGCCGTCCTAAGCCAGGATTCAGACACAGCAAGGACATCAGGGTTGGCAGAGTGTGCTAAAGCAGTGAGTAAAACAAACTTAGGGAGGAGGCTTCTGATGTTGACATGCATGAAACCAAGGCTTTTTTGATCACAGAAGTCAACAAATGAGGGTGCCTGGGGACATGTAAGGCCTGGGTTTACCTCCACATCACCCGTGGAACAGAGGAGGAGTAGGATGAGGGTGCGGCTAAAGGCTATCAAAACGGGTCGCCTAGAGCGTTTGGGACAAAGAATAAAAGGAGCAGATTTCTGGGCGTGGTAGAATATATTCAGGGCATAATGCGCAGACTGTTATGGTGGGGTGCGGGTACAGCGGAGGTAAGCCCAGGCACTGCGTAATGATAAGAGAGGTTGGTTGTAATGGGTGAGGTCACCGAATGTGTGGGAGGTGGGACAAAGGAGGTATGGAGAGTGGAACTAGGGGGTCCATTGTAAACTAAAACAAACTAAAACAATGATAACTAACCTGAACAACAGTATACAAGGCATATTGACATTTGAGAGAGACATACAGCGAGGCATAATGTAATCACAGGTGTTGATTGGGAGAGCTAGCTAAAACAACAGCTAATCAGCTAACACAACAACAGCAGATAAAATGGCTATGACTAGGCAGAGAGGGTCAGATTAACTACACACAGAGCCTGAGTTCGCGGCTGAGGCCGACAGATAAAAATAAATAAACAGAATGGAGTACCGTGATTAATGGACAGTCCAGCAGGCATCAGCTATGTAGCCAAGTGATCATAGTGTCCAGGGGGCAGCAGTAGATGGAACAGGGGAGCCGCCACTACGCTAGCGACACGGCGTTTAAAGTTAGTAGCCCTGGGCTAGTAGGAGCGTCTGCTCCGATGGAGGCCGGATGAAAGCACAGTGGATGGAGTATTCGTCGGCAGACCAGTCGTGGTGGTGCGGCGGGGAGCCATGTCGACAGAGAATCCAAGCCAGATGGCGAAAGAGGTATTGTGGAATTTAGTTTGCTAGCCGGGAGATGTGCCTGTCTCACGGCTAACTGGTGCTAGCTTCGTGGCTGTGGCGTTAGCCACTATTTCCAATCGGTTGCAGAGGTGATCCGGTGCCAAGGTCCAAAGTTTACAGCAAGGTTCTGGTGGAGTTTTGGGCTCTAGTCGTGTATGAGTGGGGTTCGGGTGAACAGCTGAGTAGGCCGGGAGGTGGGCCTCAGGGATAGCTTCGGTACTGGGTGCCACGGTGAGTGAGAGCTAGCTGTGAGCGAGCTAGCTGTGAGCGAGCTAGCTGTGAGCGAGCTAGCTGTGAGCGAGCTAGCTGTGAGGATCAGAAGTAGTGGTCCAGGGATTACGGCAGGAATCCGGCGTTGTTGTGGAGAGACAGTCCGATACTGGTAGACTGGCAAGTATTATCCAGGCTAAAAACAGGGCTGGTATCTGTGCAGAAGGTAAAAGCCGCTAGCAGTGGCTAACAATGACTAAATAGCTTGTAGCTAATTAGCTGGTTAGCTTCTGGAGATTCTTGAATGTGTTCTAAAATTGAAAATAATAGCGATTCCGTATCACATTGGGTGAGGCAGGTTACCGGAAGGTGTAATCGAATGAAAAAAATCGAAAAGAGATTGAAAATAAATTTTAAAAAATAAATAAAATATATATATATATATATATATACAAAAAATAAGAAAAATACAAAAGTACACGAGAGGACAAAACAAACACGTCTTCACTGCTACACCAGATGTGGGAGCACTGTGTGATCCAGCCAGAGGGGAGAGTAAAATGAAAGGGTAAAAAATAACATTCTGAATGATTCAGGATCAGTGGAACACTGGATGGTATGGAAAGGAGGAGGGAAGGATATGGCTGGATGTGGGAGGGGAGGAGAGGATGGGGCAGGAGAGGAGAGGATGGGGCAGGGGAGGACGGAAGGAGGTAATGCTGAGCGATTAGGGTTTTTTGAGGACGATTTGGTTTCGGTTTGATTATTTAAAAAATATTCAATGTTTTTTATTATTTTTATTAATTTTTATTAAATGCACTATGCACTATGTGGGTTGAATGCTGTCACAAAACAATTAATAAAAGTCCCATGATGAAAGTCCCTGCTTATCACTTATTAACCATAATTTATTCACATGATTTTAATAAAATATTTCAGTTTTGTATATTACATTTGTTTTATTTGATTACTTTATTATTTCATTACAAGTCTAGAGAGCTGCTGCCTATGCTGTCTGACAAAATCACTATTTTAGTAGTTCTTCAAAGTAAATAAGGTATACTTTTATAACTGCTGAATACCAACTATCAATCACTTAGATCATGAATTTTCAGTTAAAGATAGCAGGCGAAGCAACTGCTCTCTAGCCCTCTCTATCCCACATTATTCTGGCTCTTCTCTCCCTCTCAGATGGACAAGTAGACACACAATGGATTATGGTCAGGGAAATTTACAGGGATTTATTCTTCTTCTTGTTTGAGGGTTTCTGTGTGAAAGAAGCTGTGTGGGGCTGTTTTGACTGTTGCCGGGGAAAACTGAGATAGAATAATCCCATAAAGAACTGTGACAGAGGTTTGGCCATGATTACATGTTTCTCAATGAGAACTGTGCTGGAGGCCTTTTCCCTGGGGATCCTAGAGATAATTAATAAACAGAGAAATTATGATGCGCAGGCAGGTCCACATACAGAGACAGAGATGTACGTACACACACATACACACACACACACACACAATTATCCATCCATAAACACAGCTGAGTATATAATCCCAGTGAGGTCCTTGTTCACCATGTCCCTAAGGCCGCTGCCTGATCTGAATCCATCACACTGTATTATTAAAACGCCTTAAATTAAGAGAGTGGGACGGGAGACACTTCAGAGCTCAGCCCAAATAGGGACATTCCAAAATCCCAAATGTGTGAATGGGATGTTAGCTCACAGATGTACACTCCAGGCAGAGTACTAAGTGAACTCTCTTCAGCAGCTTCTGCAAAGTCTATTCATGAAATCAGTAGTTCTAAAATGTTAATGTTCAGACCGCCATTCTTCCACTTTAGTTAAGTCAATAGGCTTCCAGTAGTCAGTCTTAAATGGTGTTGAAACAGATTAACGCTGTGACTGATGATAATCTGTAATTGCCATTGGAGAGCAAATTCAGACATGAGTAGTATACTCCATCCATCAGTGTTGCATCACTTATTGTTATCATATTGGTTTTAGGATAATCTATCAACGTAACTGTGGCAGCCAACCAAAACAGGAAGCAGGGATGTTTTTGCGGTTTATCCATTACCTGTCTGTATGGGGAGCGAGTGACATTAGGTTCACTTTGTGACACTTCAGCAGCTGGGCTACAGAGGTTTATAATGGATGGTATGAGCGATCAGGACTGACCCTAGCCTGGCTGCTAGTCTGTTTCTGTGCTTTTGCCAACTCCTTATGGAAATGTCATGCCACACAAAGAATTGACAAGAGATGGCTCTGAGTGGCTCTGCTTTGTGATTATACTCTACATCTATGAGTCAGAATTGCCTTAGTTAATTACAGATCTATGATATTGGACAGTATTGAACACGGCCAACTCACTCTAGGGCTTACAGTTGGCTCAGATGTGAAATTAGGTTGATGAACACAACCACCTACCTCCATTCTTATTCCCTTTTTCTTAGAAAGAACCACAGCTCACCCACATACATGCCTCTTCTCAGGCCCAAATCTCAGACCGTCATCTCAGACCCAAATCTTTCTCCCATGATTACTCTATGCATTTTGAGTTGGCACTAATGACACTAATGGCTAACATTGATGTTCAGATATTATTTTTCGTAGAAGACTAATTATAACTAACTGGTACATATTTTAGGTGTAATATGGTAGCTCTGTCTGGTACATATTTTTGGTGTATTATGGTAGCTGTCGTGACCCATTGTACTGTACTCTCCCTGCTGTGCCCAGGTGTTCCTCGTAAACAATTTTGCCTACCAACAGACACATCCATGCTCTGTCATTTTGCTGTGTGTACATTGTGTGTGTGTGTGCTTTCGCATTTCAGATAGGCTATTTGCCTCTTGATTTTGCGTGCTCTTTGATCCTTTGTGTGTGTGTGTGTCAAAGGAGGTTGGCGGCGCCTTAATTGGGGAGGACGGGCTTGTGGTAATGGCTGGAGCGCTATGAGTGGAATGGTATCAAATACATGATGCCATGACATTCGCTTCGTTCCAGC
The DNA here is from genome assembly GCF_018296145.1 of Oncorhynchus tshawytscha. Lineage (NCBI taxonomy): Eukaryota > Metazoa > Chordata > Actinopteri > Salmoniformes > Salmonidae > Oncorhynchus > Oncorhynchus tshawytscha. The sequence continues at coordinate 35,634,445 of NC_056448.1, forward strand.
CATTATTATGAGCTGTCCTCCCCTCTGCAGCCTCCACTGATGTGTGTCCAAGTGCCAGACATAAGCTAATTTGAGGCAAAAGTAAACAAAGGCTCCTCTTCACCACAGCAACGATGCCCTTAAGAGTAAACCTAACCTCAGTGTGACTCAACAGTCAACCTCAAAAAGTCAAGCTGCACCTGTTCATTACAGACGTGTCACAGCAGTTCAAGATTTTAAATTTATTTTACCTTTATTTAACTAGGCAAGTCAGTTAAGAACAAATTCTTATTTTCAATGACGGCCTAGGAACAGTGGGTTAATTGCCTTGTTCGGGGCAGAACGACAGATTTCTACCTTGTCCAGCTCGGGATTTTATCTTGCAACCTTTTGGTTACAAGTCCAACGCTCTAACTGCTAGGCTACCTGCCACCCCCAACAACATTAGCTTGAGCCAATGCTAATAATAGTTGTTGTATAAGAGGCCCATAGATTTGGTCTGGATGGTGTTTTTACCTTAATTGGGGTGGACATTGTTTAGCTTATGTCTGGCACTTGGACACACACACATTAGTGGAGGCTGCTGAGGGGAGGACAGCTTATAATAATGGCTGGAACGGAGCGAACGGAATGGTATCAAATACATGGAAATGATTGAAAGCATGCGTTTGACACCATTTCACTCACACCGCTCCAGCAGTTACCACAAGCCTGTCCTCCTCAAAAATGGCGGAAACACCACCCAGACCAAAACTTTGGTAAAAACACCATCCAGACCAAAACTACGGTAAAAACACCACCCAGACCAAAACTACGGTAAAAACACCATCCAGACCAAAACTAGGATAAAAAAAACACCATCCAGACCAAAACTAGGATAAAAAAAACACCATCCAGACCAAAACAATGGTACTATGGTAATAACAACATCCAGACAACAACTATGGTAAAAACACCATCCGGACAACAACTATGGTAAAAACACCAAGACCAAAACAACAATTTAAAAAACACCACCCTGACCAAAACTATGGTATGATGGTGAAAACACCATCCAGATCAAAACTATGATAAAAACACCATCCAGACCAAACAATGGTAAAAACACCATCCAGACCAAACAATGGTAAAAACACCATCCAGACCAAAACAATGGTAAAAAACACCATCCAGATCAAAACTATGATAAAAAAAACATCCAGACCAAAACTATGATAAAAAAACACCAGCCTGGCCAAAACTATGGTACTATGGTGAAAACACCATCCAGACCAAAACTATGGTTAAAACACCATCCAGACCAAAATTATGCTGGAAACACAATCCAGACAACAGCTATGGTGAAAACACCATCCAGATAACAGCTATGGTGAAAACACCATCCAGACCAAAACTAGGATAAAAAAAACACCAACCAGATCAAAACTATGGTACTATGGTAATAACAACATCCAGACCAAAAACATGGTGAAAACACCATCCAGACAACAACTATGGTGAAAACACCATCCAGACAACAACTATGGTGAAAACACCATCCAGACAACAACTATGGTGAAAACACCATCCAGACAACAACTATGGTGAAAACACCATCCAGACAACAACTATGGTAAAAACACCATCCAGACAACAACTATGGTGAAAACACCACCCAGACAACAACTATGGTGAAAACACCATCCAGACAACAACTATGGTATGATGGTGAAAACACCATCCAGACCACTATGGTGAAAACACCATCCAGACCACTATGGTGAAAACACCATCCAGACCACTATGGTGAAAACACCATCCAGACCAAAACAATCGTAACAACACCATCCATACCAAAACTATGGTTAAAACACCATCCAGACCAAAATTATGCTGGAAACACAATCCAGACAACAGCTATGGTGAAAACACCATCCAGATAACAGCTATGGTGAAAACACCATCCAGACCAAAACTAGGATAAAAAAACACCAACCAGATCAAAACTATGGTACTATGGTAATAACAACATCCAGACCAAAAACATGGTGAAAACACCATCCAGACAACAACTATGGTGAAAACACCATCCAGACAACAACTATGGTGAAAACACCATCCAGCAACAACTATGGTGAAAACACCATCCAGACAACAACTATGGTGAAAACACCATCCAGACAACAACTATGGTGAAAACACCATCCAGACAACAACTATGGTATGATGGTGAAAACACCATCCAGACCACTATGGTGAAAACACCATCCTGACCAAAACTATGGTATGATGGTGAAAACACCATCCAGACCACTATGGTGAAAACACCATCCAGACCACTATGGTGAAAACACCATCCAGACCACTATGGTGAAAACACCATCCAGACCAAAACAATGGTAACAACACCATCCATACCAAAACTATGATAAAAAACACCATCCAGATCAAACCTATGATAAAAAACACCAGCCAGGCCAAAACTATGGTACTATGGTAAAAACACCATCCAGACCAAACAATGGTAAAAACACCATCCAGACCAAACAATGGTAAAAACACCATCCAGACCAAACAATGGTAAAAACACCATCCAGACAACAACTATGGTGAAAACACCATCCAGACAACAACTATGGTGAAAACACCATCCAGACAACAACTATGGTGAAAACACCATCCAGACAACAACTATGGTAAAAACACCATCCAGACAACAACTATGGTGAAAACACCATCCAGACAACAACTATGGTGAAAACACCATCCAGACAACAACTATGGTGAAAACACCACCCAGACAACAACTATGGTGAAAACACCATCCAGACAACAACTATGGTATGATGGTGAAAACACCATCCAGACCAAAACTATGGTATGATGGTGAAAACACCATCCAGACCACTATGGTGAAAACACCATCCAGACCAAAACAATGGTAACAACACCATCCATACCAAAACTATGATAAAAAACACCATCCAGATCAAACCTATGATAAAAAACACCAGCCAGGCCAAAACTATGGTACTATGGTAAAAACACCATCCAGACCAAACAATGGTAAAAACACCATCCAGACCAAACAATGGTAAAAACACCATCCAGACCAAACAATGGTAAAAACACCATCCAGACCAAACAATGGTAAAAACACCATCCAGACCAAAACTATGATAAAAAACACCATCCAGACCAAAATTATGCTGAAAACACAATCCAGACCATACTATGGTGAAAACACCATCCAGACCAAAACCATGATTAAAAAAAACACCAGCCAGGCCAAAACTATGGTAAAAACACACCAGCCATGCCAAAACTATGGTAAAAACACCATCCAGACCAAAACTATGGTTAAAACACTGTCCAGACCAAAATTATGCTGGAAACACAATCCAGACAACAGCTATGGTGAAAACACCATCCAGACAACAGCTATGGTGAAAACACCATTCAGACCAAAACTATGGTAAAAACACCATCCAGACCAAAACTATGGTTAAAACACCATCTATACCAAAACTATGGTTAAAACACCATCCAGACCAAAACTATGGTTAAAACACCATCCAGACCAAAACTATGGTAAAAACACCATCCAGACCAAAACTATGGTAAAAACACCATCCAGACCAAAACTATGGTAAAAACACCATCCAGACCAAAACTATGGTTAAAACACCATCCAGACCAAAACTATGGTTAAAACACCATCCAGACCAAAACTATGGTAAAAACACCATCCAGACCAAAACTATGGTAAAAACACCATCCAGACCAAAACTATGGTAAAAACACCATCCAGACCAAAACTATGGTTAAAACACCATCCAGACCAAAACTATGGTAAAAACACCATCCAGACCAAAACTATGGTAAAAACACCATCCAGACCAAAACTATGGTAAAAACACCATCCAGACCAAAACTATGGTTAAAACACCATCCAGACCAAAACTATGGTAAAAACACCATCCAGACCAAAACTATGGTAAAAACACCATCCAGACCAAAACTATGGTAAAAACACCATCCAGACCAAAACTATGGTTAAAACACCATCCAGACCAAAACTATGGTAAAAACACCATCCAGACCAAAACTATGGTTAAAACACCATCCAGACCAAAACTATGGTTAAAACACCATCCAGACCAAAACTATGGTAAAAACACCATCCAGACCAAAACTATGGTTAAAACACCATCCAGACCAAAACTATGGTAAAAACACCATCCAGACCAAAACTATGGTAAAAACACCATCCAGACCAAAACTATGGTAAAAACACCATCCAGACCAAAACTATGTTAAAAACACCATCCAGACCAAAACTATGGTTAAAACACCATCTATACCAAAAATGCAATGATCAAAATCCGTATTATCACATCATGCAATTATTTTCTAATGTCTCCATGTGAGACCATTTAAATTTTACTCAGGGCTGAATAACAGTCTCATCTCTCTCTCTTTCTCTATCCCTATTTTGATTCTGCTCTCTGCAGTAATGCTTGGCAGTGGCAGTGCCAGCCAAGACACTCCCCAGTGCCCATAGGTTCCTGAGATGCTGACACCTGTGCCCACTCTGCCAGTTATCTCTGCCGCCCTCAACATCCAAACCATGAGACACGTGCCAGCACTGGCATCAAACTGAATGTCACCACCACGGCCGCATCCTCAAACTTGGCACCAGAGATGACACCAAGACATTCAGCCAAGACCTGGGTTGGCATCAAACCTGTATTTTCATCACCCCTCGCTCTCCTGTATGTTTTCCGTGTCAGCTAGAAAGAGATGAATCATTCACTATATCGCCCAGAAGGCAGAGATGTGAATATATAAAGAGATGGCAGACACAGTAACTGCAAGTTGTCAGAGCCAACCACTACTTTTCTCTTTGTTTATCACTCTTTTATTCACTGCCTTTAAAAACGCAACTCCATTTTCTAAGAAGCATTATGATGAATTATTCATGGTTTTTCCGTGATTGTTTGTGGACATTGTCTACCACCCCAGCAAACAACTCAATCAATACGCCAATACACGATTTGCAGAGCCAAACTAAGGGAAAATCAGCTGTATAGAGTGAATAATGGCAACGTTTACGTGGTCGCGGAGACTGCATTCATGTTAAACGCTGCACATGTCGGCTCAATCATAAATTACCTTTACATTTTTATGCGGATCTTCTGTGATGCTTCAGCGATAAGGATTGAAACCAGCCCTAATTCAGTTCCAATTTGATAATATTTACAACATTCAACTATATGCCTCAAAATAGTTTTATTGTTTAGCGAGGTGGCCACCTTGGAAGCAGGGTACCGAAGCTCAACTAAACAGTGAGATTGGTCTCTGTTCTCCCGACCAGGGAAGCAAACCCAGGAGTCTGGAACCTTCTGAACAATAACACAACATCACTCAAAGTCAACCAACAACCACACTAGCTGACAAAGCTAATGTTTTACAGCATCTATATTAGGAAGTCCTCATGTGTCAGACAAAACAGTCAGACAGATTGCTTGCCACTCTGTAGCCGACAGTCGACTTTAGATCTCAGATTGTGGTCACTGCACGATGGCTGCTACTAGCGAACACTGCTAACTAGCTTGTGATTTCCCATCTGCTGCGCTACAGCAATCCTAATGCTAACGTTAGCATTAGTAGCCTCCTGATGCCACTTCAGATGCGATCAAGCCAAATTCAGTTTCATTGGCACCATACTTTTTTTTCTTACAATAACATTAACTTTGACCAGGCTCAAGCCAACAACCCTAGCCTATAGAATGACTGTGACAGAGGAAAATCTTCAACTTGAGAACCCTTCTTTCTCCAGTCTATCTATTCATCAGTGATGAACTATCCCATTTCTGTTTGAACTGGAATTCACTAAAACTCCGTCAAGTCACAGCTGTGGATAAGTCACATTAGCATCTAAGAGTTTTTGCTTCTCTGTGAGAAAAAAATTCAACGTTAAATCTGCCCTAGTTTTCCACTCAACCGCTGTGTGTCGACAGCTCTTCCAGGGATACGACCAGTAAGAGGCTTTCTCTGATGCACAAGGGGATCATATAATGATATGGTCTATAACTCCATCCCCACAGGGCAAAGATGCTGCATCTCAGTATGCATAGGGAGTGATTAAAACCACAACACTGAGACATGACATTCTTTCTATGGTGACATGCATCTTTGGATGAGATTTGTCCTTTAGATAAGTGTTTCTAGTTCTCCCCCACGACCCCTCTACTCTCCTAATGTCGTGCCAACATATCACCCCCCACCACACGAGAGAGAGAGAGAGAGAGAGAGAGAGAGAGAGAGAGAGAGAGACCCCTCTAGCTGCTGTCTCTATGCAGGCTGTTCCGTGTTGTCTCCTCTCCTACAACAGCCTACTACACACACCACACATGCTGTTTCACTGACTAATAGCTGCCTACACATTTTTGTTTTTATTGGCCTGGCTGGGATGACCTTGCAGGGCACATTTTGAGGTCAGAGGGCTGTTTTAGTGTACACACTAATAAGGGGTACGTTGTCTATGACAGTGTCTATCACTATCCTATTACATAAGGGAACTATTGTTACATAGAAGATGTAGTAGAATTGCTCTGTTAGGTTGATCAATTACTTTTTTTATGCTGTTATTTGACAGCATGGATGGACTGTAGAGTAATTCTATATGCTGGCCTACACTAGCATGTAAACCATCCACTCATTGGAGATGGCAGATCATCAGATAGAATAACATTTTATTGGTCACGTACACACATTTAGAAGATGTTATTGTGGGTATTGTGAAATGCTTGGAGATGGTAGATAATCTGAACTATAACAGCCACTGAACAGGATCTCTACTTCCGTCAGAAGCACAACTTCACAGCGCTCATCTATGTTAATTAAGTCATAACGGAAACGGAAGGAGATTTATTTAAAATGACCTTGTTCTTTGATGTCTCCTCCCTCCGGTTAGCGTAGTCGAACTGAGCCGGACCCTAAGGACCCCACTTGTTTTACTATCCTTGTTAAGACTAAACAATTAATTCCTATTCAAAATCCTATTTTTCATAAACCCTAAACCTATCCCTAATTGTAACCCGAAGCCTAACCCCTAAGCCTAAAATAGCCTTTTCCTTGTGGGGACCGGCGAAATGTCCCCACTTGTCCAAATGTTCCACGTTTTATTATACTTATGTGGAATTCTGGTCCCCACAGGATAGTAAAACCAAAAACACACCACACACAAACACACACCACATCTAAAGCCTCTACAGGTCTGCATTAATAAATGTCCCCTGATAGTCAATTAGTCACCATTAAGGGTGACTACAGGCAACAGCCATTTCTCTCTCTCTGTATGTGTGTGTGTGTGTGTGTGTACATCTGTCTGTCTGTGTCTGTATGCGGGCCTGACAGCGCCTCATAATATCTGTTTCCCTCAATTATCTCTGGGATCCCCAGGGAAAAGGCCTCCAGCACAGTTCTCATTGACAAACTTCTGACACCATGCCCAATCGCCAGCCTAAAATCTATTTAACTCTTCTTTATGGGAAAAGGGAATTCCTCTGTCTCCCTTTACCCCAGCAACAGTCAAAACTACAGAGACCCACACGGCTTCTTTCACACAGAAACGAGGGAACAAGAAGAAGAGATCCCTGTGAACTTCCCTTTTGGTGGAGGGGGGACGAGTGCATTTTGATGTGGTTTTTTACACAGGGTGCTGCTGTGTTCTGAAATGTCTTTGCTTAATCCCGTCTCTCATACCCCATGGTCCTTCCCCCCTTCCCTCATCCTCCTCTCCCCCCTTCTCATCATATCCTCCCCTCCCCCGATCCCCCTTCCCCTGTGTGTGTGTGTGTGTGTGTGTGTGTGTGTGTGTGTGTGTGTGTGTGTGTGTGTGTGTGTGTGTGTGTGTGTCTGTTTGTGCACGGTTGTCTGTTTGTGCATATGCTGATATCCATGTTTATTGCCTAAAGACTAATCATGTCACCCATTCATGAATCTCCAATGTCCATGTTGTAAGAGAGAGGCAGAGAGGCAGATGTAGAGTTGTGGTTTCTCTCAGCTAGCTAGTCATCTCAGGGGAGTCAGACCCACTGAGACCACATCCAGTAATTAACAGTCTATTTGAGGAGTCAGGATTCACAGGGATTCCTTCTGTGTGTTTTTTGATTTGGAAAAGTTTTGAAAGACACATCTAATAAAAAAATATATATATCTAGTGACAGAGTCGGCATATTCATTGATGTTATCCCGAGAGGTTGACTGGGAATATATTCCAGTCCACATGATTAAAACAGTCTTGGAACATGGATTCTGATTGGTCGGACCAGCTTTGTACAGACCTGACTACCGGAACTTCCATTTTGAGTCTGTGTTTGTAGGCGGGGAGAAGCAAATTTGATTTGATTTGATTTGATTTGAAATGGAGTCATGGTCAGATTTACTGAAAGGAGGACGGTAGAGGGAATTATACCCATGTCTATAAGGCATATAACAGTGATCAAGCATTGAATTTCTGCGAGTTGGAGCACAGTCTTCAAATTACTTTTGTTAAAGTCCCCCGCGACAATGAGCGCTGCCTCCAGATATGCGGTCTCCAGTTTGTTCAGGGTCGAATTAAGATTTTTGGGAGCATTTTTGGGTGCTGCTTGGGGCGGGATGTACACAGCCATGGCGATAATCCCTGAGAACTCTCTTGGAAGTTAAAAAGTGTGACATTTTATGACCAGGTATTCCGAGTGGAGAGCAAAGAACTTCCTGTACATTTTCCCTGTTGCACCACACGTTGTTCATAAAGCAGAGTCCGCTTCCTATCAGCTAAAAAACTGTAAAACCCATTGGTTGTAAATAATCCATTTGGATGTCAGATTAAAACCAAGTCTCACAAAACAGTGCATGTTGCAGGATCTGATGTCCCCCAGGAAGGATATCCTCACTCAGTTTGTCAAATTTATTCATTAATGATTGAACATTGGCGAGTAGTTTGCTCTGTAAATGGAGGATGGGTCGCCCAGCATTTTAATCTCACTAAGACCGGACCACGTCTGTTTTAGCATCTGCGTCTCCTTTTCATTTTCTCTGGAAGGACTTCCAGGCAGCCCGAGGTCTCACCGGAGAAGCTAGCCCATTGCACCACGGTCTCCGGGGATGTGGGAAGGTCAGGTGGACGGTGAGATCCCATCAATTCATATTCCAACAGTTCTGCCCAGGTGTATGGAGTAATGCACAAAACAACAGAGTAAGAACATTTTTGAAAAACACTAGAAAAAGTAGAAACCTGCCATACTTTGAAGGAGTTCGATGAGAGACACCCTCCGTCGGCTCCCTGAATGCTATTGCAAATGAAATGCTAGTCTAAAAGAAGGGAGATATATAATGTATAGATGCTTTTTTACAATGGAGATCAAGTTTATAAATTGCCTGGTTGGGCTGATGAGACAGTGGATTGTGCAGTGAGAGAGTCTCTCCAGAGATGTTAGATAGGGTTCAAGTCCGGACTCTGGCTGGGCCACTCAAGGACATTCAGAGACTTGTCCCGAAGCCACTCCTGCTTTGTCTTGGCTGTGTGCTTAGGGTCATTGTCCTGTTGGAAGGCAAACCTTCGCCCCATTCTGAGGTCCTGAGTGCTCTGGAGCAGGTTATCATCAAGGATCTCTCTGTACTTTGCTCCGTTGATCTTTGCCTCGCTCCTGACTGGTCTCCCAGTCCCTGCTGCTGAAAAACAGCATGATTCTGTCACCACCATGCTTCACCGTAGGGATGTTGGCAAGTTTCTTCCAGACGTGACGCTAGGCATTCAGAGCAAAGTGTTCAGTTTTGGTTTCATCAGACCAGATAATCTTGTTGCTCATGGTCTGAGAGTATTTAGGTGTCTTTTGGCAAACTCCAAATGGGCTGTCATGTGCCTTTTACTGAGGAGTGGCTTCCATTTGGCCACTCTACCATAAAGGCCTGATTGGTGGAGTGCTGAAGAGATGGTTGTCCTTCTGGAAGGTTCTCCCATCTCCACAGAGGAACTCTGGAGCTCTGTCAGAGTGACCATTGGGTTCTTGGTCACCTCCCTGACCAAGGCCCTTCTCCCCCGATTGCTCAGTTTGCCTGAGCGGCCAGCTCTAGGAAGAGTCTTGGTGGTTCCAAACTTCTTCCATTTAAGAATGATGGTGGCCACTGGGTTCTTGGGGACCTTCAATGCTGAATAAATGTTTTGGTACCCTTCCCAAGATCTGTGCCTCAACAATATCCTGTCTCGGAGCTCTAAGGACAATTCCTTCGACCTCATGGTTTGGTTTTTGCTCTGACATCCACTGTCAAATGTGGGACCTTATATAGACAGGCGTGTCTTTCAAAATCATGTCCAATCAATTGAATTTACCACAGGTGGAGTCCAATTAAGTTTAGAAACATCTCAAGGATGATCATTGGAAAACGGATGCAATTTTGAGTCTCATAGCAAAGGGTCTGAATACTTATGTAAATAAACTGTTTGTTCGAAAAGCATTCCTCATTAGTATTGAGCACTTGTTGGTTACTTTTCTTTCACTCTGTGGTCCAACTCATCCCAAACCATTGTGGTGATTGTGGAGGCCAGGTAATTTGATGCAGCACTCCATCGCTCTCCTTTTTGGTCAAATAGCCCTTAGACAGTCTGGAGGTGTGTTGGGTAATTTTCCGTGTGAAAAACAAATGCTAGTCTCACTAAGCGCAAACTGGATGGGATGGCGTATCTCTACAGAATGCTGTGGTAGCCATGCTGGTTACAGTAATTGTGCCTTGAATTCTAAATTAATCAGTGTCACCAGCAAAGCACCCCCACACCCTCACACCTCTTCCTCCATGCTTCCCGGTGGGAACCACACATGCGGAGATCATCCATTCACCTACTCTGCATCTCACAAAGACACGGCGGTTGGAACCAAAAATCTCAGATTTGGACTCATCAGACTAAACGATGGATTTCCACCATTCTAATGTCCATTGCTCGTGTTTCTTGGCCCAAGCAAGTTTCTTCGTATTATTGGTGTCCTTTAGTAGTGGTTTCTATGCAGCAATTCAATCATGAAGGCCTGATTTACACAGTCTCCTCTGTACAGTTGATGTTGAGATGTGTCTGTTACTTGAATTCTGTGAAGCATTTATTTGGGCTGCAATCTGAGGTGCAGTTAACTCAAATGAACTTATCCTCTGCAGCAGATGTAACTCTGGGTCTTACTTTCCTATGGCGGAAATTTTCCAGATTGACTGACCTTCATGTCTTAAAATGGATTGTAATTTCTCTTTGCTTATTTGAGCTGTTCTTGCCATAATATGGATGTCACGTTCTGACCTTTATTACCTTTGTTTTGTATTTAGTTAGTATGGTCAGGGCGTGAGTTGGGTGGGCAGTCTATGTTTGTTTTTCTATGATTTGGGTATTTCTATGTTTCGGCCTAGTATGGTTCTCAATCAGAGGCAGGTGTCATTAGTTGTCTCTGATTGAGAATCATACTTAGGTAGCCTGGGTTTCACTGTGTGTTTGTGGGTGATTGTTCCTGTCTCTGTCTTTGCACCAGATAGGACTGTTTAGGTTTTCCAGGTTTATTGTTTTGTAGTGTTCATGTGTACATTTACGTATTAAAAGAACCATGGACACTTACCACGCCGCATATTGGTCCTCTGATCCTTTTCGCCTCTCCTCTTCGGAAGAAGAATGGTCTTATCTTCTGTATACCACCCCTACCTTGTCACAACACAACTGATTGGCTCAAACGCATTAAGAAGGAAATAAATTCCATAAATGACCTATTAACAAGGCACACCTGTTAATTGAAATGATTTCCAGGTGACTACCGCATGAAGCTGGCTGAGAGAATGCAAAGAGTGTGCAAAGCTGTCATCAAGGCAAAGGGTGGCTACTTTGAAGAGTCTCAAATATTAAATATATTTTGATTTGTTTAACAATTTTTTGGTTACTACAGGATTCCATATGTATTTTTTCATAGTTTTGATGTCTTCACTATTATTCTACAATGTAGAAAATAGTACAAATAAAGAAAAACCCTGGAATGAGTAAATGTGTCCAAACTTTTGAATGTTACTGTATGTTTCCCATACCAATAAAGCTCTTTAAATTTAAAATGAAATAGAGACAGAGATAGAGGGAGGAAAGAAAGCCATGGAGGAAGGCATAGTGTGTGTGTGTCTTTGTGTGTGAGAGAGAGATTAGTCAGAAGGCATTGTGGATATAAGAAAAGCAGTTAAAACACACTATTCCTCCTTTCCTGAACTATTTCTCCTCCATGTCTCTCATACAATGCTCAGAGCTCTGTCTCTAATCTACACAGAATTCCACCTGTCATAAACCTTGTACATATTTACAGCTCATACATTATTTATGAGCACCAATTTTACTCATCTCGTTACAGTGCCAGTCTAATGCAGTAGTGAATGATGACATCATGTGGCCAGACCCGAGCTAATCTCATTAGCATATTGAGCAGGCAGGTGGCTGGAGAGACTCTATGGCTCCTGTACTGGAGGCTTCTGTAAATGGACAAAATACACACTAGAGCTCCCAGTCTCTCTGTCCTCTGTGCAATTCTCTCACAACAGGCATCCTGCTGTACGATTCCAGGAATTCCAATCAAAGGTGAAAATGATTGGAACAACACGTTGTTTCATTTTTATCCAGGGAGACTTGCCAGGTGTATCATTTGCCAGATTAATTTGTTTGACTTTGAAGCAAACACGTCATTTCCACTAATAAATCCGAGACCTTTTGATGATGTCATATCTGAAATGCGGCCAATTTAGTAGTCTTCAACGATAAAAATGTTGGAGAGTGTGATATCTGTTTGTTTGATTGTCAACTCAGCAATCAATGGCTATGAGGGGTGAGTCACAGTGAAGTCAGTGAGTTGGCGCCCCACCAGAGCTGCAGCCTGCAGTCTTCCACTCAATCAGACAAACAAATGATAGTCTTCAACCAATCAGAGCTGCAGGATGTAGTCTTCCATCCAATCACAAACTGTTGTGTTCCAACCAGAGCAGATCCAGATGACTCCAGACTCCCTATGCAGCTGGTCTGCCAGTGTGAGTCACGATTGGGCAAACCCTTACCAAAACATTCCTACTCACTGATCATAGGACTGTACAGAAGGGGACATGTGTGTATTTTGATGGAGGTGGGCAGTTGAGGGGGAAAAATATGTAATGATGTAATAATAATCTGATATTACAGTTGAAGTCAGAAGTTGACATACACCTTAGCCAAATACATTTAAACTCAGTTTTTCACAATTCCTGACATTTAATCCCAGTAAAAATTCCCTGTTTTAGGTCAGTTAGGATCACCACTACATATTAAGAATGTGAAATGTCAGAATAATAATACAGATAATTATTTATTTCAGCATTTCTTTCTTTCATCACATTCCCAGTGGGTCAGTAGTTTACTCAATTAGTATTTGGTAGCATTGCCTTTAAATTGTTTAACTTGTGTCAAACATTTCAGGTAGCCTTCCACAAGCTTCCCACAATAAGTTGGGTGAATTTTGGCCCATTCCTCTTGACAGAGCTGGTGTAACTGAGTCAGGTTTGTAGGCCTCATTGCTCGCCCACACATTTTCTATAGGATTGAGGTGAGGGCTTTGTGATGGCCACTCCAATACCTTGACTTAGCTGTCCTTAAGCCATTTTGCCACAAGTTTGGAAGTATGCTTGGTGTCATTGTCCATTTGGAAGACCAATTTGCGACCTAGGTTTAACTTCCTGACTGATGTCTTGAGATGTAGCTTCAATATATCCACATAATTTTCCCTCCTCATGATGCCATGCATTTTGTGAAGTACAACAGTCCCTCCTGCAGCAAAGCACCCCCACAACATGCCGCTTCCACCCAAGTGCATCACGTTGTGATAGTGATCTTCAGCTTGCAAGCCTCCCCCTTTTTCCTCCAAACATGACGATGGTCATTATGGCCAAACAGTTCTATTTTTGTTTCATTAGACCAGAGGAATTTCTCCAAAAAGTACGATCTTTGTCCCCATGTGCAGTTGCAAACCATAGTCTGGCTTTTTTATGGTGGTTTTGGAGCAGTGGCTTCTTCCTTGCTGAGCGGCCTTCGTTTTACTGTGGATATAGATACTTTTGTACCTATTTCCTCCAGCATCTTCACAAGGTCCTTTGCTGTTGTTCTGGGATTGATTTGCACTTTTCGCACCAAAGTACGTTCATCTCTAGGAGACTGAACGCGTCTCCTTCCTGAGTGGTATGACGGGTGCGTGGTCCCATGGTGTTTATACTTGCGTACTATTGTTTGTCAAATCAAATCAAATCAAATTTTATTTGTCACATACACATGGTTAGCAGATGTTAATGCGAGTGTAGCGAAATGCTTGTGCTTCTAGTTCCGACAATGCAGTAATAACGAACAAGTAATCTAACTAACAATTCCAAAAAAACTACTGTCTTATACACAGTGTAAGGGGATAAAGAATATGTACATAAGGATATATGAATGAGTGATGGTACAGAGCAGCATAGGCAAGATACAGTAGATGATATCGAGTACAGTATATACATATGAGATGAGTATGTAAACCAAGTGGCATAGTTAAAGTGGCTAGTGATACATGTATTACATAAGGATGCAGTCGATGATATAGAGTACAGTATCTACGTATGCATATGAGATGAATAATGTAGGGTAAGTAACATTATATAAGGTAGCATTGTTTAAAGTGGCTAGTGATATATTTACATCATTTCCCATCAATTCCCATTATTAAAGTGGCTGGAGTAGAGTCAGTGTCATTGACAGTGTGTTGGCAGTAGCCACTCAATGTTAGTGGTGGCTGTTTAACAGTCTGATGGCCTTGAGATAGAAGCTGTTTTTCAGTCTCTCGGTCCCAGCTTTGATGCACCTGTACTGACCTCGCCTTCTGGATGACAGCGGGGTGAACAGGCAGTGGCTCGGGTGGTTGATGTCCTTGATGATCTTTATGGCCTTCCTGTAGCATCGGGTGGTGTAGGTGTCCTGGAGGGCAGGTAGTTTGCCCCCGGTGATGCGTTGTGCAGACCTCACTACCCTCTGGAGAGCCTTACGGTTGAGGGCGGTGCAGTTGCCATACCAGGCGGTGATACAGCCCGCCAGGATGCTCTCGATTGTGCATCTGTAGAAGTTTGTGAGTGCTTTTGGTGACAAGCCGAATTTCTTCAGCCTCCTGAGGTTGAAGAGGCGCTGCTGCGCCTTCCTCACGATGCTGTCTGTGTGAGTGGACCAATTCAGTTTGTCTGTGATGTGTATGCCGAGGAACTTAAAACTTGCTACCCTCTCCACTACTGTTCCATCGATGTGGATGGGGGTGTTCCCTCTGCTGTTTCCTGAAGTCCACAATCATCTCCTTAGTTTTGTTGACGTTGAGTGTGAGGTTATTTTCCTGACACCACACTCCGAGGGCCCTCACCTCCTCCCTGTAAGCCGTCTCGTCGTTGTTGGTAATCAAGCCTACCACTGTTGTGTCGTCCGCAAACTTGATGATTGAGTTGGAGGCGTGCATGGCCACGCAGTCGTGGGTGAACAGGGAGTACAGGAGAGGTTTGTACAGGTTTGTACAGATGAACGTGTTACCTTCAGGCGTTTGGAAATTGCTCCCAAGGATGAACCAGACTTGTGAAAGTCTACCATTTTTTCTGAGGTCTTGGCTGATTTCTTTTGATATTCCCATGATGTCAAGCAAAGAGGCACTGATTTTGAAGGTAGGCCTTGAAATACATCCACAGGTACACCTCCAATTGACTCAAATGATGTCAGAAGCTTCTAAAGCCATGACATACTTTTCTGGAATTTTCCAAGCTGGTTAATGGCACAGTCAATTTAGTGTAGGTAAACTTCTGACCCACTGGAATTGTGATACAGTGAATTATATGTCAAATAATCTGTCTGTAAACAATTGTTGGAAAAATGACTTGAGTCATGCACAAAGTAGATGTCCTAACTGACTTGCCAAAACTATAGTTTGTTAACAAGACATTTGTGGAGTGGTTGAAAATGAGTTCTAATGACTCCAACCTAAGTGTATGTAAACTTCTGACTTCAACTGTATATGATAGGCATACACTACAGTACATGATATCTATGGCGGGGTACTAAATGGTCAGCATGTAGTATGGAGAAGAAATGCATGGAGGTTTGAGGAGTATGAAGGGAAAAGGACACTACCTTCCACAGCAAAAAATGTGACCACATCAAAAGATTTATGAAAATGGAAAAGCAATTCCATGAGTGAAACAGTGAGTGAGTTGTTCATTCTACCACTTACAGCTCTCTGGATAACAGATGTTTCTGAATAATGAATCTATGATTCAACCAATGTTTTCCCACACCCTTAGGACACGTTCAGTTTGTGTCGAATCACTGGCTGAATCATGAGCGGATGTTGAAGATTCAGATTTATACATGCTCTCGGCATTGCTCAAATCCTGTGTGTGTTCCTTCAAGGAGTGCAGGTTCCTTATCCTCAAACAGAAAGAAAGTACTATAGGTTGTTAACATAAAGCCCAATGTATGGTAGAAAAGACAAGTGCTTGTGTGGGTCGCAGGCTGCATGCAGCATTTCAGAAGTGGAGTGGTGCATAACGTCTACCAATGACACTTGTCTTTTCTAAAATACATTGGGCTAAATGTAGTTTATTTGTGCTTACAGAATCAGTTATATTCAGAGAGATATAGCCTACGTTGGCCAAATGTTTGAGATTGTCTGCCAATTAGCCCGTTCAGGTGATGTGTATGAGAACACGTTTCCCAAGTTTGTCTGTTTGTCAAGTGTGTCATCTGCTGCTGCCTGTCCTCAAAAGCATCCTTAACCTCATGACCTCACCACTTCAAACACCTCACAATCTGGGTTGAGTAGGCAGAGGGAAGTACAGACCAAACACACAGGACCCGTTTCAGCATTTAATACATCATAGGGCATGGTTTACAAAGTTAACCTTTCAGCAGTGGCCTTCTCACTGGCCCAGGAACATTGACAAACCATGCCATTTAAACTGAAACTAACAACCGAAGTAACAAAAAAAGGCACAGGCGGAGAGGTGGTGCAGGCCTGGAGTCCATCTTGTGTTCCCCCATACTCCCAGAACCCACCATACCTCTGGACTGCATCCCTCCGCTGGGGGGCCACACTTCAGAGAGAAACACAACTTAAATACAATTCAGGTGTTCAATCAATTAGTCAATGAACTAATAACATGACTAACTTGATTACAGAGCAGTTAGTCACACCTGTGACACAAACTTGTGATCCCTCAGGCCAAACTAATTCAGTGGTTGGTACACACACCTGCTCCCATACATTCCTCTCAGCAGTGCTTGCTGCAGTTCTGTTTAAATGGGATTTGGTATGTTTAAACAGCAGATCTGTTCTACCACAGCTTCAAACAGCCCAGTCTAATGGATGCTCACCTTAATGAAGACCTTGGGGAGCAATTCATGATTTTTGCCTATTCAGAACCATTGGTATATGAATCAACACTAGTCTAGAAACAGATGGAAGGACTCAATTTAAAACCGTTACTGTTTTCTTAGTCTGCCCCGGACTCGAATCCTGTCAGGGTTACCAATTGCGTAACGGTAACTCGCTCTGGAACCGAGAGACCAACGGTATCTAATTTCTATCTTATGGAGTTCAGGAGAGGAGGAGCAAATCACTAGCCATGCTGCACTCAAGCTTTTGGTCCCGTCTTTGTTAGCTGAGGGAAGTCTGCGCCTCACTTTCCCTTTACCAGCGGAGGCGAGTTTGGTAGTCTATTCTCTCTTTTTGGGGGGTGAGCCTTTCTTCCGCCTCTTTCCGTCCTCGCTCCTGTCGCCGTCCGGCTAAGTGGAAGGAAGAAGCATATCTGTTTTTACGGAGTAAATACCTGCCTGCTCGTCCGGCACCCATGAATTCGGATATAAATGTGTACCTCGGCCGGGACAAAACGGGCATCATGCGGAAGAGAGCACTGCTCCTTCGGAAAGGGTGCAGTTTTGAGATTAGTTCGAGGTAGGTGACGCATGGGGTGATGGGGGCTCATTCTGGGTATAAACTCACCACTCCGCGCCATTCGAAACGGGTTATGATCTGGCTTCCCGTAACATTTGAAACAGCACATGTTTGCTTGGGAAAAGTGACCCTTGATATATACCGACCCTATCTCTCCGTGGACTGCGGTTGTGGTGTTTTTTTTTTTTTTTGCATAAGTGAACGTGCTCCTCCAGAGCTCGAGGAATGCCCAAAATAAACATGCGGGTTCACTCTGCGAACTGCGAACCCGGTCTATTACGTTAGCCTACAGTCAATTCGAACTGATCAATGTTTCATTGTAGGCTACAGTTAACTGCAGACTGTGGGATTTTGTGAAATGTCTGTGGCATTGCTGAATTTGATTTAGATGAGCATGAAACGTTATAACCGAACATGCGTTTCAATGCGTACTGTCTTTTTGGATGTTGTGTTATTTAAAATCGAGTTTATGAAATTGTCTCCACAACTGTGCGCCCATATTTTGGACCGTTACGCATGGATGTCTGTCACTTCTGGTGGTGCAAAAATCACTATCTGGTGCACTGTTATCAATGTTATATATTAGCCTACAGCAGTAATCTATGCGCTCTGTGTGTGGTTCATCGATCTGAGAGGCGCACAGATCAGCCTATTATCAGTTCATTCGAGGTGCTCCCACGTGGAGAGGGCACCGACAAGCACAGCATGACCGGGTGAGTTGTATGCTGTGCACACCCGGAGGGACTCTCTCCACTCGGGAGTCCACCGCTCGTCCACGCAGGGGGTTCTTAGAGCTGCAGCTAGCCCCGGTCATAGACTGCCTGTCTGCTGTCTTGCGCATCAAAGGTAGCGGGGGGGCGAAGAAAATGTCAAGTGTTCTCTTCGTCTGCCAGTTTGTAGTACCAGACTGTAGGCTACATACCGTTACCCACAATATGTAGCGCACAATATGCATATGGTACATGTATCTACACTGGACAGAAATGCACACCGTTGATCTTCAACTGTGGAATAGAGAGGAATTCTGGTCTTATTTATAGCTCACTCACGTTCACTTATTGTCAAGTTCACTCCCCGGTCTCGTCGCTAGAAGGCACCCATGACTCCCTTCCTCACTGTCAGCCATGGCACTGATTAGAAGTCTGTCAAATACATTTGATTACATGGTCATTTTATCCGTCCCCCACACAGTACATAGCCTAATATAATCAGATTTTGATGGTGTACATAACTCATATGCGACTAACAGACATATTGTCAATGGTCTTTTGTGGTTTAGACTAATATTTATGCTGTCCTGGCCTCAGCAGCATGTATTGGATAGACAGACAACAGGTGTGTTAAAAATCGATGTTCAGTTTCCATATCTGTGACATAAGGTCATGTTTACGTTTTATATCCTCTGCACTGTTGCCAAAACTTTAATTCAGATAAATATTTTTATTGCATACCTTATTTTATATGTAAATGTGTGACCTTCTGTTTTTCCCATTCTATCTATCTATCTATCTATCTATCTATCTATCTATCTATCTATCTATCTATCTATCTATCTATCTATCTATCTATCTATCTATCTATCTATCTATCTATCTATCTATCTATCTATCTATCTATCTATCTCAATCAAAAGTTTGGACACACCTACTCATTCCAGGGTTTTTCTTTATTTTTACTGTTTTCTACATTGTAGAATAATAGTGAAGCCATCACAACTATCAAATAACACATATGGAATCATGCAGTAACCAAAAAAGTGTTAAATAAATCAAAATATATTTCAGATTCTTCAAAGTGGCCACCCTTTGCCTTGATGACAGCTTTGCACACTCTTGGCATTCTCTCAACCAGCTTCATGAGGTAGTCACCTGGAATGCATTTCAATTAACAGGTGTGGCTTGTTAAAAGTTAATTTGTGGTATTTCTTTCCTTAATGCGTTTGAGCATACAGAACAGGTAAACAGAACAAATCCCTATTTGTAAAAAACCAAGTCCATATTATGGAAATAACAGCTCAAATAAGCAAAGATAAACAACAGTCCCTCATTACTTTAAGACATGAAGGTCAGTCAATCTGGAAACTTTCAAGAACTTTGAACGTTTCTTCACTGTCTCGTGAGGACCGCCACAGGAAAGGAAGAGCCAGAGTTGCCTCTGCTGTAGAGGATAAGTTCATTAAAGTTACCAGCCTCAGAAATTGCAGCCCAAATAAATGCCTCACAGAGTTCAAGTAACAGACACATCTCAACATCAACTGTTCAGAGGAGACTGCGTGAATCAGGCCTTCATAGTCAAATTGCTGCAAAGAAACCACTACTAAAGGACACCAATAATAAGAGACTTGCTTGGGCCGAGAAATGCAAGCAATGGACATCAGACCGATGTGTCTTTGTGAGAAGCAGAGTAGATGAACAGATGATCTCCATGTGTGGTTCCCACCGTGAAGCATGGAGGAGGGTGTGTGGGGGTGCTTTGCTGGTGACACTGTTGATTTAATTAGAATTCAAGGCACACTTAACCAGCATGGCTACCACAGCATTCTACAGCGATACGCCATCCACTCTGGTTTGCGCTTAGTGGAACTATCATTTGTTTTTCAACAGGTGCCAACAAGTGCTCAACATATGTGAGAAGTCCTTCAAGACTGTTGGAAAAGCATTCCTCATGAAGCTGGTTGAGAGAGTGCCAAGAGTGTGCAAGGCTGTCATCAAGGCAAAAGGTGGCTACTTTGAAAACTCTAAAATCAAAATATATATTGATTAATTTAACACTTAAAAAAATGTTTTTATTACTACATGATTCAATATGTGTTATTTCATAGTTTTTATGTCTTAACTATTATTCTAGATTGTAAAAAATAGTTAAAATAAAATAACCCTTGAATGAGTAGGTGTGTCCAAGTGTTTGACTGGTCCTGTATATTTGTATAAACGACTTTAGTGCATTCTTGTTTTTCTCTGAGTCATGTGTGTGTGTGTCTGTAGACATGTTCGAGGTGTCGGAGGTCTTCTGTGGGTGGGTCGCACTTTCAGAATAGAAACATGCATAAGCAATGGTGTGTGGGCGCAATGGGCACAGCTCTCTGTGAAGCACTTACTTTCAAATTACAGCCTTCTTCGTATAAGTTGATTTATTCTCTGTACTCAGAGAGAGAGTGTGTGTGTACTCAGAGAGAGTGTTCATACTCTGCTCAGAACTCAGTGCTAGATTGTAGAGACCTGTGAAATAGTCCCTCTCAGACCGGAGGTAATTAAAGACGATCAGAAGAGACCCTGGGCCCCAGACTGGGGCTCTTATGTGCTGAAATATTTTGTAATTTTTTTGTCGATGTCTCACAAGGACCCTCAAGATACCTTGAGATCAACAGATTTTGTCCATGTGGAGTTTGTCTGTGTGCTCTTGAATCCACACACGCACGCACCCACACACACGCTTGCACACACAGCCTGCGTACACACACACACACACACACACACACACACACACACACACACACACACACACACACAGACTCCAAGCCAGACAAATAGCCAGGCTAACAAGGACAGAAAGAGAGCGAGCAAGACACACTTGTGCTGAACGGCCAGCAAATACTGCATCCAAACGGGCAGATGGACCAACACTCACAAACACACACACGTGACATTCAGACAACACACAGTATAGGCTGCATGGTTGATATGTAGCTTGGCTTGCTTTATTGACAGATTATGTAGCTTGGCTTGCTTTATTGACAGATTATGTAGTTTGGCTTGCTTTATTGACAGATTATGTAGCTTGGCTTGCGTTATTGAGAGATTATGTAATTTGGCTTGCTTTATTGACAGATTATGTAGCTCGGCTTGCTTTATTGACAGATTATGTAGCTTGGTTTGCTTTATTGACAGATTATGTAGCTTGGCTTGCTTTATTGACAGATTATGTAGCTTGGCTTGCGTTATTGACAGATTATGTAATTTGGCTTGCTTTATTGACAGATTATGTAGCTTGGCTTGCTTTATTGACAGATTGTCTGGTTGACAGATTATGTAATTTTGCTTGCTTTATTGACAGATTATGTAGCTTGGCTTGCTTTATTGACAGATTGTCTGGTTGACAGATTATGTCATTTTGCTTGCTTTATTGACAGATTATGTAGCTTGGCTTGCTTTATTGACAGATTATGTAGCTTGGCTTGCTTTATTGACAGATTGTCTGGTTGACAGATTATGTAACTTTGCTTGCTTTATTGACAGATTATGTAGCTTGGCTTGCTTTATTGACAGATTATGTAGCTTGGCTTGCTTTATTGACAGATGATGTAGTTTGGCTTGCTTTATTGACAGATTGCCTGGTTAATTTATAGCTGGTTGAAGCAAATCATATCTTGCTTCCCTCGCTGTGTTAACAGCATCCACTAACAGCTTGGCTTTACTCTTTTAAATAATTCAGATGTTGAAGCATTAAAATCCCATTTGGAGACATCCCCAAAGCCTTTGAGAGGAATCTACTCCAGAACTACTTCTCTTGCAGACCAGGGTTCAAACTATATTCAATCTTTCAAATACTTTCAGGGTTTACAGTACTTTAGTCTGCATAAAGTGCCAAATGGGTGGGGTTTAAACTTTTCAGACTATTTTATTGGTTCAATTTTGCAAGGCAAGCTCAATCAAACACAGCTAACGTATTTGAAATGATTTCCAGTAGTATTTGAACCCAAGTCTGTTCCCAAGATGTCTCCCCCAGATGTTCGAGCCAGTCTAGTCTCGGCTGTCTGCTGAGAAGAGGCAGTCAGGGGCCTATTCCCCCCAGTCTGATAAAAATAACCCATGACACAACCCTCCTGCTTCAATTCAACTACCACAGACCTACACATGGACACACTCCAGAAGCTGTGTGTTTGTGTGTGGGGGGGGCTCTCTGTCTGCCTGTGGGGAGGGGCTCACTGTGTGTGTGGGGAGGGGCTCTCTGTGTGTGTGTGGGGGGGAGGGGCTCTGTGTGTGTGTGTGTGGGGGGGGAGGGGCTCTCTGTGTGTGTGTGTGTGTGTGTGTGTGGGGAGGAGCTCTCTGTGTGTGTGTGTGTGGGGAGGGGCTCTTTCTGTGTGTGTGTGTGGGGAGGGGCTCTCTCTGTGTGTGTGTGGGGAGGGGCTCTCTGTCTGTGTGGGGGAGGGGCTCTCTGTGTGTGTGTGGGGGGGTGTATGATATGACACTAATAGAGGGACAGCTAGACTGGACTGCTCCCCTCAGGATAATCAGATGCCCCTGACCTCAGATTACTGACCCATCATCACAGCCCTGACACACACACTACGGTTAGATTAGTGTGCCAATCTGTCCCTGTAATAGCCTACTGTGTTGATGTTGACATTAATACATAATCAGACTATCAGAAGCCTGAGAGGGGAAGAGATGAGCTACATATTGATAGCCTGGGGGACGACAGACTGTCCCTGTAATGGCCTACTGTGTTGATGTTGACATTAATACATAATCAGACTATAAGAAGCCTGAGGGGAAGAGATGAGCTACATATTGAAGAGATGAGCTACATATTGATAGCCTGGGGGACGACAGACTGTCCCTGTAATAGCCTACTGTGTTGATGTTGACATTAATACATAATCAGACTATCAGAAGCCTGAGAGGGGAAGAGATGAGCTACATATTGATAGCCTGGGGACGACAGACTGTCCCTGTAATGGCCTACTGTGTTGATGTTGACATTAATACATAATCAGACTATCAGAAGCCTGAGAGGGGAAGAGATGAGCTACATATTGATAGCCTGGGGGACGACAGACTGTCCCTGTAATGGCCTACTGTGTTGATGTTGACATTAATACATAATCAGACTATCAGAAGCCTGAGAGGGGAAGAGATGAGCTACATATTGATAGCCTGGGGGACGACAGACTGTCCCTGTAATAGCCTACTGTGTTGATGTTGACATTAATACATAATCAGACTATCAGAAGCCTGAGAGGGGAAGAGATGAGCTACATATTGATAGCCTGGGGGACGACAGACTGTCCCTGTAATAGCCTACTGTGTTGATGTTGACATTAATACATAATCAGACTATCAGAAGCCTGAGAGGGGAAGAGATGAGCTACATATTGATAGCCTGGGGGACGACAGACTGTCCCTGTAATGGCCTACTGTGTTGATGTTGACATTAATACATAATCAGACTATCAGAAGCCTGAGAGGGGAAGAGATGAGCTACATATTGATAGCCTGGGGGACAACAGACTGTCCCTGTAATAGCCTACTGTGTTGATGTTGACATTAATACATAATCAGACTATCAGAAGCCTGAGAGGGGAAGAGATGAGCTACATATTGATAGCCTGGGGGACAACAGACTGTCCCTGTAATAGCCTACTGTGTTGATGTTGACATTAATACATAATCAGACTATAAGAAGTCTGAGAGGGGAAGAGATGAGCTACATATTGATAGCCTGGGGGACGACAGACTGTCCCTGTAATAGCCTACTGTGTTGATGTTGACATTAATACATAATCAGACTATCAGAAGCCTGAGAGGGGAAGAGATTGATAGCCTGGGGGGAAGAGATGAGCCTACTGTGTTGATGTTGACATTAATACATAATCAGACTATCAGAAGCCTGAGAGGGGAAGAGATGAGCTACATATTGATAGCCTGGGGGACAACAGACTGTCCCTGTAATGGCCTACTGTGTTGATGTTGACATTAATACATAATCAGACTATCAGAAGCCTGAGAGGGGAAGAGATGAGCTACATATTGATAGCCTGGGGACGACAGACTGTCCCTGTAATAGCCTACTGTGTTGATGTTGACATTAATACATAATCAGACTATCAGAAGCCTGAGAGGGGAAGAGATGAGCTACATATTGATAGCCTGGGGGACGACAGACTGTCCCTGTAATGGCCTACTGTGTTGATGTTGACATTAATACATAATCAGACTATCAGAAGCCTGAGAGGGGAAGAGATGAACTACATATTGATAGCCTGGGGGACGACAGACTGTTCCTGCATCAGCCACCTGCACTAAAACCAACCTGTAAAGGTCTATACATCAATGAGTTACACATCTTTCTGAAAAGGGATAATGAAAGGATATTACTAGCTAGAGCCAACCACCATTTTACAATTGCTTGTTGAATACTTCCATACAGCCAATAGAAAATATGTTACCACACCTCCATCAAAACGGCTATTTCCTGTGTTAGTCTATGCAGTCAGCTCAGTACCATTTTCCCATGTTATCAGCCAGTCAGTAGCACTCAGTAATAGGGCTGGGCGATATGGCAAATAAATTATCACAATATCTATATATTTTTTCATTCAATAACGATAATTATCACGATATTAATCAAATCATGTTTAAAAGGTGCATATCTGCTTCAGACTCAAGAATGCCTGAACAAACCGTTGGGCCAGTAACCGAAAGGTTGCTAGATTGAATCTCCGAGCTGACAAGGTAGAAATCTGTTGTTCTACCCCTGTACAAGACAGTTAACCCACTGCTACTCAATAGGCCATCATTGTAAGTAAGAAGTTGTTCTTAACTGACTTGTGTCGTGACGTTGTATTGGTTAATATGGCGACTGCTGCTCATTGAATGATTAGTGGTTTATAATTGTGTGATTAAATGAATCAGGCAGTTATTCACTCATTAACCTGGGACACCATGGGAAATGTGGTTTTATTGAGTTTCTATTTCCCAAATTAACTCAAAGAATATCAGAATATCAATTTTACAACAGTTGCTAATTAATCAATTTCCTCTACAGTCTCATTCTGAACGTGGCATAATCCGTGAATCTGCACAAACCCGAGTCCCAATAATGAGTCCGTACCACACCAATCTTAGTTGATTATTTATTTACTAACAAGCTAAAATGATAATATAAGATACACATACACAAAAACACAGTTTAGGCTATTGATTAGAACTTAGTACAACGGGGCAACACATTATGACGTGTGTTACCCAAAATGGGGATTTAAAAGAGAGAGAAAAAGAGAAAGTAC
This sequence comes from Oncorhynchus tshawytscha, assembly GCF_018296145.1. Classification (NCBI taxonomy): domain Eukaryota; kingdom Metazoa; phylum Chordata; class Actinopteri; order Salmoniformes; family Salmonidae; genus Oncorhynchus; species Oncorhynchus tshawytscha. Next base: position 35,660,440 of record NC_056448.1, read on the forward strand.
ACGAGAGAAATATACATTTGGGTGCATTTGTCAGCTATGCTTATTTTAACCCTATCCTTGTCCCGAACTGCCGCTCTTATGTGTCAGAATATAATGATGTAATTACGCGTTGAAGGTCTCCGATGGGGTTTTCGGCTTCTCGGATGGCGCACTCTGATTGTCCTCACGATGTCAGTGTCCTTTGTATTAGTGTCTGTTTCCTCGCCATTGTTCTGAAAGGGGTCTTCTGAGGACAGCCAGCATGTAGCTCAGGGCTCACAGCGTAGGAATGAAAGCAGTGTAGATACAGGATTCAATGAAGAGTGGTGACCGGGTGGCCGGTTGTAAATTCACCCTCTTAGACGCAGCGACTCACCCGTAGCATGGATAGAAGACGGTTCCCTTTGTCTTCAACCTCGTGTTACGTTTTGGGTTTGACTACTCAGACCTTGGCTGCAGCTCGGGTCACTTAGTCTCACATGTACATTTTTAACTCACATGTCTTATACCCTTGGGTCAGAAGTGGGCGTAACCACCTTTAGGGCAATTCTCTGAGCGTACCAAGTTACGAGGCAAGGTCTGGATTTCACTCAGATCCAATTTAGACAACTAACTTCACATTTCATCTTTACCAAAACATTCTCTTTGATTTGGACATTTTCCACCCAACGTACAATGTATAAACATCAAGCGTATACTAGGACAACTCTTAAATGTACACTGTTTTCGTTATAACGTCGTCCTTTAACTTTTAATAACAAAACAAAAATGACATTAATTTTCATATTCCAACTTTCGTCATTACCACCATTGTGGCTGACGAAAACCCATTGTCCCAAAGTCCATTTATTGTCATTACCACCATTGTGGCTGACAAAACCCATTGTCCCAAAGTCCATTTATTGTCATTACCACCATTGTGGCTGACGAAAACCCATTGTCCCAAAGTCCATTTATTGTCATTACCACCATTGTGGCTGACGAAAACCCATTGTCCCAAAGTCCATTTATTGTCATTACCACCATTGTGGCTGACGAAAACCCATTGTCCCAAAGTCCATTTATTGCATGTCAATGTTCTGAAGCCGGTTCTCCATAGTGAGAGGACTAAGGAATTTTGTCTGCTTCCTTAGATTTACAATGGGTGTGAGGTGTCATAAAAAAAAACTATCTTCATACCCCTTGATCTCTTCTCCTCTGGTGGGTGTGAGAGATCTCTCTGTAGGATTGTGGTCCCCGGTAACCTGAGCCGAGCAGGACAGTCATGACACTTGCCTAGTTAAATAAAGGTTACATTTTTTTTAAATGATGTGAGTTACACATAAAATTATACTTGAAGGAAAATTGTTCCATGTTTGCAGCCAGGGAGCATGTACCTGGGGTCAATGAAATTGAGAACCCTCTTGAAACCTTCCTTTTTGACTGTGCTAATTGGTAGCATGTCCTTAGCAATGCATATTAGCATTTGTGACGTCTTTTTGATGTTTGCTTGTATGGCATAAGCGATGTCAGTGTTGACTGCTTTGGGCAAACATCCCTAGATTGGCTGGAGCTTGAGGGGCGTTTATCAATACTGTGGCGCAATCTCTAACTTCCTGCATGTTCCAAAGAGTGATTTTGCTTCAGATGTTGAATAATGTCTGTCATATTACCAGACTTCGTAGCCACCTGTCTACGGCACAATTTGCACCAAATATTGCTCTGCTCTTTGTCAGACTTCAAGAAGCCAAACCACTTCCAGATTACTGAAACAGTTGAACCCTTTTTATCGATAATTTATTCGTTGAAAGCTGCTCCTTTCCATGGCTATCACTGCCACTTTTCGCCTACATCACTCATTTTTCGTGGTTAACAGTGGCTACTCCATCACTCAAGGTTTTAAATGGTTTTTAGTGCATATTGTCACTTCTCCGCACGTTCCTGCTGTGTCAGAGGTGAAATGGACTGCTGTACCTAATTATTCTATGTTGATATTATCGAAAATGAATCTATACGTTTTTATATCGTTATTGAGGGAAGTAATGACCTAATTATTGATATTGATTTATTGCCCAGCCCTACTCAGTAATAGGGCTTTTTTCTGTGTGTTAGGTCTGTGAGGTCAGATTGACACACTGAGTCACACCTGGGTGAGATGATCCAATCCCCTAACACCTTGCTCTATTGATTCACATATCTGCATATTTCCTGGCACTCAGCAGACGAGAAATGTGTTAATCTTCTTATAGTGCTCTGGTAACACCAGCTGCCTAACATACCTTTCCTTAAATTATCTCCAAAATGCTTTCCTTATTGATCCCCTATGTCTCAGACTTTCACCACATCAATTTAGTGTATCCTGGGGGCACACATTAGGGCACACAATGGAAAACGTTTTAAAACGCTTTGCTACGCTAAGCGGTTGTCCAGGTAGTCCCTCCCTGTTTTAGTATGTTTTTTTCCAGCTGTTGTCTGATGAACATGACACAGGTATTTCATCTTAAGAGAATCACAGTATATTCCTTGTCCGTGTATGGACGGAGTCATGCAGGAATACCATGTAATCTCTTTTCGCAATATGTGGACAGATAGAAGTGATTAAGCAGTGAAAACATATTCTGTCATTTTGACCAGTACATCCTACTGAAACTCTGCTCTCTCTCTCTCTCTCTCTCTCTCTCCTCCCACAATATCCTCAGAGAGAGGTTTCATTAAAGTTGATTTACTTTGAAACATTATCTATGTCTATATAAATCTGTCCAGCTGCCAAATAGTGTTGTGTAACCAACCACAGTACAGTACAGGGGAATCCACTCTCTTGTGACAGCATGTTGGGTTGAGAACAAAACAGCCAGAAAAACAGTCAGAAGACTGGATCCAGATGGGGTTGAATCATCTGATCATCGGAATTATTGGAACATTTACTTTCCGATGTTCAAATCCCGTTCACGCGTGTTCCTGAGTAAAACATGTTAGTGAGAAAGTATTGTTATGAACTTTTCCCGTCAGAAAGATGACAGGTAGTTTCAGAGGGAGTGCACAAACGCAGTTTCCCAGACATGCTGTGACCCTGTCGGTAAGAGTGTCTCTGATTGGCTGCGCCTGTGGGGTCTTGCCTGTGTGAGCATGTCGTGACCTCCGATGGGAGGAGGTATGATGGGGTGTTGTGACAGCTCTCTGACTCGCAATCTGTCATTGTGTTTATATTGCTGCTCTAGTGGGAAACTGCATCATATAGTAGACAGACAGAGAAAGGGGAAGTGTGTGTGTGTGTGTGTGTGTGTGTGTGTGTGTGTGTGTGTGTGTGTGTGTGTGTGTGTGTGTGTGTGTGTGTGTGTGTGTGTGTGTGTGTGTGTGTGTGTGTGTGTGTGTGTGTGTGTGTGTGTGTAATGGATGGAAAGTGTTCCATATTACAGAGCAGAGCATCACTATATTTGACAGCTCTGTGCTTTGTGTAAGTGGTTTGAGTTTCATGTTTGCATGATATTTGATACTGTACTGTACCTGAATTCACCCATGTGAGGGGTGTGTGTGTCTGTGTCTGCCAGTGTGTGCGAGCGTGGGTGCACAGCAGAGGAGGCTGGTGGGAGGAGCTATTGGAGGACAGGCTCATTGTAATGGCTGGAATGAAATGAATGGAACGGTATAAAACACATCAAATATATGGAAACCACATGTTTGACTCCGTTCCATTAAATCCATTCCAGCCATTACAATGAGCCCATCCTCCTATAGCCCATCCTCCTCCCATTCTCCTACCAGCATCCTCTGGTGCACGTGCATGCTTTTGTATTTGTGTGTGTTTGAGTGTGTATCTTTAGCCTTTGACTCTGACATGTTCTCTTGGCTAAATTCCCAATCTGTCCCTCATACCATCATGGCCACCTAATCATCCCCAGCTTCCAGTTGGCTCATTCATCCCCCTTCCTCTCGTTGCTGTACTTACCTGGTAAAGTTAGGGCTCTAGTCAAAAGTAGTGCACTATATAGGGAATAGGTTGTAATTTGGGACAAGTCAGCCCCAGAGAGGGCTCACTGAGCTCAGATAAACAAGGGACCATAATCACTGCCATGTGTGTCTTCAGCAGAAACAGCCCACCAGTCAATACATCCCACCAGTCAATACTGCCCACCAGTCAATATGACAGCCCGCCAGTCAATACAGCCCACCAGTCAATACAGCCCACCAGTCAATACAGCCCACCAGTCAATGACAGCCCGCCAGTCAATACAGCCCACCAGTCAATACAGCCCACCAGTCAATACAGCCCACCAGTCAATACAGCCCACCAGTCAATGACAGCCCACCAGTCAATACAGCCCACCAGTCAATACAGCCCACCAGTCAATACAGCCCACCAGTCAATGACAGCCCACCAGTCAATACAGCCCACCAGTCAATACAGCCCCCAGTCAATACAGCCCACCAGTCAATACAGCCCACCAGTCAATACAGCCCACCAGTCAATATGACAGCCCACCAGTCAATACAGCCCACCAGTCAATACAGCCCACCAGTCAATGACAGCCCACCAGTCAATACAGCCCACCAGTCAATACAGCCCACCAGTCAATACAGCCCACCAGTCAATGACAGCCCGCCAGTCAATACAGCCCACCAGTCAATACAGCCCACCAGTCAATACAGCCCACCAGTCAATGACAGCCCACCAGTCAATACAGCCCACCAGTCAATACAGCCCACCAGTCAATACAGCCCACCAGTCAATACAGCCCACCAGTCAATACAGCCCACCAGTCAATACAGCCCACCAGTCAATGCAGCCCTCCTCATTACAGCCCACCAGTCATTACAGCCCCTTGATTACAGCCCGTCTCTCTTGATTACAGCCCACCTTGATTACAGCCCACCTTGATTACAGCCCTCTTGATTACAGCCCACTCTTGATTACAGCCCACTTGATTACAGACATCCCTCTTGATTACAGCCCTCTTGATTACAGACCTCTCTTGATTACAGCCCTCTTGATTACAGACCTCTCTTGATTTACAGCCCTCTTGATTACAGCCCTCTCTTGATTACAGCCCTCTTGATTACAGACGTCTCTCTTGATTACAGCCCTCTTGATTACAGACGTCTCTCTTGATTACAGCTCTCTTGATTACAGACGTCTCTCTTGATTACAGCCCTCTTGATTACAGACCTCTCTTGATTACAGCCCTCTTGATTACAGACATCTCTCTTGATTACAGCCCTCTTGATTACAGACCTCTCTTGATTACAGCCCTCTTGATTACAGACCTCTCTTGATTTACAGCCCTCTCTTAATTACAGCCCTCTAATGATTAAAGCAGTCTCTATGTAAACATCTTGCTTATTCAAGCCCCATCTGGATCCATTTATGGCTTAAAGCCACATACCTACATATTACAGCAAATGTATGTGTGTTTGTGTGTGTGTATGCATCCGTGTGTCCGTGCCTGTGTGTGTGCATATGTGTTAATTTGTGTGTGTAGCACACACAGCTCTGGGAAGATTCGCTCTGGAAAGCGTTTTCCGTTATAGCGTACTGCTGGAAGGGGCCCAGCGTGCGTGTATGGAAGGAGTTGTACTTTCACAGGGCATTGGTTGAGACTCAGGGGGTTTGAGTACAGCCACAAGCCACATGCAAGGAGAGGAGGAACGAAGGCTGGGTGTGTTTTTGTCTTTCAACAGTTATATAAACATCCCATTTTGACCTCTCTTGTTCAGTGAGGTGACTTAAGAAGTGTGTTTGTGTATAAGTGTTTGTTTGAGTGTTTATATAGTGTGTTTATCATATTTGTGAGTGTGAGCGAGAACAGATTGAAGTCACTTGGCTGAATGAATGAAAGAAAGATCAAACGCCAGTGGCAAGATTATGATATTGACTTGCCTCAATCTTCATGACTTGTTACAGTAGAGTAGAGACAGCAGAGAACTCCAAACCCTAAACCAGAGATGACTGTTTTTCAATATGAAAGCACAAGAAAGTGATACCACGGTTGTATACATTAAGCAGCAAATGGAAGAAAACTGACTGAAACAGGGAGGGACTACTTGGACTTGTCCAATAAGAAACGCTCAAAGCCGCATTCCATAGCTAAATGTTTTAAAACGTTTCACATTGCATGCCGTAATGAATAAAACCCATCTATCTCAACTAAAAGGTATTGGTGCACAGGGAGGGAGGGGTACTGCTCTCCAATAGAGGTTATTTGCCTTGTGGTTTCTAGGTTAAGCCTGATAAACAATATTCTACTTGGTTAGACAGAGAGAGCAAGAGACGGAAAGAGAGAGGAGAGAGAGACTGCGAGACAGAGATGCCGAGAGAGGGAGAGAAAGGCAGAAAGAGAGAGAGAGAAAGAGAGAGAGAGAGAGAGACATAGAGGGAGAGTGGGGGGAAGAGTGAGAGAGAGAGAAAATAGAACCAGCAGATAAGGATATATTTTCAGAACATTTGGGAGGAGGTTGTAAAGTTCTAGGTCTAGTTAAAGTGGAGAGTTGTAGTCTATCTTACAATAACTGAGCAAAGGAAACTGCCCCAGGCCTCCCACCCCATCATACTGCACACTAGGAGCAGCGTTCAGTAGAAAAGGAATTGCTAACGTAATAAGAAAGAAAGAAAATAGCTAAGGCACAGTCAGTGGTCATAGGGATTTTTAGGCCCTAGAAAACCCAAAGCAATATCTTACCAATCTACTGGTAGCTACTAATATTGGACGGCTTAGCTGAAGTATCCATAACAATTGTTCATTTTGTGATAAAATAAATTGACACAGAGTTTGAAGGAAATCCTTATATATTAGACCTTAGAGGAAGAGTGTAAGAAGATGTGAGGAGTACCTTTATGTTCACCATAGTACCCTGATAGGATGATGATGTAATGACAGGATTTACATACACACACACACACACATACACATACACATACACATACACACACACACTCACACCATCCGTCAGCCCCTCTGACAGCCCGGCCTCCCTGCTGTTCTTCCCTACAGGTGTGTAATGATGACAGATGGCCCCTAGGTCAACTACTACTGTTACACATGTTCCTGTCTCTCTCTCTCACACACGCACACACACACACGCACTAGGTGATCTCCTGCTGTCAGACATGTTCCTGTCTCTCTCTCTCACCCACAAGGTGATCTCCTGCTGTCAGACATGTTCCTGTCTCTCTCTCTCTCACACGCACATGCACTGGTGATCTCCTGCTGTCAGACATGTTCCTGTCTCTCTCTCTCACACACACACACACACACACACACTCACAAGGTGATCTCCTGCTGTCAGACATGTTCCTCTCTCTCTCTCTCACACACACACACACACTAGGTGATCTCCTGCTGTCAGACATGTTCCCGTCTCACAAATACGCATACAAGTAAATACATCTCTCACTGTGTCTTTTGATGTGAATCTGTTGTTGTGTAGCCCTACAACACACACACACACACACACACACAAGTACTCCCTGTCCTACATCTGAGGTTCAACGCAGTCTTCTCATGTTCCAGATAAATGAGTGATACAGGATGTGGCCACAAGAGGGCAGCGGAAGGATGGGAATGAATGGCGGTGATTTACAATATCCTGGCTGCTGTTTTCACCAGAACCACATACTATGGGTTGTAGTGTTAATGTATGGCCAGTAGGGGGTAGTAGTATAACATGCAGTAGGACATGGAGGGGCCCAGTAGGGGGTAGTAGTATAACATGCAGTAGGACATGGAGGGGCCCAGTAGGGGGTAGTAGTATAACATGCAGTAGGACATGGAGGGGCCCAGTAGGGGGTAGTAGTATAACATGCAGTAGGACATGGAGGGGCCCAGTAGGGGGTAGTAGTATAACATGCAGTAGGACATGGAGGGGCCCAGTAGGGGAGGGGTATAACATGCAGTAGGACATGGAGGGGCCCAGTAGGGGGTAGTAGTATAACATGCAGTAGGACATGGAGGGGCCCAGTAGGGGGTAGTAGTATAACATGCAGTAGGACATGGAGGGGAATCTTTGGCTGTGTCTGAAAACATTAGTAGCCGGCAAATTCTTCCTCCCTCCTTGTTTCCTTATTAATTCCTCTTAAACCTCATTGAAGGAGGAGATCCAAGGAAGGGGCCTTGAATCCTCTCCTTCAACATGCTTTGCGCCCCGAGACACTCAGTTTGACACTTCCCACCCACTAATGATTAAGGTTAGGATTAGGGGAGGGTAAACTGATCCTAATACCTGTGCCAACAGGCGGCTTCTACCTGGAGCAGAGATTGAGGCAGTAGCAGAGATTGAGGCAGCAGCAGAGATTGAGGCAGCAGCAGAGATTGAGGCAGCAGCAGAGATTGAGGCAGGCAGCAGCAGAGATTGAGGCAGTAGCAGCAGCAGAGATTGAGGCAGTAGCAGCAGCAGAGATTGAGGCAGTAGCAGAGATTGAGGCAGCAGCAGAGATTGAGGCAGTAGCAGAGATTAATTCAATTGAAAGAGGGTCACATGCTGAAACTATTCAAGTGAATCATATTTAGCCTCTTTCATGCAGGTTAACATTTTTTGTCATGAATCTTGTTCTGGAGGCAGCTCTGCGAAGTGGACACAAGCTGGCACAGCCAAACATCACAAGATCATGAACATAACACTAACCCTAACCTAACCACACTGCCAACCCTATAGCCTAACCTTAAATTAAGACCAAAAAGCTTATTTTTTTCCAGTTGGCATTTCTAAATGGAAATCGCTCAGTTCTGCCTCCAGGACAACACTCATGACAATAAACGCCAACCTTCTTCTGGCATTTCCCCTAATGGTTAAAGCTACAGTCTGGGATCTGTGAATCTGTTCCATGGTAATTTCAATTCACCCATTGATTCTCGAAGAATATAACTTTTACATCCCAGATTGTACAGTAGCTTTAAGGTTAGGATAAATTGGAGGTAAGCTGATCCTAGATCTGGCCAATTTGTGTAGAGACAGCAACGCAACCTTACTCATTCAACTGAAACAGGTTGTAAATCACACTCTTCTTCCTGGAGTAAGGTGCGTATTTTCATAGCCGGGGGCCAGCAGTAATATTATGATGTTCCATCGCTATTATCCATCCATTCCTATTAGAGCTCGACCAATTAATCGGAATGGCCGATTTCAGGGCCGATTTCAAGTTTTCATAACAATTGGAAATCGGTATTTTTGGACACCGATATGGCTGATTTTGAAAATGTATTTCTTTATTTTTTACACCTTTATTTAATCTTTATTTAACTAGGCAAGTCAGTTAAGAAAACATTCTTATTTTCAATTATGGCCTAGGAACGGTGGGTTAACTGCCTTGTTCAGGGGCAGAATGACAGATTTTTACCTTGTCAGCTCGGGGACTCAATCTTGCAACCTTACAGTTAACTAGTCCAATGCTCTAACCACCTGCTTTACATTGCACTCCACGAGGAGCCTGCCTGTTACGCGAATGCAGTAAGCCAAGGTAAGTTGCTAGCTAGCATTAAACTTATCTTATAAAAAACAATCAATCAATCATAATCACTAGTTAACTACACATGGTTGATGATATTACTAGTTTATCTAGCGTGTCCTGCATTGCATATAATCGATGTGGTGCGTATTCGCGAAAAAGGACTGTCGTTGCTCCAACGTGTACCTAACCATAAACATCAATGCCTTTCTTAAAATCAATACACAGAAGTATATATTTTTAAACCTGCATATTTAGCTAAAAGAAATCCAGGTTAGCAGGCAATATTAACCAGGTGAAATTGTGTCACTTCTCTTGCGTTCATTGCACGCAGAGTCAGGGTATGTGCAACAGTTTGGGCCAACTAATTTGCCAGAATTTTACGTAATTATGACATACATTGAAGGTTGTGCAATGTAACAGGAATATTTAGACTTATGGATGCCACCCGTTAGATAAAATACGGAACGGTTCCGTATTTCACTGAAATAATAAACGTCTTGTTTTCGAGATGATAGTTTCCGGATTCGACCATATAAATGACCTAAGGCTCGCATTTCTATGTGTTATTATGTTATAATTAAGTCTATGATTTGATAGAGCAGTCTGACTGAGCGATGGTAGGCACCAGCAGGCTCGTAAGCATTCATTCAAACAGCATTTTGCCAGCAGCTCTTTGCTGTGCTTCAAGCATTGCGCTGTTTATGACTTCAAGCCCATCAGTTCCCGAGATTAGGCTGGTGTAACCGATGTGAAATGGCTAGCTAGTTAGCAGTGTGCGCGCTAATAGCGTTTCAAACGTCACTCGCTCTGAGACTTGGAGTAGTTATTCCCCTTGCTCTGCATGGGTAACGCTGGCTGTTGTCGATGTGTTCCTGGTTCGAGCCCAGGTAGGGGCGAGGAGAGGGACGGAAGCTATACTGTTACACTGGCAATACTAAAGTGCCTATAAGAACATCCAATAGTCAAAGGTATATGAGATACAAATGGTATAAAGCAAAATAGTCCTATAATTCCCATTATAACTACAACCTAAAACTTCTTACCTGGGAATATTGAAGACTCATGTTAAAAGGAACCACCAGCTTTCATATGTTCTCATGTTCTGAGCAAGGAACTGAAACGTTAGCTTTCTTACATAGCACATATTGCACTTTTACTTTCTTCTCCAACACTTTGTTTTTGCATTATTTAAACCAAATTGAACATGTTTCATTATTTATTTGAGGCTAAATTGATTTTATTGATGTATTATATTAAGTTAAAATAAGTGTTCATTCAGTATTGTTGTAATTGTCATTATTACAAATACATAAAAAAAAACGTCAGATTTAATCGGTATGGATTTTTTGGTCCTCCAATAATCGGTATCGGTGTTGAAAAATCATAATCGGTCGACCTCCAATTCCTATCATCCATCCATCGCTGTTATCAATCCATCCCTATCATCCATCTATCCCTGTCATCTATCCATCCCTGTTATCAATCCATCCCTATCATCCATCCATCCCTGTTATCGATCCATCCCAGTTATCAATCCATCCCTATCATCCATCCATCTGTGTTATCATCCCTATCATCCATCCATCCATCTCTATTATCCATCCATCCCTGTTTTCCATCCATCCCTGTTATTCATCCATCTCTATTATCCATACCTGTTATCCTCCAGTCAGTGAGGCTGGGGCTTTGTCCCTCCACCACAATGTCAGCCAGAGTCCTTCTATCGATCTTCTTTTTTCCATTCTCCCCCCTCCGTCTGAGAGGCCTACAGGGATCATTTGTGATTCAGACCCTGACCCCGATCTTCCTCCTACCGCTGCGTACCAAATGCCAGTGAGTCACCGCGCTGGCCCTGGTGAAATGTCACTACGTCAGGCACACGTGATTGATGATGGCCCCCTCGTTAAACATGATCAGGTACATTAACCTTTTGTCTGTTGCAATCGGATGAAACCTGGAAAAAGCCTCTAGCTCTTTAGATCTTTCCTGGCTGTAAGGGTGTAGTCAGTGCTATCTACTCAGTCCACATACCAATGAGATACTGTATGTATGTGGGCTAACTAGCTACCACTGGACGTTTATCATGGCTCCAGACCTGTTGGTGCTTTAGGCTAGCTAGCTCCTCAGTGCTGTTTGTTCGTTGCTATGCCAAACATATTCAATTTGAATACATGCACATAGCCATTTTCTTTATGTAACTACACAGTTTTCACCAAAGGACTTTCTGCTATAGAATTACCCTAGTGTAATTGGCAATGTCCACTGAACGAAAGTATAAACACAAAGTGTTGGTCCCATGTTTTATGAGCTGAAATAAAATAATTGCACAAATTTGTTTACATCCCTGTTAGTGAGCATTTCCTCTTTGTCCATCCACCTGGAAGGTGTGGCATATAAAGAAACCTGATGAAACAGCATGATCATTACACAGGTGCACCTTGTGCTGGGGACAATAAAAGGCCACTCTAAAATATGCTGTTTTGTCACACAACACAATGCCACAGATGTCTCAAGTTTTGAGGGAGTGTGCAAGTGGCATGCTGACTGCAGGAATGTCCACCAGAGCTGTTGTCAGAGAATTGAATGTTCATTTCTCTACCATAAGCTGCATCCAAAGTCATTTTAGAGAATTTGGCAGTACGTCCAACCGGCCTCACATCAAGAGACCACATGTATGGCATTGTGTGGGCAAGCTGTTTGCTGATGTCAAAGTTGTGAACAGAGTGCCCCATGGTGGCGGTGGGGTTATGGTATGTGTAGGCAAAATCTACAGACAATGAACACAATTGCATTTTATTGATGGCATTTTGAATGCACAGAAATACCGTCACGAGGCCCATTGTGAGGCACACTGTGAGGCCCATTTGTGACCAACAGATGCATATCTGTATTCCCAGTCATATGAAATCCATAGATTAGGGCCTAATGCATTTATTTCAATTGACTGATTTCCTTATATGAACTGTAACTCAGTAACATCTTAGAAATTGTTGCATGTTGCGTTTATATTTTTGTATATAGAAGTATGCTTATGCTAGCTAAATGGTATGGCTAAACTCACATTGAAGCCTATTTTAAAATGTAATATACAGGCTACTATGGCATGACATTGTGCACAAAACATTTACATGATATGGGGAACCAGTGCCACATATCAATAAAACTCCATTTGATATAATTTTCTGTGTCCTCCTGTTGGTTACACATTAACCAATCAAATGGGCTTATCAGTGGCAAGTGATGTCATAATGCATTGCCTCATTTGCCTACCTGGAATCATAGACCTTATTACCCTGACGAGTCATAATAAGCTAAACAAAGATAGCCTTCAACACTGACATCATTTCTATTACCCAGAGTTTTTCCATAACAATTTAACCTGACCCGGAAAACTCCAAGCCCCAATCACAACCTTTAAGGGCAGAGTTTTTCCTGCACACTGGTCATCTGTTCAAGAAAAACAAATATCCCTAAAAAGTCTACCATGATACAGTGAATATTTTAACCCAACATGTTTCCCCGCATACTTGACCCTAAGGGGTCAAAAGAGTCATACTTTTTAAACCCTTTTTTTATCTGAAATGTTGGGACTTTGTCTAGCAACTAATTACTGACAAAAAAACACCATTAACCATGATTTATGTGTTAATATAGAGCAATGAAAAATAATCTCTCTCTTGTATACTAGTGGTACGCGGCTAAGATGAAAATGTTGACTCAATAGTGTACTTTGTGGACGCACACGCACACGCAGGCACACACGCACACACACACACACACACGCGCGCACACGCACGTGCACGCACACGCACACACACACACGGACACACAAACAGGTATGCACGAACACATGCACACGCAAACACAGGTATGCATACAGGCACGCAAGCACACACAAACACACACAGACAAGCCCACACTGTCTTGAAACAGATACGTAGATTGTACACCTACACATTACAATGCTTCCACCTACACATGTTCATCCAGGGCTTTCATCTTGTGTTTGTCTAGGGAAAAGAAAGCCTGGGATAAACTACTAGCGCAATCTGGTCACACACACACACACACACACACACACACACCATTCCCCCCAGGCTAGTTCAGCAGAAACCTGCCCCATGGTGCAGTGGGACTATGCCCAATGTTAAATACTATCCATTTACAGGAGTTGAATTTGTTAATGATATTAATTTATATTTTCCCATTAGGAATAAGGAGAAGTCACACACATACACACACAAAATAACATGTGTATGATAGAAACTGTATGTGTGTGTGACAGTGGCGGCTGGTGATTTAAAAAACTTAGGAGGATGGGAGATCCACCGTATAGGTGCAGACCGCACGGAGATGACGCTTGTTTAAAAAATCGTCAAAGACAAATTATTTTAAACCTAAAATATTTAATAAAGAGATACATAGTCAAATATTATGAGAATGAGAAGGCTACTTAAACATTGTTGGGAAGGCATCACAGCAGTGATTGACTGAGGGTATGAGGCATGAGTTGAGTTGTTCAGACTCTTGACTTCAGTGCTGCACAGGGGCTGTGTTCAGAGGCTTCAGTGCTGCACAGGGGCTGTGTTCAGAGGCTTCAGTGCTGCACAGGGGCTGTGTTCAGAGGCTTCAGTGCTGCACAGGGGCTGTGTTCAGAGGCTTCAGTGCTGCACAGGGGCTGTGTTCAGAGGCTTCAGTGCTGCACAGGGGCTGTGTTCAGAGGCTTCACTGCTGCACAGGGGCTGTGTTCAGAGGCTTCAGTGCTGCACAGGGGCTGTGTTCAGAGGCTTCAGTGCTGCACAGGGGCTGTGTTCAGAGGCTTCAGTGCTGCACAGGGGCTGTGTTCAGAGGCTTCAGTGCTGCACAGGGGCTGTGTTCAGAGGCTTCAGTGCAGGCTCATCATGGTGGTGTTGGAGAAGAGCTCAACTTTTTCATTGAGGTCAGGACAGGATTTGACTGGGAAGACAAAAAACAATAACACAACACAGACAATAGTGCTAAGAATGAGTTAGTCCAAGCATGGATTAAAATCTCATTGATGTGTAATAATGTGATTTTGTTTGTGTACAGTAATGAGTCCTCAACTGGCAGCTTCATTAAATAATACCCACAAAACACCAGTCTCAGTGTCAACAGTGAAGAGGCGACTCCAGGATGCTGGCCTTCAAAGCAGAGTTGCAAAGAAAAAGCCCTATCTCAGACTGGCCAATAAAAATAAAAGATTAAGATGGGCAAAAGAACACAAACACTGCACAGAGGAACTCTGCCTAGAAGGCCAGCATCCCGGAGTCACCTCTCCACTGTTGATGTTGAGACTGGTGTTTTGCGGGTACTATTTCTTTCTTTCTTTATTTTTTTTACCCCCTTTTCTCCCCAATTTCGTAGTATCCAATTGTTGGTAATTACTATCTTGTATCATCGCTACAACTCCTGTACGGGCTCGGGAGAGACAAAGGCCAAAAGCCATGCGTCCTCCAAAACACAACCCAACCAAGCAGCACTGCTCCTTAACACAGCGAGCATCCAACCCGGAAGCAAGCCGCACCAATGTGTCGGAGGAAACACCGTGCACCTGGTTAGCGCACACTGCGCCCAGCCCACCACAGGAGTCGCTAGTGCGCGATGAGGCCAAACCCTCCCTAACCCAGACGGCGCTAGGCCAATTGTGCGTCGCCCCATGGACCTCCCGGTCGCGGCCTCCTGCGACAGAGCCTGAGCTCAAACCCAGGGTCTCTGGTGGCACAGCTAGACTGGTGCCCTAGACCACTGCGCCACCTTGCGGGTACTATTTAATGAAGCTGCCAGTTGAGGACTTGTGAGGTGTCTGTTTCTCAAACTAGACACTCTAATGTACTTGTCCTCTTGTTCAGTTGTGCACCGGGGCCACCCACTCCTCTTTCTATTCTGGTTTCTTGGCAACTTCTCACATGGAATAGTCTTCATTTCTCAGAACAAGAATAGACTGACGAGTTTCAGAAGAAATGTCTTTGTTTCTGGCTATTTTGAGCCTGTAATCGAACCCACAAATGCTGATGCTCCAGATACTCAACAAGTCTAAAGAAGGCCAGTTTTATTGCTTATTTCATTAGAACAACAGTTTTCAGCTGTGCTAACATAATTGTTAGCCTTGTCTGAGGGCAGTAAAGCACTTTAACACACTGTCTTTCTCTTAGCACAGAGTGACAGATCAATGGACTTAAATCTAAAGGAAGACATCAGGACACACACACACGCACTAGAGCAAACACATATGCACACACACTAGAACACCACACACAAGAATACACATGCACACACACGCACGCACACACACACGCACACACACACACACACACACACACACACACACACACACACACACGCACTAGAGCAAACACATATGCACACACACTAGAATACACACGCACACACACGCACGCACACACACACACACACACACACTAGAGCAAACACACACACTAGAACACACATACACACACACACACAAACAAACACACTCGAACACACGCATGCTAGAACACACATGCACACTAGAACACACACACACACACACTAGATCACACATATACACTATGAGAGGGGGTTACTCACTCAAAGTGAAACAGAGGAGGGTTGTACCTCGAAGACTGTGCGGCAGCAAGTGTGTAATATAGTAATTAATGTAACGTGTGATGTGTGTGTGTTTACCAGAGGAGGCTGGTGGGAGGAGCTACAGGAGGACGGGATCATTGTAATGGCTGGAATGGAATCAATGGAACAGAGTCAAACACTTCAAACATATAGAAACTATTTATTCCATTCCAGCCATTACAATGATCCTGTCCTCCTGTAGCTCCTCCCACCAGGTACTTGTGTGTGTGTGTGTACTGTGGTTGGCATCACTGGATTACATTCATTACCTGGAGCAAATTAATGTCACATAAACACTGGTAACACAGACACACAATCACACAGACACACACACACTGTCAACATAACTGTGTGTGTTTGTGTGTTATGACCACCCACAACATGGCCTCAACTAGGCTGAATAGTATATTATAAACTGGGTGGTTTGAGCACTAAATGCTGATTGGCTGACAGCTGTGGTATATCAGACCGTATACCACGGGTATTACAAAACATTTATTTTTACTGCTCTAATTATGTTGATAACCCGTTTATAATAGCAAAAAGGCACCACGGGGGTTTGTAGTATATGGCCAATATACCACGGCTAAGGGCTGTATCCAGGCACTCCGTGATATGTCATGCATAAGAACAGGCCTTGGCCGTGGTATATTGGCCACATACCACACCCCCTTGTGCCTTATTGCTTAAATATAGTGTAGTATTGTATATTATTGTATTATATTGTATAGCATTGTATAGTATAGTGTTGTTATGGCCTCCAGAGGTGTCACATGACCTCCCCTCTCTTAACTCCTATTGACATTATATAGAGCTTTAAGTGGCTGAGGAACACACTATTGGATACCTCTACGATAAACACACGCTATCTAACAGGTTCATCGCTATGGGGGAAGTCTTCGTTTCCCTTCCCTTCCTTGTAGAGGCAGGGTTGATGGACTGTTAAAAACAGCATTAGGCTCAATAAAAAAGGATGGGAGGGAATATGACCCTGTGTATCTGAGTGACAGAGAGAGAGAGAGAGACTGTGTGTTTGTGTGTGTATTTGGACGACTTTGTTTGTGTTTTGTGTATGTGTGTGTCTATGTCCGTGCATGTGTGTGTGTGTGTCTGTATGTGTCTGTGTGTGTGTGTGTGTGTGTGTGTGTGTGTGTGTGTGTGTGCGTGCATGCGTGTGTGTATGTCTGTGTCTGTGTGTCTGTATGTGTCTATGTCCGTGTGTGTCTGTATGTGTCTATGTCTGTGCATGCGTGTCTGTGTGTGTGTGTCTGTGTCTGTATGTGTCTGTGCATGCGCGTGTCTGTGTGTCTGTATGTGTCTATGTCTGTGCGTGTGTGAATGTTTCCTACTGTAACCGTACCCCTTAGGGCAGTACATAGAGTGGGGGTGTTCAAATGTCTCCGGTTGCTTGTGTGTAACTCCATCCTGACGTGATCGTCAAGGTGTCATTTCTTCAGGGTCCCTTTGTCATGCTTGTCTTTAAAGGGGTAATTTGCAATTCAAACAACAACAAAGTGGTCACCCCACCTTTGTTTAGGTGAACAGCTGAGGGATTGGCCTGGAGAAATTGAACCACTCTCAAATTCATAGACAAAGCTATGAATACAAGGGCAGATCAAAATTATATATTTTTATTATTATTAAAAAAATGTTAGCCCTATTTTCTTCCCAATTTCGATCTTTCCTCATTGCTGGAACTCCCCAATGGGCTCGGAAGGTGAAGGTCGAGTCATGCGTCCAGCGAAACATGACCCGCCAAACCGCGCTTCTTAACACCCGCCTGCTAAACCCGGAAGCCAGCCACACCAATGTGTCGGAGGAAACACTGTTCAACACTGTCGGCCTGCAGGCGCCCGACCCGCCACAAGGAGTCGCTAGAGCGTGATGAGCCAAGTAAAGCCCCCCCCCCGGGCTACACCCTCCCCTAACCCACTTGACACTGGGCCAATTATGAGCTGCCCTATGGTACTCCCGATCACGGCCGGTTGTGATACACCCCGTGATCAAACCCGGGTCTGTAGTGATGCCTCTAGCACTGCGATGCAGTGCTTTAGACCTCTGCGCCACTCGGGAGGCTCCAAAATGATAGTTTTAACCATGTTTTTAAACTACACAGTCTTTTTGTGTATTTTTATGGGGTACGACAGTTGAACTAAGTTTTAAGATTAATTAATAACCCACTGGGCACAGACGTCAGTTAAATATCTAGTTTTGATTTATATTTGGATGAGTTGTCAACTAACATGAATGCATTTGTTTTTGTATTTATTAAGGATCCTCATTAGCTGCTGTTAAGGCAGCAGCTACTCTTCCTGGGGTCCAGCAACATTAAGGCAGTTATATACAATTTAAAATAATACATGAGATTACATTTCATAAGACTTTCACAACACATTAAGTGTGTTCCCAGGCCACTACTCTACTACCACATATTTACAATAGAACATCCATGTGTACGTGTGAGTAGAGTGCGTGAGTTATCATGTGTATGTGTGTCTGTGCCTGTGTGTGTGTGTCTCTTCACAATCCCTGCTGCTTGCATCAGTTGCCTGAGGTGGAATAGAGTTCCATGTAGTCATGGCTCTATGTACTACTGTGCTCCTCCCATAGTCTGTTCTGGAGTTGGGGACTGTGAAGAGACCTCTGGTGGCATGTCTTGTGGGGTATGAATGGGTGTCTGAGCTGTGTGCTAGTAGTTTAAACAGACATCTCGGTGCATTCAGCATGTCAACACTTCTTACAAAAACAAGTAGTGAACAAGTCAATCTCTCCTCCACTTTGAGCCATGAGACATTTATATGCATATTATTAATATTAGCTCTGTGTGTACATTTAAGGGCCAGCCGTGCTGCCCTGTTCTGAGAGACATGTCATTTTCCTAAATCCTTCTTTGTGGCACCTGACCAAACGACTGAACAGTAGTCCAGGTGCTACAAAACTAGGGCCTGTTGATAGTGTTGTTAGGGCAGAGCAGAGCTTTATTATGGACAGACTTCTCCCCATCTTAGCTACTGTTGTATCAACATGTTTTGACCATGACAGTTTACAATCCAGGGTTATTCCAGGTAGTTTAGTCACCTCAACTTGCTCAATTTCCACATTATTTATTAGAAGATTTGGTTTAGGTTTAGGGTTTAGTGAATGATTTGTCCTTTTTGGTGCTTTTTGTTTGTGAAATATTAAGAACTAACTTATTCCTTGCCACCCATTCTGAAACTAACTGCAGCTCTATGTTAAGTGTTGCAGTGATTTCACTCACTGTAGTAGCTGACATGTAAAGTGTTGAGTCATCAGCATACATATACACACTGGCTTTACTCAAAGCCAGTGGCTTGTCATTAATTAAGATTGTAAAAAGTAAAGGGCCTAGACAACTGCCCTGGGGAGTTCCTGATTCTACATGGTTGTGTTGGAGAGGCTTCCATTGAAGAACACCCTCTTTTGTTCTGTTAGACAGGCAACTCTTTATCAGGGGGTGTAAAGCCATAACACATATGTTTTTCCAGCAGCAGACTATAATCAATAATGTCAAAATCCACACTGAAGTCTACCAGAACAGTCCCACAATCTTTTTATCATCAATTTCTCTCAGCCAATCATCAGCAATTTGTGTAAGTGCTGTGCTTGTTGAATGTCCTTCCCTATAAGCGTGCTGAACGTCTGTTGTCAATTTGTTTATTTGAAATATTATTGTATCTGGTCAAACACCATTTTTTCCAAAAGTTTACTAAGGGTTGGTAACATGCTGATTGGTTGGCTACTTGAGCCAGTAAAGGGGGCTTTACTATTCTTGGGTCGCGGAATTAATTATGCGTTGCTCCAGGCCTGAGTGCACACGCTCTCTACTAGGCTTAGATTGATTATGGCAAATAAGACTGGCAATACCATCCGTTATTATCCTCGGTAATTTCCATCCGAGTTGTGGCTTGTCATTGTTGATAAACAACAATAATTGTTTAATCACTTCCACACTCACTTTAAGGAATTAAAAAATGACAATGCTTGTCTTTCATCATTTCATCAGACATACATGGATGTGTAGTGTCAGCGTTTTGTTGCTGGCATGTCATGCCTAAATTTGCCAATTTTGTCAATGAAAAAATCATGAAAGTAATTGGCAATCAGTGGGTTTTGTGATAAATGGGCCATCTGACTTAATAAATGATAAAACGTGAAATCAACCAAACATTTCACCATGTCATTGGATTAAGGTTAAAACACGAATTTCCCTTACGATGATTACTTTTTAAAAATCCAATCACTTTCCCGCGTTGATTCAATGTTATCACGTCATTTATTGTTGAAATGATTTGGAAACCACGTTGATTCAACCCGTTTTTCAACCCGATTCTTCAAGAATCAATGGCTACAGTTCATTCGGAAAGTATTCAGACTCCTTGACTTTTTCCACATTTTGTTACATTAGAGCCTTATTTTGTATATACTGTATATACTGTACTCGATACCATCTACTGCATCTTGCCTATGCCGTTCTGTACCATCACTCATTCATATATTCTTATGTACATATTCTTCATTCCTTTACACTTGTGTGTATAAGGTAGTTGATGTGAAATTGTTAGGTTAGATTACTCGTTGGTTATTACTGCATTGTCGGAACTAGAAGCACAAGCATTTCGCTACACTCGCATTAACATCTGCTACCCATGTGTATGTGACAAATAACAATTGATTTGATTTGATTTTAAAATGTATAAAATTGTTTTTTTTCCCTCATCAATCTACACACAATACCCCATAATGACAAAGCAAAAACAGGTTTTAGATGATTTTTGCAAATGTATAAATAAAAAATCCCGGAAAATCACATTTACATAAGAATTCAGACCCTCTACTCAGTACTTTATTGAAGCACCTTTGGCAGCTCAAAATAGCCAGAAACAAATAACTTTCTTCTGAAACTCGTCAGTCTATTCTTGTTCTGAGAAATTAAGGGTATTCCATGCAAGAAATTGCCAAGAAATTAAAGATCTCGTACAATGCTGTGTACTACTCCCTTCACAGAACAGCGCAAACTGGCTCTAACCAGAATAGAAAGAGGAGTGGGAGGCCCCGGTGCACAACTGAGCAAGAGGACAAGTACATTAGAGTGTCTAGTTTGAGAAACAGACACCTCACAAGTCCTCAGCTGGCAGCTTCATTAACTGACAAGTTTTAGAAGACAGTTCTTTGTTTCTGACCATTTTGAGCCTGTCATCGAGCCCACAAATGCTGATGCCAGATACTCAACTAGTCTAAAGAAGGCCATTTTAATTGCTTATTTAATCAGCACAACAGTTTTCAGCTGTGCTAACATCATTGCAAAAGGGTTTTCTCTAATGATCAATTAGCCTTTGAAAATTATGAACTTGGATTCGCTAACACAACATGCCACTCGAACACAGGAGCAATAGTTGCTGATAATGGGCCTCGGTACACCTATGTAGATATTCCACAAAAAATATGCAGTTTCCAGCTACAATAGTCATTTACAACATTAACATTGTCTACACTGTATTTCTGATCAATTTTATGTTATTTTAATGGACAATTTTTTTTTTGCTTTTCTTTCAAAAACAAGGACATTTCTAAGTGACACCAAACTTTTGAATGGAAGGGAATATCATTGAATTAAAAGTCAAAAAATGGATGTATAAATCGCAGATTACCCCTTTCAGCTCGGGGAAGATCCGTGACCTGACATTTGTGTGTGTGTGTGTGTGTGTGTGTGTGTGTGTGTGTGTGTGTGTGTGTGTGTGTGTGTGTGTGTGGTCATGAGCTGGTGAACAATTAAACAGTAAAGACTATGTATTTGGATCAACCCCCAAAATAAATACTTTAACTGGTTTCGGTTATGGAAATGAGTTTCCATCCCAATTGAAATATACAACATTAGTTGAACCCAAATGATTTAATGCCAACTTTTTTTTTTAGTATTACCCAACCAATATTTCAAGGTGAAACCTATTTCTTTCAACACTCAACTTACTTTTCCCTTTGGTTAAACCTAATAAATAACAAATACAAACTAATATTTCATGTAAATACAATCTTTTTTAAAATAATAATTTGAGATATTTGTATTTGTTTTACCCCGTTTTCTCCCCAATATGTAGTTACAGTCTTGTATCATCGCTGCAACTCCCGTATGGAATCGGGAGAGGTGAAGGTCGAGAGCCGTGTGGCCTCTGAAACACAACCCAACCAAGCCGCCGCACTGCTTCTTGACACAATGCCCTCTTAACCCAGAAGCCAGCTGCACCAATGTGTCAGAGGAAACACTGTGCACCTGGCGACCGTGTCAGTGTGCACTGCTCCTGGCCCGCCACAGGAGTCACTAGTGAGCGATAGGACAAGGACATCCCTGCCGGCCAAGCCCTCCCATAACCCGGACGACGCTGGGCCGATTGTGCACCGCACTCCTGGTCGCGGCCGGCTGCAACAGAGCCTGGACCCGAACTCAGAATCTCTATTGGCAAGCTAGCACTGCGATGCAGTGTCTTAGACCGTTGCGCCACTCGGGAGGCCCTAACCAATGTTTTCTACGATTAGCTTACAAGAAATTAAATCCATTCCCTGTAAATCAAGATATGAAGTTGGTTCAATAACTTGAAATAATGTTTCCAAACATATTCTTTACACAAGACTTTCACATTTAGTAGCCACGCATTGGCTGATGTGCCAAATATGCTAATATCGGTCCCATGACTTGAATGAGATTTGTGCCACAAATGCTAAAATATGAGCATGTGGAAACAGTGCCAGGGAAGCTACACCAAAAGCATGGATTGCTGCCATACCATGTCCATATGCCGCTTAGAGGGCAGGTTAAACCAATGTGTCATTTTGTCATTTGTCTGAACTATCCCTTTAACATAGAAACCTTATCAGGCTCTTTAAGTTTGAATAATGTATACAATAGATCACATTAATTGGAATGATATGCACTCTCACAAAAAGAACAAGCTTCATCTTTCTCTCGTTCCATTCATCTTTCTCTCATTCCCTTCATCTTTCTCTCATTCCCTTCATCTTTCTCTCATTCCCTTCATCTTTCTCTCATTCCCTTCATCTTTCTCTCATTCCCTTCATCTTTCTCTCATTCCCTTCATCTTTCTCTCATTCCCTTCATCTTTCTCTCGTTCCATTCATCTCTCTCTCATTCCCTTCATCTTTCTCTCATTCCCTTCATCTTTCTCTCATTCCCTTCATCTTTCTCTCATTCCCTTCATCTTTCTCTCATTCCCTTCATCTTTCTCTCATTCCCTTCATCTCTCTCTCATTCCCTTCATCTTTCTCTCATTCCCTTCATATCTCTCTCATTCCCTTCATCTCTCTCTCATTCCCTTCATCTTTCTCTCATTCCCTTCATCTTTCTCTCATTCCCTCACTCCATTAATGTTTTGTTCCTTCCTCCCACGTCTGTTTTGCGCTTTAACTTTCTGTTTATATCTCTCTTTCTACATTTGTTTCAACTCTCTGTCCCGCCTTCCCTTCCTTTCTTCCGCCGCTGTCTCTTCCTTCCTAACCTAACATAGCAGGCATCTTTCTGGTCCTGACGAGAGAAAAAAGGTTTGGGGAGGTTCCTTCTGCACAGTTGATCCAATCCAGTAAATGTGGTGGAGGAGTTAAGATGGAGTGTCGGCTTGTTAACGTCAAAAAGCGGATGTCGCAGCACAGGCTCTCTTTCTATTTATCCTGAAAACCGGATGCTTCCGGTTGTCGTGACCCCACAGAGGATGCTTCCGGTTGTCGTGACCCCACAGATGATGCTTCCGGTTGTCGTGACCCCACAGAGGGTGCTTCCGGTTGTCGTGACCCCACAGAGGGTGCTTTCGGTTGTCGTGACCCCACAGAGGGTGCTTCCTCCCTACTTACCCCACACTCCTCCCACATCTCTCTCTCTCTCTGACCTGCTGTATAATTTACTGGTGTGTGTGTGTGCATTAGTGTGTGTGTGTGTGTGCACTCCTCTGTGAGTGAGTGTGTGTGTGTGAGAGAGGACTCAAGGAGTGGCTGTGATCGGGCTGTTGCAGCCTGCCATACAGCTTCTGAGGTGTGTAAGGAAGTGGAGAACTGCAGTCCGTCTCTCTTTCCGTCCCTCATCCTTCCAGCCCCCACCCCAGCAGAAAAGGTTAAACAGACAGAGAGTTAATCAAGCCAAAGACATGGAGATTAAAGAGAGAGAGAACGAGAGGTAGGAGGGAGAGAGAGATAACGAGAGGTGGAGTAAGAGAGAGAGGAGGTGTTAGAGAGAGAGGGGGTGTTAGAGAGAGAGGAGGAGTTAGAGAGAGAGGAGGAGTTAGAGAGAGAGGGGGTGTTAGAGAGAGAGGAGGTGTTAGAGAGAGAGAGGAGGTGTTAGAGAGAGAGGAGATGTTAGAGAGAGAGGAGGAGGAGTTAGAGAGAGAGGGGGTGTTAGAGAGAGAGAGGAGGTGTTAGAAAGGGGGTGTTAGAGAGAGAGGAGGTGTTAGAGAGAGAGGAGGAGGTGTAGAGAGAGAGGAGGAGGTGTAGAGAGAGAGGAGGTGTTAGAGAGGGTGGAGGTGTTAGAGAGAGAGGAGGAGTTAGAGAGAGAGGAGGAGTTAGAGAGAGAGAGGGTGTGTTAGAGAGAGTGGGGGTGTTAGAGAGAGAGGAGGAGTTAGAGAGAGAGGGGGTGTTAGAGAGAGAGGAGGAGTTAGAGAGAGAGGAGGAGGTGTAGAGAGAGGAGGTGTAGAGAGAGAGGTGTTAGAGAGAGAGGGGGTGTAGAGAGAGAGGAGAAGGTATAGAGAGAGAGGAAGTGTAGAGAGAGAGGAGGTGTAGAGAGAGGAGGAGGTGTTAGAGAGAGAGGAGGTGTAGAGAGAGGAGAAGTTAGAGAGAGAGGAGGTGTTAGAGAGAGAAGAAGAGGTGTTAGAGAGAGAGGAGGAGGTGTAGAGAGAGAGGAGGTGTAGAGAGCGAGGAGGAGGTGTAGAGAGGGAGGAGGTGTTAGAGAGCGAGATGGAGTTAGAGAGAGAGAGGTGGTAGTCTGAGAGAGAGGTGCTCTTATGAGTCTATGACCTCATCCTCGCACTGACCTCGCGCCTGAGTGGGAGTATGGGTAGGCCCAGGGGAGTGGGAGGGATGACTGATTGTAGGATATCAGAAAGGCCAAAGGCACTACCATACCTAGTGGCCTCCACACACACACACACACGCACACACACTTGTGCACAGACACACACTTAAGAGTACAAATGCGCACTCGGGCACGCACACACATACACACACACACTTCTTACTCACTATATTTGAGGACAAGAAAGTCATTAGCAGCTTTTCTGTACGAGTGACCAGGGGTGTGTTCTGAATATGGAATACAGAGTGAGGAACAACCTTGAGAGACATCACTCAATGCCAGGCTAGTTAGACACAGACACAAATCAGACAGAACACTGGGGATGCTCTGCTCTCCATCAGTAAGACTTGAAAAGAACTGAGATAATCGAGAATTTCAATAAGCATTTCTCTACGGTTGGCCATGCTTTCCTCCTGGCTACCCCAACCCCGGCCAACAGCTCTGCACCCCCCGCAGCTACTTGCCCAAGCCTCCCCAGCTTTATCTTCACCCAAATCCAGATAGCAGATGTTCTGAAAGAGCTGCAGAACCTGGACCCGTACAAATCAGCCGGGCTAGACAATCTGGACCCTCTCTTTCAAAAATTATCCACCGCCATTACCAGTCTGTTCAAACTCTCTTTCGTGTTGTTCGAGATCCCTAAAAACATGCAACAGATTTCTTGTTCAAAACTATTTCAGAAATGCAATTTATGGTGTGTACACCAGGTCATAGTTTTATTCTATAAGAGTCGCCTTATCTCTCCATTCATCTCATTTGGATAAATAGATTTCATAATATATACAACGGAAGGTTGTACCTGTATTGACAATGTTTTTGGTGTTTGATATCAGGTGTTTGGAGGCTGGGCTGGAACAACCTGCACACCCTGCTAGAGATATATAGAGAGATATAAAACCAGGATGGATGACCACTATTGTTAATCTGTTGTAAACTATCCCCTCCCCTATCTAACCCCCCCTCCCCTCTCTACCCCCGATCCCCTCTCTAACCCCTCCCTCCTTTCTCTAACCCCTCCCTCCCCTTCCCCTCTAAACAACTCCCCTCTCTAAACCCTCTCCTCTCAAAACCCTCCCTCCCCTCTTTAACCCCTCCCTCACCCTCTCTAACCCCTCCCTCTCCTCTTTAACCCCTCCCCTGTTTAACCCCTCCCTCCCCCTCTCTAACCCTCCCTCCCCTCTCCTCTTTAAACCCTCCTCTCCCCTCTTTAACCCCTCCCTCCCCCTCTTTAAACCCTCCCCTTCCCTCTTTAACCTCTCCCTCCCCCTCTCTAACCCCTCCCTCCCCTCTCCTCTTTAAACCCCCCCTCTTTAGGAAATGCTTATGTTAATAATACAAAAAATAAGAAAAATCAGAACTAGCAATGAGTCCTTCATACCCCTTGATTTATTCCCAATGTTTTTGTGTTACAGTTGAAATTAAACTGATATACAGTGGGGAGAACAAGTATTTGATACACTACCGATTTAGCAGGTTTTCCTACTTACAAAGCATGTAGAGGTCTGTAATTTTTATCATAGGTACACTTCAACTGTGAGAGACGGAATCCAGAAAATCCAGAAAATCACACTGTATGATTTTTAAGTAATTCATTTGCATTTTATTGCATGACATAAGTATTTAATCACCTACCAACCAGTAAGAATTCCGTCTCTCACAGACCTGTTCGATTTTCTTTAAGAAGGCCTCCTGTTCTCCACTCATTACCTGTATTAACTGCACCTGTTTGAACTCGTTACCTATATAAAAGACACCTGTCCACACACTCAATCAAACAGACTCCAACCTCTCCACAATGGCCAAGACCAGACAGCTGTGTAAGGACACCAAGGATAAAATTGTAGACCTGCACAAGGCTGGGATTGGCTACAGGACAATAGGCAAGCAGCTTGGTGAGAAGGCAACAACTGTTGGCGCAATTATTGGAAAATGGAAGATGACGGTCAATCACCCTCGGTCTGGGGCTCCATGCAAGATCTCACCTTGTGGGGCATCAATGATCATGAGGAAGGTGAGGGATCAGCCCAGAACTACACGGCAGGACCTGGTCAATGACCTGAAGAGAGCTGGGACCACAGTCTCAAAGAAAACCATTAGAAACACACTACGCCGTCATGGATTAAAATCCTGCAGCACACGCAAGGTCCCCCTGCTCAAGCTAGCGCATGACCTGTCTGAAGTTTGCCAATGACCATCTGGATGATCCAGAGGAGGAATGGGAGAAGGTCATGTGGTCTGATGAGACAAAAATAGAGCTTTTTGGTCTAAACTCCACTCGCTGTGTTTGGAGGAAGAAGAAGGATGAGTACAACCCCAAGAACCCCATCCCAACCGTGAAGCATGGAGGTGGAAACATCATTCTTTGGGGATGCTTTTCTGCAAAGGGGACAGGACGACTGCATCGAATTGAGGGGAGGATGGATGGGGCCATGTATCACGAGATCTTGGCCAACAACCTCCTTCCCTCAATAAGAGCATTGAAGATGGGTCTTCCAGCATGACAACGACCCGAAACACACAGCCAGTGCAACTAAGGAGTGGCTCCATAAGAAGCATCTCAAGGTCCTGGAGTGGCCTAGCCAGTCTCCAGACCTGAACCCAATAGAAAATCTTTGGAGGGAGCTGAAAGTCCGTATTGCCCAGCGACAGCCCCGAAACCTGAAGGATCTGGAGAAGGTCTAGATGGAGGAGTGGGCCAAAATCCCTGCTGCAGTGTGTGCAAACCTGGTCAAGAACTACAGGAAACGTATGATCTCTGTAATTGCAAACAAAGGTTTCTGTACCAAATATTAAGTTCTGCTTTTCTGATGTATCAAATACTTATGTCATGCAATAAAATGCAAATTAATTACTTAAAAATCATACAATGTGATTTTCTGGATTTTTGTTTTAGATTCCATCTCTCACAGTTGAAGTGTACCTATGATAAAAAAATTACAGACCTCTACATGCTTTGTAAGTAGGAAAACCTGCAAAATCGGCAGTGTATCAAATACCTGTTCTCCCCACTGTATATTAATTCTCACCCATCTACACAAAAACACCATAATGACAAAGTGAAAACAAATGAAATACAGAAATATCTCATCCACACCCCAAAGTCAATACTTTGTAGAAGGACCTTTGGCAGCGATTACAGCTGTGAGTTTTTCTTTTCTAGGTACTTCTCTAAGAGATTTCCACATCTGGATTGTGCAACATTTGCCCATTATTCTTTTCACAATTCTTCAAGCTCTGTCAAATTGGTTGTTGATCGTTGCTACATAACCATTTTCAGGTCTTGCCATCGGTTTTTTAAGTAGATTTAAGTCAAAACTGTAACTTGGCAACTCAGGAACATTCACTGTCTTCTTGGTAAGCAACTTCAGTGTAGATTTGGCCTTGGGTTTTAGGTTATTGTCCTGCTGAACAGTGTACTAATCTCCCAGTGTCTGGTGGAAAGCAGATTGAACCAGGGTTTCCTCTATGATTTTACCTGTGTTATCTCCATTCTGTTTCTTTTTTATACTGAAAAACTCCCCAGTCCTTAACGACTAGCATACATACCCATAACATGATGCAGCCACCCCTATGCTTGAAAACTGGAGAGTGGTACTCAGTAATGTGTTGTAATGGATTTGCCCCAAACATAACACTTGTAATTCAGGACAAAAAGTTAATTGATTTGCCACATGTTTTGCAGTATTACTTTAGTGACTTGTTGCAAACAGGATGCATGTTTAAGAATATTTTTATTCTGTACAGGCTTCATTCTTTTCACTCTGCCAATTAGGTTAATATTGTTGAGTAACTACAATGTTGTTGATCTATCCTCAATTTTCTCCTGTCACAGCCATTAAACTCTGTAACTGTTTTGAAGTCACCATTGGCCTCAATCCTCACTGTCAACTGAGTTAGGAAGGAGGCCTGTATCTTTTGTAGTGACTGGGTGTATTGATACACCATCCAAAGTGTATTAACTTCACCATACTATTCATACTATCTGCTTCCCCCGCCCCCCCATCTACCAATAGGTCCCCTACTTTGCAAGACGTTGGAAAACCTCCCTTGTCTTTGTTTTTTATTTAAGAACAAATTCTTATTTACAATGGCCTAAACCGGCCAAACCCGGACGACGCTGGGCAAATTTGTGCCCCACCATATGGGATTCCCAATCACGGCTGGTTGTGTTACAGCCTGGATGCAGTGCCTTAGACCACGGTGCCACACGGGTGCCAAATCTGTGGTTGAAATTCCCTGCTCGACCTTACAAATAATTGTATATGTGGCGTACAGAGATGAAATAATCATTCAAAAATCATGTTAAAACTATTATTAGTCCATGCAACTTATGACTTAAGCAAATGTTTGCATCATCCGTGGATCTGTTGGGGCGGTATGAAAATTGTAGTGGATCTAGGGCGTTGGGTAAGGTGGATGTGATTTGACAATTATACATTGTATTTGTAGATATTAGGTATGGGATGTCATGCATGGCCTCAAACATGTATTCTGATAGTGTACCCTGGCCTGCACTGTAATATGAGACACAGGATGATTTAACAGGTGTGTTTACCTGGTAAAGAAATTACCCTAGCTTATATTCATCAAGGTCTAGTAGATGTGAATTCCATATGTACATGGCCCTTAAGTGACCAATAATATCTTTGCGTCCCAATTAACTCCGTTCCCTACATAGTGCACTGCCTCCCTGGTCTTACCTAACCTACCCTCTCCTATCTTACCTGCCAAAAACCCACTACTTACCTAACCTCACCTGAAATCTCATTCTATCTTACCTGACCTGAGCAAACCCACTACTTACCTAACCTACCCTCCTCCTATCTTACCTGCCTACCCACTACTTACCTAACCTACCCTCTCCTATCTTACCTGCCTACCCACTACTTACCTAACCTACCCTCTCCTATCTTACCTGCCTACCCACTACTTACCTAATTTAGCACCACTTGGTGCCCTAACCAAAATACAGGGGGTGGTCTGCCCAGGTCTTACCTAGTGTGCCTAAATAATAAATATACTATGGGTATATGTCTGCCCGTAGGCCTCTTGCCTAAGCAGTCCCTAGGTGCCTTCCCCCCTAGGAACAAATGAAACAGAATATTAGTAACAATTTCAAACACACTGAGAAACACAGCACATCAAATAGGCTCTGACTGAGCAACAAACTCACAGAATGTACCAAAGCTGCTCCCATCTACAACTAACATATGTTATAACCATCTACAACTAACATATGTTATAACCATCTACAACTAACATATGTTATAACCATCTACAACTAACATATGTTATAACCATCTACAACTAACATATGTTATAACCATCTACAACTAACATATGTTATAACCATCTACAACTAACATATGTTATAACCATCTACAACTAACATATGTTATAACCATCTACAACTAACATATGTTATAACCATCTACAACTAACATATGTTATAACCATCTACAACTAACATATGTTATAACCATCAACCTCCTCGCTCTGCAATGACCTCTCTGTAATGACCTCTCTGCAATGACCACTCTGCAATGACCTCTCTGCTATAACCATCAGCCTCCTCGCTCTGCAATGACCTCTCTGCTATAACCATCAGCCTCCTCGCTCTGCAATGACCTCTCTGTTATAACCATCAGCCTCCTCGCTCTGCAATGACCTCTCTGCAATGACCTCTCTGCAATGACCACTCTGTGTTATGACCGCTCTGCAATGACCATCTCTCTGTTATAACCATCGCTCTGCAATGACCTCTCTGCAATGACCTCTCTGCAATGATAACCTCAACCTCCCGCTCTGCAATGACCGCTCTGCAATGACCTCTCCGCAATGACCCTCTCCGCAATGACCACTCTGCAATGACCACTCTGCAATGACCTCTCTGCAATGTTATAACCATCACCATGCAATGACCTCTCTGCAACCTCTCTGCAATGACCTCTCTGCAATGACCACTCTGCAATGACCACTCTGCAATGACCACTCTGCAATGAGCCTCCTCTGCAATGACCTCTCTGCAATGACCACAATGACCTCTCTGCAATGACCTCTCTGCTATAAATGACCGCTCTGCAATGACCTCTCTGCAATGACCTCTCTGCAATGACCACTCTGCAATGACCACTCTGCAATGACCTCTCTGCAATGACCTCTCTGCAATGACCTCTCTGCAATGACCACTCTGCAATGACCTCTCTGCAATGACTCTGCAATGACCACTCTGCAATGACCTCTCTGCAATGACCACTCTGCAATGACCACTCTGCAATGACCGCTCTGCAATGACCACTCTGCAATGACCCTCTGCAATGACCACTCTGCAATGACCACTCTGCAATGACCACTCTGCAATGACTCTCTGCAATGACCACTCTGCAACCTCTCTGCAATGACCACTCTGCAATGACCTCTCTGCAATGACCTCTCTGCAATGACCTCTCTGCAATGACCTCTCTGCAATGACCGCTACAACTCCATGCTAGGTAAAGCTCTGCCTTATCTCAGTTCACTGGTCACGATGGCAACACCCATCCGTAGCACGCGCTCCAGCAGGTGTATCTCACTGATCATCCCTAAAGCCAACACCTCATTTGGCCGCCTTTCTTTCCAGTTCTCTGCTGCCTGTAACTGGAACGAATTGCAAAAATCGCTGAAGTTGGAGACTTTTATCTCCCTCACCAACTTCAAACATCTGCTGTCTGAGCAGTCAACCGATCGCTGCAGCTGTACATAGTCTATCGGTAAATAGCCCACCCATTTTTACCTACCTCATCCCCATACTGTTTTTATTTATTTACTTTTCTGCTCTTTTGCACACCAATATCTCTACCTGTACATGACCATCTGATCATTTATCACCCCAGTGTTATTAATCTGCAAAATTGTAATTATTCTCCTACCTCCTCATGCCTTTTGCACACAATGTATATAGACTCCCCTTTTTTTCTACTGTGTTATTGACTTGTTAATTGTTTACTCCATGTGTAACTCTGTGTTGTCTGTTCACACTGCTATGCTTTATCTTGGCCAGGTCGCAGTTTCAAATGAGAACTTGTTCTCAACTAGCCTACCTGGTTAAATAAAGGTGAAATAAAAATAAAATTAAAAAAATGACCACTCTTCTGAACAGAACACTGGCTTTTATATAGCTTCAGAAGGAGTGGGTAATTGGAGACAGCTGCTTCTTGACGAGGGGGCGGGGTCAGCTCCAGTTAGCCGTGGAGTCGACCAATCAGCTGCTTGAGGGATTTCAGGAGGCCATTTCCTGAAATGCACACATGCAAATACACAAACTACAACACAGAAACTGGGGAACGTAACACCACTAAGCATTCTAAATGTAACGACTACTTTTGGGTGTCAGGGAAAAGGTATGGGATTAAGAGTACATATTTTCTTGAGGAATGTAGTGGAGTAAAAGTATAAGTTCCCCGAAAAATAAATAGGAAAGTACAGATAACCCCCAAAAACTACTTAAGTAGTACTTCAAAGTATTTTTACTTAGTTACTGCTCTCAGAGAACTAAGTAGTAATGCTAGGTTTTACACAGTTAAATGTAACAAATAACAATTTTTCACAAATAAATGATATTCGTGACATAAATATTTCAAAAATACAATATTTCAATACAGTAATATGAGATCTGTAAACTGTAAAACATTTACATTTTAGTTAATTAGCAGATAATCTTATCCAGAGCGATTTACAGTACGTGTAATAATCTTAAAATAGCTAGGTGAGACAACCACCTATCACAGTCAAATATGCAGGATTTGAACATTCCGTTCCAGCTAAACAATGGATATACACTGAGTGTACAAAAGGTTAAGAACACCTGCTATTTCAATGATATAGACTGACCAGGTGAAAACTATGATCCCTTATTGATGTCACCTGTTAAATCTACTTCAATCAGTGTAGTTGAAGGGGAGGAGTCAGGTTGAAGAAGGATTTAAGCCTTGAGACAATTGAGACATAGATTATGTGTGTGTGCCATTCAGAGGGTGGATGGTCAAGACAAAGATTTAAGTACCTTTGAACAGGGTATTGTAGTAGCACCAGTTTGAGTGTGCCATGAACTGCAATGCTGCTGGGTTTTTCAAGCTCAACAGTTTCCAGTGTGTATCAATAATGGTACAACACTCAAAGGACATCCAGCCAACTGGAAGCAGTGGAGTCCACATGGGCCAGCATCCCTGTGGAATGCTTTTGATACCTTGTAGAGTCCATGCCCTGATGAATTGGGGCTGTTCTGAGTGCAAAATGGGGTGCAACTCAATATTTGGAAGGTGTTCCTAATGTATTGTGTATAGCGTTTTGGGGAAAAATATATATTTTCATACACTTCTAAAATCCATGAATAAAACATCTGAGAACAGTAGTATTTACACACACGTGAAGGTACCCATAAGCAATCATTAATCATTTCTGATGAAAAAACACAACTGTGGGGTAAAAAAGGTGGATATAGCGTTTTGGAAGTGAACTCTAAATTTATTCCAGGCTTATTTATATCCCTTGACACTCATACAATGTTATAAAACTAACCCCCTGTGATTTTCTCTGACTTTCAGATAATCCAAGACTGACAGTTAGGTTTCCTGAGAGAGTGTGCGTGCGTGCGATGCTCTCTTCCAAGGCAACTACTATCATATGAGGAGGTTGCGCTCTGCTCGTGGAGCTCGCTGCAAATGTGAACGAGAGAGCGAATAAGAGGAGAAAAGCAGAGAGAGAGGGGGGCAGAAAAGGAGAGACGGAGAGGTGTTTTGGTAGAAAAGCTCCATTCTGCCACATGCTGCAACGACAAGCCTGTCTCATCAGCATCCACTGCGCGCTCAAGGGATGAGAATAGCCGAATTGAATGCAGTGGGGGAAATAGGTGTAAAATGTGAATAAGGAGTTTGAAAGCAGTATGCGTCCGTAGTGAAGAGGAATAAATAGGAAAACAAGCTCTCTGAGTGCTGGACTGATATCGCATGGGGACATGAACAGTGTGGACCCCGCTTCTACCAAACTGTTGACTTTCAACCAACGGTAAATGAACACATTTCGGTCCGTCAGCTAAGTGTTTGCGACTACTATGACCATATTAGTAGACTTGTGTGTTTGTGTGTGTCTGGTGAATGCAGGTCTCTGGTGTTGTCATATGGCGATCGTAGTTTAGGCTACTGTCACTGCAGCATTTTTGTATGGAATGAAAATGTCCTTCTCGCCCAAATGTTCAACAAGCAGCAGCAATAAACAAACTCATTAGGCTTTGGACCAATTCATTCATAGTAAAAGTAAACCATGTAATAATAGTGTTATAAATAGTAACGTACGTTACCTAAACATTTGAATGTTTTATGTATGTGTAGGCTCTCCAAATGTTCGCTATTTATGTTGCTTTTCTGAGCGACCGCTTGTGAACCATTCGCTCCGTTGCAATGATGTTTGTTTCCTTCTGCAAAACGAGATATTCAAAGCTATTTGAACCTTTGCATCTACAAGTCACCACCAGCCTGAAGTGTCTGAAGCGTTCGACTAGAGAGAAGCGACCTGTTATTGGAAGCTTCGGTGCGCAGCCCTGCCCGCTTCCACCGTGGCCGCTAATCGATAACACTGTTTCGGGGCATATAGTTGAACGTTGTCAATATTATGAAAGCAACACTGAATTAGTTCGGCTCTGCGAAACGTGTATTGGTGTATTGAATTAGTTGTTTGCTGGGGTGGTACTGGTAGGCACTGTCCACGAACAAACACGGAAAAAACATAAATTATTCATCATAGTGCTTTTTAGTTCACGGTAGAATGGAGTTGTATGCGCCAGGCAACGAAGCCCCGAGAGCATGATAGCATAATAATATTAGTGTGCTCGCGCTCAGGAAAACATCAATACCGATATGGAAATATGTTATCCAAATGAATTGTTATCTGGCTTGCAGACTACCTCAGTTATGATGCGTGTGAGTGCATCATGTTTTAATTACCAACCACAAGATTGATCAAGTCTAAAACATGCATTACTGCAGCAAAATAGGAGTATATCTCTCTCTCGTCTGCTCTCTCCATCTCTCTCTCTCTGCTCCTGTAGGAAACCATTCAGTCAGTGTAAGAATGCAGCTTCATCTGCAGTGACCCAATCCTTCCAGAAAAAACAACACGATCAGGGTTTACCTTGACAGCATATAGAGTCCCACGGTGGAGGTGTCATAATACCCATAAAACCTAGCAGTCAAACAGGGGGATGGTTCCAATAGTTTTTCCACCATTCATTTTCCCCATAGGGAATTGTAGAGACACTTCCAATAAGGGCTGTGTTTTATGTAGACTTACCCCGGCACAACGTTTTAAAAGTCATTTAAATCTCTCTAGGATAAGGTCACTTTTATCAATATATTCGGCTCTATTTACTCTCAGATTTGAAAATGCTAATTAGCATAACTGTAGACATCATGAAAAACTACAAATCCCTGCAAGCTGCTGCAGGTCATTTCTAGCGGTCACCTTTGCTAACAGGTATTGTGTCACTTTAAAACTTGTCCAAGACAGTTCAAAGTTCTCATTGAGATCATCAAGGCATTTGTAGTTCTTTATGATAGCCATTTTAGCAGCCAATTAGCACTTCATTTTCGGGGGGTAAATACTGGCAAATACAGTATATTGATAAAACCTTGTCCTAGAGAGATTTACACGGTCATCAAAATGTCACGCCAGGGTAAGCCTACACGAAACAGCCTTCATTTGAAGTGTTTCTAAAATACCTTATGGGAAAAATGAATGGTGGAATAACGATTGGAACCATTTCCTTGCTTGACTGCTAGGTTTCATGGGTATTATGACTCATACTGTGGTATTCTGTATATGTGGGGGATGGGGTTTGACCAGGTGGATGCCAATACTTCAGCATATTTTAAAGTGATAAGACATGTACATTATAGAAATCAATGCTGGTGATAATCAGCAGTGTTGATTCAGAAGGTTGGCATTTATTGTCATGATTCTTGCCCTGGAGGCAGCTGGCACAGCCACAAAGTCATAAAATCTGATTTTAAACCTAACCTTAACCACACTGCTAAGCCTAATTCCTAACCCTAACTCCTTTCATACCTGGACCACCTACCGAGATGTGTCTTTTGTTAAACACATTTTTGACCATTTTAATGGAAATATAATACATATATTAATCTATTAAGTTAGCAATTGTTAACCAGCAATTATTTGATATTGATATAAAAATGTCTCCATTGGGCCTTTAGACATGAATAACTCACTAGTAACGTAGCTGACGGTGTTCCACATTGAGGGGATGAAGGGAACGAGGGATGAGCTTAACCAGAAAGACCCCAGTTGTATTTTTTTCATTAACTTAGAGAGGATAGGTGAAGGGCAATAGGGCAGACTCATCCCTCTATCACCCTCCTCCAGGACACTCATGTGAGAGGTGAAAGACAGAGGGATGAGAAGAAAGAAAAACAAGGCAGTAAATTCCAGTAGATGAGTTTATTACAGATGGAAGGAGAGAGAGAGAGACTGAGAGAAAGAGAGGAGGGGGAAGAATACATTTATCCATAAGCTTGGCCAGGCATAAAGACTACTCTAAATTCATCTCCAACGTTGTTCCACTACAGAGAAAGAGGGGGGGAGAAAGAGAGTGAGACTGAGAGAGAGATAGGGGAGAGAAAGAGAGATAGGGGGAGAGCGGGGAGACGGAAAGAGAGAGGGGGGGAGAAAGAGAGTGAGACTGAGAGAGAGATAGGGGGAGAGAGTGGGAGAAGGAAAGAGAAAGAGGGGGAGAAAGAGAGTGAGACTGAGAGAGAGATAGGGGAAGAGCGAGGGGGAGGAAGGAAAGAGAGAGAGGGGGAGAAAGAGAGAGATGTTGGCATATCAACTTAGACATAGTTCACATTATGTTCATATTCACAGATCAACTCTCTCCCATATTGTATTACTATTGTACCACCAACCGGTCATACACACACACACACACACACACACAATTTCAGACAGATTATCTCTAAGTATACCTAGCAGCACTTTGATTTGTTCCAACAACAGCAGGATGACCACCCAGCAACATAGACACCATCTAGACTGTGACAGGCTCTCTTTCTCATCCTCCACAGTGTTATACAGGAAGCCTTGCTGTGTCTTTCTAAGCCTCGATATCCACTCTTTCTCTGGAAAATATAGTTGTAGGTATACCGGTATGCAATATTTCGGAATCGTCTAACTTTTGAGACCACTTCACTTTAGCTCTGCTCTCAAGAGTTTGATGCTTTGCCTTTGCATATACAGTGCCTCGTGAAAGTATACACACCACTTGCACAGTTTTCGTATTTTGCTCCCTTAAATTACATCCATAAAGGAATTACATGGGAAAATACTCAAGTGTTGTGTTTTCAAGTATTGTGGTGGCAGCATCTTGTTATGGGTATGCTTTTCACCATCAGGGACTGGGGAGTTTTTCAGGATCAAAATAAATATAAAAGGAGCAAAGCCTTGTTAAAATGTTAGAGGAAAACCTGCCTCAGTCTTCTGAATACCTAACCCTGGGATAGAGTTGTACTTTTCTCCCCCACTCTTAATATTACTGTCCATCAACTATACCCTGATGAAGACAGCTTGGCTGTTGAAACGTTGGTTATTGAATTATTGCATCTGAACTCCTAGAGTGTGAGGCTCTCCTTTTCTTTTTCCAAGTGTTCTACTCCGCTAGCCAGCATCTCGCCTAAACAGGTGTTCTACTCCGCTAGCCAGCATCTCGCCTAAACCGGTGTTCTACTCCGCTAGCCAGCATCTCGCCTAAACAGGTGTTCTACTCCGCTAGCCAGCACCTCTCCTAAACAGGTGTTCTACTCCGCTAGCCAGCATCTCTCCTAAACAGGTGTTCTACTCCGCTAGCCAGCATCTCACCTAAACAGGTGTTCTACTCCGCTAGCCAGCATCTCGCCTAAACAGGTGTTCTACTCCGCTAGCCAGCATCTCGCCTAAACAGGTGTTCTCCGCTAGCCAGCATCTCGCTAGCCAGCATCTCGCATCTCGCCTAAACAGGTGTTCAACTCCGCTAGCCAGCATCTCGCCTAAACAGGTGTTCTACTCCGCTAGCCAGCATCTCGCCTAAACAGGTGTGCCTAAACACTCCGCTAGCCAGCATCTCGCCTAAACAGGTGTTCTACTCCGCTAGCCAGCATCTCTCCTAAACAGGTGTTCTACTCCGCTAGCCAGCATCTTGCCTAAACAGGTGTTCTACTCCGCTAGCCAGCATCTCTCCTAAACAGGTGTTCTAAACAGGTGTTCCGCTAGCCAGCATCTCACCTAAACAGGTGTTCTACTCCGCTAGCCAGCATCTCGCCTAAACAGGTGTTCTACTCCGCTAGCCAGCATCTCTCCTAAACAGCCAGCATCTCACCTAAACAGGTGTTCTACTCCGCTAGCCAGCATCTCTCCTAAACAGGTGTTCTACTCCGCTAGCCAGCATCTCTCCTAAACAGGTGTTCTACTCCGCTAGCCAGCATCTCGCCTAAACAGGTGTTCTACTCCGCTAGCCAGCATCTCGCCTAAACAGGTGTTCTACTCCGCTAGCCAGCATCTCTCCTAAACAGGTATTCTACTCCGCTAGCCAGCATCTTGCCTAAACAGGTGTTCTACTCCGCTAGCCAGCATCTCGCCTAAACAGGTGTGTTTTTCTTCCGCCTCCACATCAATGATTCCCAGCCAAATTTACTGAGCTTGAGCAATTTGGACAAAAACAATGGATATATGTTGCCCTAAGAGTTGTGCAGAGGTATAATCTTATTCAAAATGATTTACAGCTGTAATTGCTGTTATAAATATGCTTCCACCAAGAATGAACTCTGGGGTGTGAAGACATACGCAATCAAGACATCTTCGTTTAAAATAAAATACAAAATAAAAAATACTTTTAAAATGTGAATTAAATTGAATTGAATGACAAATGAAATGTTAAGGCAGCAAAAGGTGAAAACTGCAAGGCGTGTGCAGCCATTCAGTAGGCACTGCAGCTGCTTTACCTTGTGCTTCCGAGTGGAGCAGGAGATCTTTACTTTTGGAAACTATGCTATTGGGAGATCTGTATGTGGAAACAAATAGGATTAAAAGTTGATGGTTTATGGTAGGATCGTTTGAGCGGTCAGATTGGAAAATATTTTTGGTATAGAGGCGGGGTGGAGGTGCATTGATGCGGTTCCCTATAGTTTCTTTGTGTGTGGGGGGCACGCTTTCAGGGGGGTCGATCAGCTTTAATATTGAAGATTGTAGATCTATCAAATTAATTGTTTGCATCATTTCTAATCTCTATTATTTTTAAAATTGTTATATACTTTCCCCCCCTACCATCCCTACCCTGATTGGAATGAACTAACAGACAGCAATACTTCTACTGCTACTTACAGCTATTTTCCTCACATGTACGGTACATGTTGTTCAAGAATTAAACATATATTCCTAATTTCCTCTGCAAGTGCTGGATTTTCAGCCACAGCGGCCATTCATTCTGATCTTAAATCCAACCCTCCGATGTCCACAGATTAACCCATCTTTCCCAGTACAATTCCATTTAGCTATTTCATTTTGCATAACATCCCTCCATTTTACTTCTTTATTTCTTTTGATATTGCCCTAAAAATAAATACTTTACCTCAGAGTATAATGATATTTCTTTTGATATTGCCCTAAATACCTCAGAGTATAATGATATTTCTTTTGATATTGCCCTAAATACCTCAGAGTATAATGATATTTCTTTTGATATTGCCCTAAATACCTCAGAGTATAATGATATTTCTTTTGATATTGCCCTAAATACCTCAGAGTATAATGATATTTCTTTTGATATTGCCCTAAATACCTCAGAGTATAATGATATTTCTTTTGATATTGCACTAAATACCTCAGAGTATAATGATATTTCTTTTGATATTGCCCTAAAAATAAATACATTACCTCAGAGTATAATGATATTTCCCATTGAATGGTCGTGGTTTTTCAGATCCCCTAACAATGCAGTTTACAGGTCCATCTGAACCCTGATATTATGACATAACCATTCTTGGACCTGACTCCCAAAGCGAGCCACCGATGGACAGCACCAGAAAAAATATTCTATTGATTCTGTTTCCTCATGGCAGTCTGCACAAGACTGTATGTTCAACACCCCATATATTGAGCATTTATTTTGTAGCAAGTATTTTATATATTAGCTTAAATTGAAACAAAAAGATTGATGTGTCAGTTGTTGTTTTATATATCAGTTCCTACACTCGATTCAAAGGTATTGGGGAATCTAAGACCTGTTCCCAACTGTTCCCTTTTGACTTTAAGTGAAACTGATACCTTTTTTGATTTAAGCCATATATGATTTTTAATGGGAGGCAGACAGACTAATTCTTTACTTTCTTCTTTAAGTAATTGTCTCTTCCAATTTTGTGGCAGATGAGTTGGTTCTAAATGTGTATTAAGCATACAGTACACACTGTTATTAGTTGCTTGTGTGACATACTTTTACCGTACTTGTTTACAATGTCCTTCATAAATATCATACCCTTGTAAATTCCATCCAAGAAAATATTAGTTTATCTATCAGTACATTAGAGTATTATTTGCTGTAATATTGGATATGCCTGTTCTTGAGGATGCCATTGGTTGAACAGGTTTAATTGGGCCTGAGATGTGAAGGAGATTCCCCCTGCTCCCTCCCGTAGATCTCAAACAAATTCCTGTAACACTCCTGTGTGTGGGTGAGCAGTCTGCTCTCCCAGGCAGACTTCATCTATCATTGTGGACATAATGCAATCAGAGTCCTCGTCTCAATCAGGACTGGTGCTGGATGCTGCTGGCTAGCTAGCCCTACCACGGAGAGAGAACAAAAGAGAGAGGGATGGAGAGAGAGAGAGGGGGTGAGGGAGAGAGAGAGAGACTATCATAGATACCTAGAAGGGGGAAAGAGCGAGTGACTATCATAGATACCTAGAAGGGAGAGAGCGAGAGACTATCATAGATACCTAGAAGGGGGAGCGAGAGAGAGACTATCATAGATACCTAGAAGGGGGAGAGAGAGAGAGACTATCATAGATACCTAGAAGGGGGAGAGAG
Organism: Oncorhynchus tshawytscha; assembly: GCF_018296145.1. Lineage (NCBI taxonomy): Eukaryota > Metazoa > Chordata > Actinopteri > Salmoniformes > Salmonidae > Oncorhynchus > Oncorhynchus tshawytscha. The sequence goes on from NC_056448.1 coordinate 35,701,656, forward strand.
TGAGAGAGAGAGACTATAATAGATACCTAGAAGGGAGAGAGAGAGAGACTATCATAGATACCTAGAAGGGGAGGAGGGAGAGACTATCATAGATACCTAGAAGGGTGAGCGAGAGAGAGACTATCATAGATACCTAGAAGGGGTAGATAGAGAGAGACTTTCATAGATACCTAGAAGGGGGAGAGGAAGAGACTTTCATAGATACCTAGAAGGGGGGGAGAGAGAGAGAGACTTTCATAGATACCTAGAAGGGGAGGAGGGAGAGACTTTCATAGATACCTAGAAGAGACTTTCATAGGGAGAGAGAGAGACTTTCATAGATACCTAGACGGGAGAGAGGGAGAGACTTTCATAGATACCTAGAAGGGGAGGAGAGAGAGACTTCCATAGATACCTAGAAGGGGGGGAGAGAGAGAGAGACTTTCATAGATACCTAGACGGGAGAGACTTTCATAGATGCCTAGAAGGGGGAGAGGGAGAGACTTCCATAGATACCTAGAAGGGGGAGAGAGAGATAAAGAAATAAAGAAACAGAGAGAGAGAGAGAGACGTAGAGCCGAGTAGCCACCTGTAGGAGTGATTGAGTTAGTGTGTCAGTCTCCTGATGGAAGAGAGAGAAAGGAGAGACTGACCACCATGCGTCTGTGTTGCAGCTCTGCCTCGGAGGACTTGGGCTGCAGGCGTGGAGACTTCAGCCGAAAACACTATGGCTCCGTCGAGCTGGTGAGTAACCTCCTATTGACACTCTATTCCCCTCTCTCCCCTTCTCTCTCTCCCTCTTCTCCTCCTTTCTCTGTCCTCCTCCTTCTCTCTCTCCCCTTCTATCTCTCCCTCTTCTCCTCCTTTCTCTGTCCTCCTCCTTCTATCTCTCCCTCTTCTCCTCCTTTCTCTGTCCTCCTCCTTCTCTCTCTCCCCTTCTATCTCTCCCTCTTCTCCTCCTTTCTCTGTCCTCCTCATTCTCTCTCCCCTTCTATCTCTCCCTCTTCTCCTCCTTTCTCTGTCCTTCTCCTTCTCTCTCTCCCCTTCTATCGCTCCCCCTCTTCTCCTCCTTTCTCTGTCCTTCTCCTTCTCTCTCTCCCCTTCTACCTCCCCCTCTTCTCCTCCTTTCTCAGTCCTCCTCCTTCTCTCTCCCCCTTCTACCTCTCCCTCTTCTCCTCCTTTCTCTGTCCTCCTCTCTCCCCTTCTATCTCTCCCTCTTCTCCTCCTTTCTCTGTCCTTCTCCTTCTCTCTCCCCTTCTATCTCTCCCTCTTCTCCTCCTTTCTCTGTCCCTCCTTCTCTCTCCCCTTCTATCTCTCCTTCTTCTCCTCCTTTCTCTGTCCTCCTCATTCTCTCTCCCCTTCTATCTCTCCCTCTTCTCCTCCTTTCTCTGTCCTCCCTCTCTCCTCCCCTTCTATCTCTCCCTCTTCTCCTCCTTTTCTCTGTCCTCCTCATTCTCTCTCCCCTTCTATCTCTCCCTCTTCTCCTCCTTTCTCTGTCCTCCTCCTCTCTCTCTCCCCTTCTATCTCTCCCTCTTCTCCTCCTTTCTCTGTCCTCCTCATTCTCTCTCCCCTTCTATCTCTCCCACTTCTCCTCCTTTCTCTGTCCTCCTCCTTCTCTCTCCCCTTCTATCTCTCCCACTTCTCCTCCTTTCTCTGTCCTCCTCCTTCTCTCTCTCCCCTTCTATCTCTCCCTCTTCTCCTCCTTTCTCTGTCCTCCTCCTTCTCTCTCTCCCCTTCTATCTCTCCCTCTTCTCCTCCTTTCTCTGTCCTCCTCCTTCTCTCTCTCCCCTTCTATCTCTCCCTCTTCTCCTCCTTTCTCTGTCCTCCTTCCCTATTTCCCCTCCTATCTTTCCCTCATCTCCTCCTTTCTATGCCCCCTCCCCCTCTCTATCTTCCTCTCCCCTTCAATGGATTGATGGAGGGAGGTTTAGAGAGAGAGAGAGGTGAGTCATGACTGTCTGGGTGTGGTCCATTGGTCCAGTTTAATAGTGCCTAGCACCCTATAGCATGGCTCACAATTACAGATATAGCTAAACTCAGGACCACAGATTATGACATCACCTTCTACTGTTATGACATCACCTGTTGCTTCTGAAATGGCACCACATTCCCTATAATATAAGGCCTGTGTAGTGCAGGGCTCTTCTGAAAAGTTGTACACTATACAGGGCATAGGGTGCCTTTACTCAGACTGTTGTTTTCTATACAAACTAACTGTCAAGTTTGTCAAGTTATTATGGTGTTAAAATTGCTTATTCTATTAGCCAGCCTTGTGGTTCTGCTCTTATTGAAGTTGTTGAGTCACTGTCATGTTGATAGTGTGTGTAGCCTACTGTATATGTTGTCACAGCGCAGCAGAGGTTAAAATTAGCCCTTGGCTCTGTGTGTGTGTTTATGTGTGTGCATGCATGTGTGTGTGTGTGTGTTTGTGTGTGTGTGTGTGTTTGTGAGGCCTGTCTGTGTGTCCTGATAACACCCAGGGGGAGAGGAAGTGGCTAGGGTCCTCTCTTGACTAACTTCCTCCCAGAGACACAGTGGTGGTTTGTCTTGTTAGCGCTAAGCGCTAACGCCCACGCTGACGCTGCACCGTGTCAGATTAACCCTGAGGAGAAACCACACGCTGCCTATCAGCAGCAGCAGACTGACACAGGGCACAATGGGCAGTGTGTGTGTGTGTGTGTAGTATCCAAACACTGCGGTGAGAGAGGAATATGATCAAATACTGCCGTTTTCATGCTGAATACCTGAATATTCAGATTAGAGATTAGAGAACTGTGACATGATTGTTCCAATGTCCTATATGGAACACGCTGTAGTGGTGAACTGTTTTATCCCATCAGATCTTTTCATATCAGATCTTTTTCAGAGATGATCTGATTGGTCAAAAGATCAATTAGTGAAAAAAAGATCAGAATTGGCCTGCCCATCTAAACACAGACAGTGTGTTGCAGATAGGAAAAAGATCTGATGTAAAAAGATCTGATGTGATTGGTCAAAAGACCAATCAGTGGAAAAAAATATCAGAATTGGGCTGCCTGTGTGAACGCAGCCAGGGTAGTGCTGAATTGTTTTAGCAGTGTAATGGTTAACTGTTGGTTCAGTGAGTCTCTTAAGTTTAGAAGTAGGACATGTGTCCTTGTCACTGTCACTTCTGTCTGCTCCTAGGTTTAGGTCTAGGGTTGCTGATGCTGTAAATCACTATATGACCAATATATTTGTAAAAAGCACTAATCGGTACTAATCAGTACAAATGCCATTGTATTGATTGACAGAAGTTAATAAGTGGGTCGGTCCGTCTGCTATGCGCCAGTCCCCTATGCACAAATTCAAACCTGAATAAACCCAGCCCCATGTGACCTATTTTAATGTCAGGAAGGACACTATGTCTGGATCCCACTATGGTTCCACCAATATGTCAAATGTATGCACGCATGACTAAGTCGCTTTGGATACAAGTGTCTGCTAAATGGCATATATGATTTATTATATTATCCATTATTACATACCTCCACCTCCATCTTTCAGCTCAGGGACTTCTTCGATAGCACATGTGGCCTCCTCCATCCACCCAGCAAGCAGACCACTGGGACCAGTCCAGAGATGCTGTTGCATAAGAGTCTCCTGCGTGTTTTGGAACTGCGTCTTATAGTTTACCTAGGGCACAACTTTTGACATTCTACCCAGTGTGGAACAGTCTTCCTGGCCTGTACAGTAAAGTTCACTGCATATGATCTGGATCTATCTGGATCTATCTGGATCTATCTGAATCTATCTGGATCTATCTGGATCTATCTGAATCTATCTGGATCTATCTGGATCTATCTGGATCTATCTGGATCTATCTGAATCTATCTGGATCTATCTGGATCTATCTGGATCTATCTGAATCTATCTGGATCTATCTGGATCTATCTGGATCTATCTGGATCTATCTGAATCTATCTGGATCTATCTGGATCTATCTGGATCTATCTGGATCTATCTGAATCTATCTGGATCTATCTGGATCTATCTGGATCTATCTGGATCTATCTGGATCTATCTGAATCTATCTGGATCTATCTGGATCTATCTGGATCTATCTGAATCTATCTGGATCTATCTGGATCTATCTGGATCTATCTGGATCTATCTGAATCTATCTGGATCTATCTGGATCTATCTGGATCTATCTGGATCTATCTGGATCTAGGGCTGAACTTCTAGGGTGTAGAAGCAGAACAGTTTAGAACGTAGCCACATTCTTGACCTGTACTGCAAAGTCTATTGGGCAGAGATGTCCATTCTGTGTGGAAGAGAATATTACCTCTGTGTCTGTATTGTAGCGCCAGCTATTAGACAGTTTGATCATACTGACCTCTCTGCAAAGCCTCCTAGGACCATACACTACTCAGCACTGCTTAGAGAGAGAGACAAAGTTACATGTGTGTGTGCATGTGTGCTTGCGTGTGCGCACTTGTGTTTGTGAGTGTGTGTGCGTGCCCATGTGTGTCTGTGTGTCTCAGCAGACCGTGCGTGGCACTGTGCCTGAGGGCCTCCTCATTACAGGGAGAAGAGAGAGAGAAAAAGGATGTTTAATCAATACGCACCAGTAAGCAGGACCTGATGAATCAATTGACCCATCAGCAGGCAGGACCTGATGAATCAATACCCACCAGCAGGCAGGACCCGATGAATCAATACCCACCAGCAGGCAGGACCTGATGAATCAATACCCACCAGCAGACAGGACCTGATGAATCAATACCCATCAGCAGGCAGGACCTGATGAATCAATACCCACCAGCAGACAGGACCTGATGAATCAATACCCATCAGCAGACAGGACCTGATGAATCAATACCCACCAGCAGACAGGACCTGATGAATCAATACCCACCAGCAGACAGGACCTGATGAATCAATACCCACCAGCAGACAGGACCTGATGAATCAATACCCACCAGCAGACAGGACCTGATGAATCAATACCCACCAGCAGACAGGACCTGATGAATCAATACCCACCAGCAGACAGGACCTGATGAATCAATACCCATCAGCAGGCAGGACCTGATGAATCAATACCCACCAGCAGGCAGGACCTGATGAATCAATACCCATCAGCAGGCAGGACCTGATGAATCAATACCCACCAGCAGGCAGGACCTGATGAATCAATACCCACCAGCAGGCAGGACCTGATGTATCAATACCCATCAGCAGGCAGGACCTGATGAATCAATACCCACCAGCAGACAGGACCTGATGAATCAATACCCACCAGCAGACAGGACCTGATGAATCAATACCCACCAGCAGACAGGACCTGATGAATCAATACCCACCAGCAGACAGGACCTGCAGGGCAGTAGAGGAGGCAGGGTGGTAGGGGAGGCAGGGTGGTAGGGGCAGCAGGGCGGTAGGGGAGGCAGAGCTGTAGGGGCAAAAGCACGGTAGGGGAGGCAGAGCGGTAGGGGAGGCAGTGCGGTATGGGAGGCAGAGTGGTAGGGGAGGCAGGGTGGTAAGGGAGGCAGAGTGGTAGGGGAGGCAGTGTGGTAAGGGAGGCAGAGTGGTAGGGGAGGCAGTGCGGTAAGGGAGGCAGAGTGGTAGGGGAGGCAGTGTGGTAAGGGAGGCAGAGTGGTAGGGGAGGCAGGGTGGTAAGGGAGGCAGAGTGGTAGGGGAGGCAGTGCGGTAAGGGAGGCAGAGCTGTAGGGGAGGCAGTGTGGTAAGGGAGGCAGAGTGGTAGGGGAGGCAGTGTGGTAAGGGAGGCAGAGTGGTAGGGGAGGCAGTGCGGTAGGGGAGGCAGAGTGGTAGGGGAGGCAGAGTGGTAGGGGAGGCAGTTCGGTAAGGGAGGCAGAGTGGTAGGGGAGGCAGGGTGGTAAGGGAGGCAGAGTGGTAGGGGAGGCAGTGCGGTAGGGGAGGCAGAGTGGTAGGGGAGGCAGAGTGGTAGGGGAGGCAGGGTGGTAAGGGAGGCAGAGCGATAGGGGAGGCAGGACGGTAGGGGAGGCAGGACGGCAGGAGGCAGAGGTAGGGGAGGCAGAGCGATAGGGGAGGCAGGACGGTAGGGGAGGCAGAGCGATAGGGGAGGCAGAGCGATAGGGGAGGCAGAGCGATAGGGGAGGCAGGACGGTAGGGGAGGCAGGACGGTAGGGGAGGCAGAGCGATAGAGGAGGCATAGCGATAGGGGAGGCAGGACGGTAGGGGAGGCAGAGCGATAGGGGAGGCAGGACGGTAGGGGAGGCAGGACGGTAGGGGAGGCAGAGCGATAGGGGAGGCAGGACGGTAGGGGAGGCAGGACGGTAGGGGAGGCAGAGCGATAGGGGAGGCAGAGCGATAGGGGAGGCAGAGCGATAGGGGAGGCAGAGCGATAGGGGAGGCAGAGCGATAGGGGAGGCAGGACGGTAGGGGAGGCAGAGCGATAGGGGAGGCAGAGCGATAGGGGAGGCAGAGCGATAGGGGAGGCAGGACGGTAGGGGAGGCAGGACGGTAGGGGAGGCAGAGCGATAGAGGAGGCATAGCGATAGGGGAGGCAGGACGGTAGGGGAGGCAGGGGGTAGGGGATGCAGGTCAGCAGGGCGGTAGGGGAGGCAGTGCGGTAGGGGAGGCAGAGTGGTATGGGAGACAGGGAGGCAGGGGGTAGGGAGGCTGGGGGGTTGCCCTCCTCACCCTGTCAAGGTGTGAATTTCTGTATAAAATGCTATTAGCTTAATTTGATGTCAATTAAATCTGTGATGGTTTAATCAAAGGCTGTCAGGTTTGGGTGACATCACTTTAATGGTCGCTTGTTTGGCTTTATTGTTCATCACACAATCAGGCTTTGCATTACTTTGAATGGAATTGCTGCTGACAGACAGAAGAATAAAGAGAAAGAGTGAGAGGAAGGAGAGGGTAGGAGTCTATGTGTGTGTGTGTAAGTCTGTGTGTGTGTGTGTGTGTGTGCATGTGTGTGTGTGTCTGTGTATGTGTGCTCGTGCATGTGTGTACGTGTCTGTGTGTGTATGTGTGCTCGTGCATGTGTGTACGTGTCTCTGTGTATGTGTGTGCTCGTGCATGTGTGTATGTGTCTGTGTATGTGTGCTCGTGCATGTGTGTACGTGTGTCTGTGTATGTAAAATAACATTGGTTTAATGTGTGCTGTGCATGTGTGTACGTGTGTCTGTGTATGTGTGCTCGTGCATGTGTGTACGTGTCTCTGTGTATGTGTGCTCGTGCATGTGTGTACGTGTCTCTGTGTGTGTAAAATAACTTGCATGCCCTGTTTACGTGTCTCTGTGTATGTGTGCTCGTGCATGTGTGTACGTGTCTCTGTGTGTGTAAAATAACTTATTGGTTTAAGTGTGTGTGTGTGTGTGCTCGTGCATGTGTGTACGTGTCTCTGTGTATGTGTGCTCGTGCATGTGTGTACGTGTCTCTGTGTATGTGTGTACGTGTCTCTGTGTGTGTAAAAATTGGTTTAACTTATTGTGTTTGTGTGTACGTGTCTCTGTGTATGTGTGCTCGTGCATGTGTGTACGTGTCTCTGTGTATGTGTGCTCGTGCATGTGTGTACGTGTCTCTGTGTGTGTAAAATAACTTATTGGTTTAAGTGTGTGTGTATGTGTGCTCGTGCATGTGTGTATGTGTCTCTGTGTGTGTAAAATAACTTATTGGTTTAAGTGTGTGTGTGTATGTGTGCTCGTGCATGTGTGTACGTGTGTCTGTGTGTGTAAAATAACTTATTGGTTTAAGTGTGTGTGTGTATGTGTGCTCGTGCATGTGTGTACGTGTCTCTGTGTGTGTAAAATAACTTATTGGTTTAAGTGTGTGTGTGTATGTGTGTATGTGTGCTCGTGCATGTGTGTACGTGTCTCTGTGTGTGTAAAATAACTTATTGGTTTAAGTGTGTGTGTGTATGTGTGCTCGTGCATGTGTGTACGTGTGTCTGTGTATGTAAAATAACTTATTGGTTTAAGTGTGTGTGTATGTGTGCTCGTGCATGTGTGTACGTGTCTCTGTGTGTGTAAAATAACTTATTGGTTTAAGTGTGTGTGTATGTGTGCTCGTGCATGTGTGTACGTGTCTCTGTGTGTGTAAAATAACTTATTGGTTTAAGTGTGTGTGTATGTGTGCTCGTGCATGTGTGTACGTGTCTCTGTGTGTGTAAAATAACTTATTGGTTTAAGTGTGTGTGTGTACGTGTCTCTGTGTGTGTAAAATAACTTATTGGTTTAAGTGTGTGTGTGTATGTGTGCTCGTGCATGTGTGTACGTGTGTCTGTGTATGTAAAATAACTTATTGGTTTAAGTGTGTGTGTATGTGTGCTCGTGCATGTGTGTACGTGTGTCTGTGTATGTAAAATAACTTATTGGTTTAAGTGTGTGTGTGTATGTGTGCTCGTGCATGTGTGTACGTGTCTCTGTGTGTGTAAAATAACTTATTGGTTTAAGTGTGTGTGTGTGTGTGTGTATGTGTGCTCGTGCATGTGTGTACGTGTCTCTGTGTATGTAAAATAACTTATTGGTTTAAGTGTGTGTGTGTGTGTGTGTGTGTGTATGTGTGCTCGTGCATGTGTGTATGTGTCTCTGTGTATGTAAAATAACTTATTGGTTTAAGTGTGTGTGTATGTGTGTTAGGCTCTCATCATCCTTAATGAAGGGGTTTGATCCAGATCCAGTCATTCATGTAAAGAAAACATTTAGAAACATCACTTCACACTCATTACTGACTGTTTTCTGCTTTCCATTCAAATCTATGTATTTAGATTGTTTATTTGACCTTGCTTTCTGTAATGCAAAGTAAATCAATTAAAATAACACACGCACACACACACATGCAAACACACACACACACGCAAACACACACACACACACATGCAAACACACACACACATGCAAACACACACACACACGCAAACACACACACACACACACACACATGCAAACAAACACACACACACACACACACACATGCAAACACACACACACCTCAGCTGGAAGGGAATGAGATGTGACAAGGCAGGCTGTGACATAGACAGAGGGCGACAGCTTTGGAGTGAAGCCGTCCTCTCTTCAGCATCCACCATGTGATTCTGTCTAACTGCACCCCTCAGTGAGGCCACTCTCAGCCCCTGTCACCCCTCAATCCCTCCCTAACCTTCTCATCCCCCTCTCCCTATAATGTTTTCAAGACTAGAACTCCACCTCCATTACACTCTCTGTCCTGTCTGCCGCCCACATAGGGCTCCCATTATCCCCCCATGCCATCCTTACAGAATCATATCATAAACACACAGACAGACAAACACACACACACACACACACACACACACACACACACACACACACACACACACACACCACACACAGACTGACACACGCATTAACACTGTATGTGTATGTGGCCTTTCTTGCCAATGTGGAATGGTTATCTAGTTAGCTGTGTTTACGCTAGTAGCATGCACTGGCAGAACAGAGAAGCTACGTCTGGTAAGACGAGGGGTGGGGGTGTGTGACTATTTGTCAATAACAGCTGGTGCGCGATGTCTAATATTAAAGAAGTCTCAAGTTATTGCTCGCCTGAGGTAGAGTACCTTATGATAAGCTGACTACACTATCTACTGAGAGAGATCTGATCTATATTATTCGCAGCTGTCTATTTACCACCCCAGAACGAAGCTGGCACTAAGACCGCTCTCAACCAACTCTATAAGGCCGTAAGCAAAGAAGAAAATGCTCACCCAGAAGCGACTCTCCTAGTGGCCGGGGACATTAAATTAGGCAAACTTAAATCAGTTTAACCAAATTTTATCAGCATGTCACATGTGCAACCAGAGTATGCATACACAATTTTACCAGCATGCCACACACAGAGATGCATACAAAGCTCTCCCCTGCACTCCATTTGGCAAATCTGACCATAATTATATCCTCCTGATTCCTGCTTACAAGCAAAAACTAAAGCAGGAACTTCCTGCTCAGGAGACTGAAAAGATTTGTTATGGGTCCCCAGCTGCACCAGAGCATCCTGACCGGTTGCATCAATGCCTGGTAGGACAACTGCTCGGCATCTGACCGTAAGGCGCTACAGAGAGTAGTACATACGGCCCAGTACATCACTGGAGCCAAACGTCCTGCCATCCAGGACTTATATCTGTTTCTGTACAGCACTTTGAGATATCAGCTGATGTACGAAGGGCTATATAAATACATTTGTTTTGATTTGATTTATATCATAGGCGGTGTCAGAGGAAAGCCCAAGATATAGACTGTTTTCTCTACTACCGCATTGCAAGCGGTACCGGAGCGCCAAATCTAGGACCAAAAGGCTCCTCAACAGCTTCTACCCCCAAGCCATAAGACTGCTGAACAATTAATAAAATTGCCACCGGACAATTTACATTGACCCCCCCCTTTTGTACACTGCTGGTACTCATTGTTTATTATCTATGCATAGTCACTTCACCCCTACCTACATGTACAAATTACCTCAACTAACCTGTACCCCTGCATACTGACTCGGTACCGGTACCCCCTGTATAGAGCCTTGTTATTGTTATTCTTATTGCGTTACTTAAAAAAAAATGTTTTACTTTAGTTTATTTGGTAAATATTTTCTTAACTCTTCTTGAACTGCACTGTTGGTTAAGGGCTTGTAAGTAAGCATTTCACGGTAAGGTCTACACTTGTTGTACTCGGCGCATGTGACAAATAAAGTTTGATTTGATTTGCATTGGTGACGTCACCTGCTCTCCTACCTAGAAGTAGTTGTTTCCATGCCAAGGGCCATGGCTTTTGTGGTGACACGTAACGTTGCTTCCATTGTGAAGTTATTGTTGCTAGGGCTAAATGCTATTATAGCACTTACCAAACTGGGTATGAACACACGACAGCTCGTCCAATGCTAACGGTCGCTAGGCTAAAAGCTACCATTCATTCCCTCTAACCTTACATTCACCATGCATTTAGCTTATCTTGGCCACTTTTATTGGCTGTTAGTTGGGACTATACAATAATAACAGACAAACTGAGTCAGAAAACAGTTGGTAAAGACATCTTTCTATTGCTTTGGTTTGTCACGGGTGAATGTTGTCACTGATGCCAATATTAAGGTTTGGTTTGTTGTCGGTCAACTGATTCCATCAAAATGTCATTTGTGTTGTTTACTGTAGCTAATGCTAACCATAGTCAGTGGTATAAAGTACTTACGTAAAAATACTTTAAAGTGCTACTTAAGTAGTTTTCTGCAGTATATGTACTTTAATATTTATATTTTTGACAACTTTTACTTTTACTCCACTACATTCCTAAAGAAAATATGTACTTTTTACTCCCATACATTTTCCCTGACACCAAACATGTACATTTGCTCAGGCAGGAGAGAATTATGGTCGGATTCATGCATTGTCATCCCTACTGCCTCTGATCTGGCGGACTCACTAAACACAAATACTAAGTTTGTAAATGAGGTCTGAGTGTTGGGGTGTGCCCCTGTCTGTCCACAAAAAAGAAATAACATGGTGCTGTCTGGCTTGCTTCATATAAGGAATTTGATGTATAGCATTTACTAGAATGTGTGGTACTTTTCCCATCACTGACCATGTTGTTTTTCAAGGTGACTACGTATTTAGAGACCTGCCTCTTGTGTTTACCTAAAGGCTGTTTTATCCATGTGGACATAAATAAAGTTGTATTGCATTGAATGTTTGCTGTGCTGGAGTTCAAACATTACTCTGTCATCCGGTTGCAAATCACTGGGGCTATAGACCATTCCTGTGACTGGGGGATAAACAATGTCCCATGGTGGTCCAAGAACTACTGTACCACACACACACACACACACACACACACACACACACACTTTGTATTTATTTATTTGTATGTAACCTTTATTTAACTAGGTAAGTCAGTTAAGAATAAATTATTATTTACAATGACGGCCTACCACAAGTTGTGACATCACACCATCTCTCTCAATCTCTCTCTTTGTGATCTCCAGGCTCGCCTGAAGCGCGTGCCCAACACAAGGCACCTCAAGCGGCCACAGCCTCCCAGAACGGCCCACATGCCTTCTAAGGTCTACTGCTCCAAAAGAACACTATTGGAGCCATTCGAGCTTAGACCAGGGTTTCCCAATAAGGTTTCTGAGCTAAATAAATAAATACAAATATACAGTACCAGTCAAAGGTTTAGACACACCTACTAATTCCGCCGGTTTTCTGAATTATTTTGACTATGTTCTACATTGTAGAATAATAGTGAAGACATCACAACTATGAAATAACACCTATGGATCAAAATATATTTTATATTTTTCAAAGTAGCCACCCTTTACCTTGATGACAGCTTTGCACACTTTTGACATTCTCAAATCAAATCAAATCAAATTTTATTTGTCACATACACATGGTTAGCAGATGTTAATGCGAGTGTAGCGAAATGCTTGTGCTTCTAGTTCCGACAATGCAGTAATAACGAACAAGTAATCTAACTAACAATTCCAAAAAACTACTGTCTTATACACAGTGTAAGGGGATAAAGAATATGTACATAAGGATATATGAATGAGTGATGGTACAGAGCAGCATAGGCAAGATACAGTAGATGATATCGAGTACAGTATATACATATGAGATGAGTATGTAAACCAAGTGGCATAGATGAGTATGTAAACCAAGTGGCTCTCAACCAGGTTCATGAGGTAGTCACCTGGAAAGCATTTCAATTAACAGGTGTGCCTTGATAATTTGTGCGGTATTTTGTGCAGTATTTTGCCCAAAATATAATTTAAGGTGCTACAAAGCTTTTTAACTTTTTAACTGATGTGCAAGTGCTATCATTCTTTAAATCCAATTGTTTCATAGTATAGTTTAATTGGATTTTTATTTAGTTTAGTCACATGATTTGGAGTGTCAGGTAGCCTAGTGGTTAGAGCGTTGTACTAGTAACTGAAAGGTTGCAAGATCAAATCCCTGAGCTGTCAAGGTAAAAATCTGTTATTCTGCCCCTGAACAAGGCAGTTAACCCACCGTTCCTAGGCCATCATTGAAAATAAGAATTTGTTCTTAACTGACTTGCCTAGTTAAATAAAGGTCAAATAAATAAAAAAGTTAAATTAAAAATTCTCAATTTGCAGTACATTTGCCAATTGGTTGTGCTGCCAGACTTATTGCCATACCTTTTGCTTCATTCATACAATTTTTAAATTCCTCATCAATGAACTGTTTTTTCAGTAATTTTCTTAATGGGTGCGTGCTTGTTAGTAACTGGAATAAGTCATTTAATAAATGTGTCAAGTGCAGTGTCTGGTTGCTCCTCATTACACACCACAGACCAGCAAATATTCTTTACATCATTAACGTAAGAATCACTACAAAACTTCTTGTATGACCTCTTATACACTATATTAAGCCCAGCCTGACCTCTTATTCACTATATTAGGCCCAGCCTGACCTCTTATTCACTATATTAAGCCCAGCCTTTGGAACGTTGGTTTTCCTAGATATGGCTATTATATTGTGATCACTACATCCTATGGATTTGGATACTGCTTTAAAGCACATATCTGCAGCGTTAGTAAAAATGTGATCAATACATGTTGATGATTTAATTCCTGTGCTGTTTGTAACTACCCTGGTAGGTTGACTGATAACCTGAACCAGGTTGCAGGCACTAGTTACAGTTTGAAGCTTTTTCTTGAGTGGGCAGCTTGATAAAAGTCAATATTTAAATCACACAGAAAATATACCTCTCTGTTGATATCACGTACATTATCAAGCATTTCACACATATTATCCAGATACTGAATGTTAGCACTTGGTGGTCTATAGCAGCTTACCACAAGAATGGGCTTCAGGTGAGGCAGATGAACCTGTAGCCATATTAACATGAGATCCTCTCTAAGCTTTACAGGAATGTGGTTCTGAATATAGACAGGCAACACCGCCCCCATTGGCATTTCTGTCTTTTCGGTAGATGTTATAACCATGTATTGCTACCACTGTATCATCAAAGGTATTATCTAAGTGAGCTTCAGAGATAGTCAGAATATGAATGTCATTTGTTACAAGCAAGTTATTGACTTCATGAACCTTGTTCAATGCAACATGCAACAATTTCAACGATTTTACTGAGTTACAGTTCCTAAAACGAAGTCAGTCAATTGAAATAAATGAATTAGGCCCTAATCTATGGATTTCACATGACTGGTCATGTGTGCAGACATGCGTGGGCCTGTGAGGGCATAGGCCCACCCATTAGGGAGCCACATCCAGCCAATCAGAATGAATTTTTCCCCACAAAAAGGCTGGCGTGGTTACATGTGGTCTGCTGTTGTGAGGTCGGTTGGATGTACTGCCAAATTCTCAAAAATTATGTCGGAGGCGGCTTATGGTAGAGAAATGAAAAAATACATTCTCTGGCAACAACTCTGGTGGGCATTCCTGCAGTCAGCATGCCAATTACATCTTCCTTCAAAATGTGAGACATCTGTGGCATTGTGTTGTGTGACAAAACTGCACATTGTAGAATGGCCTTTTATTGTCCCCAGCACAAGGTGCACCTGTGTAATGATCATGCTGTTTAATCAGCTTCTTGATGTGCCACACCTTTCAGGTGGATGGATTATCTTGGCAAAGGAGAAATGCTCACTAGCAGGGATGTAAACAAATTTGTGCACATTTGAGAGAAATAAGCTTTGTGTGTATGGAACATTTCTGGGATCTCTCACACTCTCTCCAACATTTTCTCTCTTTCTCTCATTTCTCTCTCTCTCTCGCTCTCTCTCTCTCTCTCTATATATATATATATATATATATATCCCTCTCTCCTATGACCCATGAGTGTGCATAAACAGTCACTCTGATGAGATCAAGTATCTATCAGCTATCTCCTTTTCTCCCCCCTCCCATCCTCTCTGCCTCTTATCTCCCCTCTCCTTCTTATCTCCCCCTTCCCTCACTCTCTCACCCTTTCCCTCACCCTCCATCTCTATCTAAACAGCAGTCCTCTCCTCTCTCCTGCAGGCCTCGGGGGAAATCACAGCCCCTTTTAGTACACTGAGGGCTCAATTGTGTTTGTGAAATGTTTGAGCTGCAACGCAAAATGGGAGCTATTTAAGATGTGTACTGTGTGTAATTGTGTGTGTGTCTTATCCAGGCAGGCTATCAATAAACTTTAGGGTTACCACGCTCACCCATGGGGTTACCACGCTCACCCATGGGGTTACCACGCTCACCCATGGGGTTACCACGCTCACCCATGGGGTTACCACGCTCACCCATGGGGTTACCACGCTCACCCATGGGGTTACCACTGTATAGACGGCTATTATTCTTTTATCATTCTTCTTTCGGTTGTTTACCATGTACCACTTTCTCTCTCTGTCCCCCTCTGGTTTTGTATCTGCCACTCTCTCATTTCCTGCACCCTACTTACTCTGTCGCTCTCTCTCAATTCAATTGAAAGGGCTTTACTGGCATGGGAAACATATGTTTACATTGCCAAAGCAAATGGAATAGACAATAAACAAAAGGGAAATAAACAATGGAAACATTAGTAAACATTACCCTCACAAAAGTTTAGAAGAATATAGACATTTCAAATGTTATAGTATTGGCTATGTACAGTTTTGTAACAATGTGCAAATAGTTGAACTATGAAAGGGAAAATAAATAAACAGATACATATACGTTGTATTTACAAAGTTATTTGTGTTCCACTGGTTGCCCCCCCCTCTCTCTCTCTCTCTCTCTCTCTCTCTCTCTCTCCCTCCCTCTCTCCCTCTCTCTCCTTCTCCCTCCCTCTCTCCCTCTCTCTCTCTCTCTCTCCCTCTCTCTCTCTCTCTCTCTCTCTCTCTCTCTCTCCCTGTCTCCTCTCACTCTTTCTACCTGTATCTTGCATAGCAGGGAGGGCTCCCCATCTTCTTATCCTCCCTCCCTCCTCTCCTCCTCCCCTCCCTCTCTTATCCTCCCTCTCTCTGGCTCTGAGTGGAACACACAGCAGGTCCACAGGGAATAATGAGAGTGAAGGCTTTTCCTCCTCGACTATTCTGCTGTTGCATGATTTAGAAGCAGGGGCGTATGCACACATGCATCACACACAGATAAGCATGCACACGCACACACACACATGCACACACACACACACACACACACACGGACACACATACACACACACATATACACACACACACACACACACACACACACACACACACACACACACACACACACACACACACACACACACACACACACACATACATACACACACACACACACACACACACACACACACACATACACACACACACACATACACACACACACACACACACACACACACACACACACACACACACACACACACACACACATACATACATACACCTACTCTTTCTGTTTTTCTTTCTCTTGCTCTTTTTCACACATACAATCAAATGATCTTTTCTGCCCTCACACACCCTTATTCTCTGACATTCTCACCCACACCCTCTCACACACACACTCAGAGGAGGGGATGTGGTGCTCTCATTGCATGCTGCATTGGTTTTCCCTCCATTATCCTGTGATTGGACGGTTAATGTTGCAGGAGTAGAGAAGAGACGAGAGAGCACTGCTCAGACCTTCACTCCACGTTCATCACTCACACACTCAACCAGACAGGACCCAACACTGTCCTACTGACTCACACACTCAACCAGACAGGACCCAACACTGTCCTACTGACTCACACACTCAACCAGACAGGACCCAACACTGTCCTACTGACTCACACACTCAACCAGACAGGACCCTACACTGTCCTACTGACTCACACACTCAACCAGACAGGACCCAACACTGTCCTACTGACTCACACACTCAACCAGACAGGACCCTACACTGTCCTACTGACTCACACACTCAACCAGACAGGACCCAACACTGTCCACTGTCCTCAACCAGACAGGACCCAACACTGTCCTCTGACTCACACACTCAACCAGACAGGACCCAACACTGTCCTACTGACTCACACACTCAACCAGACAGGACCCAACACTGACTCACACACTCAACCAGACAGGACCCAACACTGTCCTACTGACTCACACACTCAACCAGACAGGACCCAACACTGTCCTACTGACTCACACACTCAACCAGACAGGACCCAACACTGACTCACACACTCAACCAGACAGGACCCAACACTGTCCTACTGACTCACACACTCAACCAGACAGGACCCAACACTGTCCTACTGACTCACACACTCAACCAGACAGGACCCAACACTGTCCTACTGACACACACACACACACACACGCACACAAGTTGTGGACAGGGGAAGTAAAGATTTCCATATAGAGAGTATGTGTCTCTGTATGTGTGTGTGTGTGTGTGCGCGCGAGTGTGCGTGTTTGTGTGTGTGTGCGTGTGTTTGTGTTTGTGTGTGTGCGAGTGTGTGTGTGTGCGAGTGTGTGTGTTTGTGTGTGTGCGAGTGTGTGTGTTTGTGTGTGTGCGCGTGTGTGTTTGTGTGTGTGCGCGTGTGTGTTTGTGTGTGTGCGAGTGTGTGTGTGTGCGCGAGTGTGTGCGAGTGTGTGTGTTTGTGTGTGTGCGAGTGTGTGTGCTAGTGTGTGTGTTTGTGTGTGTGCAAGTGTGTGTGTTTGTGTGTGTGCGAGTTTGTGTGTGTGCGAGTGTGTGTGTGTGCGTGCGTGTGTGTGTTGGATATTGGATATGCATATTGGAGTAGAGAAGCTAGGATTTCTCCAGCTCATCCCTATAGGCCCAGTCTCAATCACATGAATCTCACACACTGCTGTTTAAACAAGAGGTCGACCGATTCATGGCCAATTAATTAGGGACAATTTCAAGTTTTCGTAACCATCAGTAATCAGCCTTTTTGGATGCCAATTATGGCCGATTACATTGCAGTCCACGAGGAGACTGCGTGGCAGGCTGACCACCTGTTACTCCACGAGGAGACTGCTGACCACCTGTTACTCCACGAGGAGACTGCTGACCACCTGTTACTCCACGAGGAGACTGCTGACCACCTGTTACTCCACGAGGAGACTGCGTGGCAGGCTGACCACCTGTTACTCCACGAGGAGACTGCGTGGCAGGCTGACCACCTGTTACTCCACGAGGAGACTGCGTGGCAGGCTGACCACCTGTTACTCCACGAGGAGACTGCTGACCACCTGTTACTCCACGAGGAGACTGCGTGGCAGGCTGACCACCTGTTACTTCACGAGGAGACTGCTGACCACCTGTTACTCCACGAGGAGACTGCTGACCACCTGTTACTCCATGAGGAGACTGCGTGGCAGGCTGACCACCTGTTACTCCACGAGGAGACTGCTGACCACCTGTTACTCCACGAGGAGACTGCGTGGCAGGCTGACCACCTGTTACTCCACGAGGAGACTGCTGACCACCTGTTACTCCACGAGGAGACTGCTGACCACCTGTTACTCCACGAGGAGACTGCGTGGCAGGCTGACCACCTGTTACTCCACGAGGAGACTGCTGACCACCTGTTACTCCACGAGGAGACTGCTGACCACCTGTTACTCCACGAGGAGACTGCTGACCACCTGTTACTCCACGAGGAGACTGCTGACCACCTGTTACTCCACGAGGAGACTGCGTGGCAGGCTGACCGCCTGTTACTCCACGAGGAGACTGCGTGGCAGGCTGACCGCCTGTTACTCCACGAGGAGACTGCGTGGCAGGCTGACCGCCTGTTACTCCACGAGGAGACTGCTGACCACCTGTTACTCCACGAGGAGACTGCTGACCACCTGTTACTCCACGAGGAGACTGCTGACCACCTGTTACTCCACGAGGAGACTGCGTGGCAGGCTGACCACCTGTTACTCCACGAGGAGACTGCGTGGCAGGCTGACCACCTGTTACTCCACGAGGAGACTGCTGACCACCTGTTACTCCACGAGGAGACTGCGTGGCAGGCTGACCACCTGTTACTCCACGAGGAGACTGCGTGGCAGGCTGACCACCTGTTACTCCACGAGGAGACTGCGTGGCAGGCTGACCACCTGTTACTCCACGAGGAGACTGCGTGGCAGGCTGACCACCTGTTACTCCACGAGGAGACTGCGTGGCAGGCTGACCACCTGTTACTCCACGAGGAGACTGCGTGGCAGGCTGACCACCTGTTACTCCACGAGGAGAGGAGACTGCGTGGCAGGCTGACCACCTGTTACTCTACGAGGAGACTGCGTGGCAGGCTGACTACCTGTTACTCTATGAGGAGACTGCGTGGCAGGCTGACCACCTGTTACTCCACGAGGAGACTGCGTGGCAGGCTGACCACCTGTTACTCTACGAGGAGACTGCGTGGCAGGCTGACCACCTGTTACTCCACGAGGAGACTGCGTGGCAGGCTGACCACCTGTTACTCCACGAGGAGACTGCGTGGCAGGCTGACCACCTGTTACTCCACGAGGAGACTGTGTGGCAGGCTGACCACCTGTTACTCCACGAGGAGACTGCGTGGCAGGCTGACCACATGTTACGCGAGTGCAGCGTCAAAAGGACCTTGTGGCTACAAGGAGCCAAGGTAAGTTGCTAGCTAGCATTAAACTTATCTTATAAAAAACAATCAATCTTCACATAATCACTACACATGGTTGATGATATTACTAGTGTCCTCTCATGCCCAGAGAGAGGCCTGTTCCTTGATAGGGAGTTAGGGCCTTTAGGCCTGTATGTGTCCTCTTATGCCCAGAGAGAGGCCTGTTCCTACTAGCTTGTCCTGCGTTGCAGGGTATCGGTATCGGCGTTGAAAAATCATAATCGGTTGACGTCTAGTTTAAACCATGACCTAATACACAGTGTTGTACTTATTCCATTACTATGATATATAAGAGTGGATAGAATGTCCTAGTCTCTAGGAGCTGCAGTGCAGCATAGAATTATAGACATGAAAAACTGCCTACATTGCATAACCCCCAACCCCCCATAAACACACTTCCTGTTCTCCTCTTGGCTTCTTCTGACCATTATAGACCATCTGCGGCAGAACACGCACACATGCAGAGAGAGTCCGGTGTGCCAGCACTGTGCCACGTTTTGGTGAACACTTTGGCAGAGCACAACTTTATATCATTCAGAGAATGACAGAAGAGTTAGAGAGGGAAGAGGGAGAGAGACACCCTATATCATTCAGAGAATGACAGAAGAGTTAGAGAGGGAAGAGGGAGAGAGACACCCTATATCATTCAGAGAATGACAGAAGAGTTAGAGAGGGAAGAGGGAGAGAGACACCCTATATCATTCAGAGAATGACAGAAGAGTTAGGGAGGGAAGAGGGAGAGAGACACCCTATATCATTCAGAGAATGACAGAAGAGTTAGAGAGGGAAGAGGGAGAGAGACACCCTATATCATTCAGAGAATGACAGAAGAGTTAGGGAGGGAAGAGGGAGAGAGACACCCTATATCATTCAGAGAATGACAGAAGAGTTAGAGAGGGAAGAGGGAGAGAGACACCCTATATCATTCAGAAAATGACAGAAGAGTTAGAGAGGGAAGAGGGAGAGAGACACCCTATATCATTCAGAGAATGACAGAAGACAGAGTTAGAGAGGGAAGAGGGAGAGAGCAACTGAGTAGAGGGAGAAGATGGAGAGAGCAGAGAGGAGAGGTTCTGTGTTGGGTTGCCAGGCAACCAGGCTTTGTGCGGTATGCGGGGCAAGGGGGTGAGAGGAGAGGAGGAGGGGAAGGAAAGGAAAGGAGAGAGGATGTCATGTCTCCACAGTGAGAAGAAATGTCAGGTTGATGGAGAGACAGGTGAAGATGGCTACTTCCTCCTCTTTTGCTATGGAGAGTAGTAAACACAATCACACAATCACAGTGGATGAAGCTGGTCCCAGCAGGTCCTGTATTGTCACTGGAGGACCATTGTAAACAAAAGCTAGCATCATTATTAGGACTGAGGACAACACAGAGGATGACTCACTGTGGCCGGTATTCAATCCCATGTGTTCGCATTCACAGTAAAAGTGGCATATGTCAACTCAATAAAAATAAAGCGCAATCGGATTGAAACCCGGCCTATGGTGTCATTTCCCAGACAGGCTGTGTACAGGTACAGTTCATCTCTATCTGTAAATAGTACACCCGACTACCTCATCCCCATATTATTTCTTACCCTCTTGCTCTTTGCAACCCAGTATCTCTACTCCACATCATCATCTGCACATATATCACTCCAGTATTAATGCTAAATTGTAATTATTTTCGCCTCTAGGCCCTATTTATTGCCTACCTCCCTACTCTTCTACATTTTCACACACTGAACATAGATCTTTCTATTTTTTTTTAAATGTTGTGTTATTGACTGTATGTTTGTTTATGTGTAACTCTGTGTTGTTGTTTTTGTCGCACTGCCTTGCTTTATCTTGGCCAGGTCGCAGTTGTAAAATGAGAACTTGTTCTCAACCGTCTCCTCTCTCTCTCTCTCTCTCCTCTTTCTCTCTCTCTCCTCTTTCTCTCTTTCTCTCCTCTTTCTTTCTCTCTCTCTCTCCTCTTTCTCTCTCTCTCCTCTCTCTCTTTCTCCCTCCCTTTTTCTCCCTCTCCCTCTCCTCCTTTCTCTCTCTCCCTCTCCCTCTCCCTCTCCTCCTTTCTCTCTCTCCCTCTCCCTCTCCCTCTCCTCCTTTTCCCTCTCTCTCTCCTATCTCTCTCCCTCTCTCTCCCTCTCCCTCTCCTTTTCTTTCTCCCTCTCCTCTTTCTCTCTCTCTCTCTCCCTCCCTCTCCTCTTTCTCTCTCTCCCTATCCTCTTTCTCTCTCTCCTTCTCCTCTTTCTTTCTCTCTGTCCCTCTCCTCCTTTCTCTTTCTCTCTCCCTCTCCTCTTTCTCTCTCTCTCTCTCTCTCGATCCTCCCTCTAGCTGATCTCTAGTGATGCAGACGGAGCCATACAGAGAGCGGGTCGTTTCCGAGTGGAGAATGGCTCATCAGATGAGGTGAGGACCCCTACACGCACCCACATACACACACTCACTGGTCTATAGTTATTTATTTGGATCTACAATGACGCATGCAATTACACACACATACAAACACACACAGACATAGGACGTATGGGGATGTGGTGATGTGTGTGTGTGTGTGTGTGTGTGTGTGTGTGTGTGTGTGTGTGTGTGTGTGTGTGTGTGTGTGTGTGTGTGTGTGTGTGTGTGTGTGTGTGTGGTCATGAGCTGGTGAACAATTAAACAGTAAAAACTATGTCTTTGGATCAACCCCCAAAATAAATACTTTACGCTTCCAAATGTTATTACATCCCAACGCTGAAAACTGTTACTACCTCCCAATGCTGAAAACTGTTACTACCTCCCAACGCTGAAAACTGTTACTACCTCCCAACGCTGAAAAATGTTACTACCTCCCAACGCTGAAAAATGTTACTACCTCCCAACGCTGAAAACTGTTACTACCTCCCAACGCTGAAAACTGTTACTACCTCCCAATGCTGAAAACTGTTACTACCTCCCAATGCTGAAAAATGTTACTACCTCCCAACGCTGAAAACTGTTACTACCTCCCAATGCTGAAAACTGTTACTACCTCCCAATGCTGAAAACTGTTACTACCTCCCAATGCTGAAAAATGTTACTACCTCCCAACGCTGAAAATGTTACTACCTCCCAACGCTGAAAACTGTTACTACCTCCCAATGCTGAAAAATGTTACTACCTCCCAACGCTGAAAAATGTTACTACCTCCCAACGCTGAAAACTGTTACTACCTCCCAATGCTGAAAACTGTTACTACCTCCCAACGCTAAAAACTGTTACTACCTCAATGCTGAAAACTGTTACTACCTCCCAACGCTGAAAAATGTTACTACATCCCAACGCTCCAAATGTTACTACCTCCCAACGCTGAAAACTGTTTTTACCTCCCAACGCTAAAAACTGTTACTACCTCCCAACTCTGAAAATGTTACTACCTCCCAACGCTGAAAAATGTTACTACCTCCCAACGCTGAAAACTGTTACTACCTCCCAATGCTGAAAACTGTTACTACCTCCCAACGCTGAAAACTGTTACTACCTCCCAACGCTGAAAACTGTTACTACCTCCCAACGCTGAAAACTGTTTTTACCTCCCAACGCTAAAAACTGTTACTACCTCCCAACGCTGAAAACTGTTTTTACCTCCCAACGCTAAAAACTGTTACTACCTCCCAACGCTGAAAAATGTTACTACATCCCAACGCTGAAAAATGTTACTACATCCCAACGCTGAAAACTGTTACTACCTCCCAATGCTGAAAACTGTTACTACCTCCCAATGCTGAAAACTGTTACTACCTCCCAACGCT
Organism: Oncorhynchus tshawytscha; assembly: GCF_018296145.1. Lineage (NCBI taxonomy): Eukaryota > Metazoa > Chordata > Actinopteri > Salmoniformes > Salmonidae > Oncorhynchus > Oncorhynchus tshawytscha. The sequence continues at coordinate 35,724,925 of NC_056448.1, forward strand.
TCCAAATGTTACTACATCCCAACGCTGAAAACTGTTACTACCTCCCAATGCTGAAAACTGTTACTACCTCCCAACTCTGAAAAATGTTACTACCTCCCAATGCTGAAAACTGTTACTACCTCCCAATGCTGAAAACAGTTACTACCTCCCAACTCTGAAAAATGTTACTACCTCCCAATGCTGAAAACTGTTACTACCTCCCAATGCTGAAAACAGTTACTACCTCCCAATGCTGAAAACTGTTACTACCTCCCAACGCTTCCAAATGTTACTACATCCCAACGCTGAAAACTGTTACTACCTCCCAATGCTGAAAACTGTTACTACCTCCCAACTCTGAAAAATGTTACTACCTCCCAATGCTGAAAACTGTTACTACCTCCCAATGCTGAAAACAGTTACTACCTCCCAACGCTGAAACTGTTTTTACCTCCCAACGCTGAAAAATGTTACTACCTCCCAACGCTGAAAAATGTTACTACCTCCCAACGCTGAAAAACGTTACTACCTCCCAATGCTACCAGATGTTACTACCTCCCAATGCTTCCAAATGTTACTACCTCCTAACGCTTCCAAATGTTACTACCTCCCAACGCTACCAAATGTTACTACCTCCCAACGCTACCAAATGTTACTACCTCCCAACGGTACCAAATGTTACTACCTCCCAACGCTACCAAATGTTACTACCTCCCAACGCTTCCAAATGTTACTACCTCCCAACGCTGAAAACTGTTTTTACCTCCCAACGCTAAAAATGTTACTACCTCCCAACGCTGAAAAATGTTACTACATCCCAACGCTTCCAAATGTTACTACCTCCCAACGCTGAAAACTGTTTTTACCTCCCAACGCTAAAAACTGTTACTACCTCCCAACGCTGAAAAATGTTACTACATCCCAACGCTGAAAAATGTTACTACATCCCAACGCTGAAAACTGTTACTACCTCCCAATGCTGAAAACTGTTACTACCTCCCAATGCTGAAAACTGTTACTACCTCCCAACGCTTCCAAATGTTACTACATCCCAACGCTGAAAACTGTTACTACCTCCCAATGCTGAAAACTGTTACTACCTCCCAACTCTGAAAAATGTTACTACCTCCCAATGCTGAAAACTGTTACTACCTCCCAATGCTGAAAACAGTTACTACCTCCCAACTCTGAAAAATGTTACTCCCTCCAAATGCTGAAAACTGTTACTACCTCCCAATGCTGAAAACAGTTACTACCTCCCAATGCTGAACACTGTTACTACCTCCCAACGCTTCCAAATGTTACTACATCCCAACGCTGAAAACTGTTACTACCTCCCAATGCTGAAAACTGTTACTACCTCCCAACTCTGAAAAATGTTACTACCTCCCAATGCTGAAAACTGTTACTACCTCCCAATGCTGAAAAATGTTACTACCTCCCAACGCTGAAAAATGTTACTACCTCCCAACGCTGAAAACTGTTACTACCTCCCAATGCTGAAAACTGTTACTACCTCCCAATGCTGAAAAATGTTACTACCTCCCAACGCTGAAAAATGTTACTACCTCCCAACGCTGAAAACTGTTACTACCTCCCAATGCTGAAAAATGTTACTACCTCCCAACGCTGAAAAATGTTACTACCTCCCAACGCTGAAAACTGTTACTACCTCCCAATGCTGAAAACTGTTACTACCTCCCAACGCTAAAAACTGTTACTACCTCCCAATGCTGAAAACTGTTACTACCTCCCAACGCTGAAAAATGTTACTACATCCCAACGCTTCCAAATGTTACTACCTCCCAACGCTGAAAACTGTTTTTACCTCCCAACGCTAAAAACTGTTACTACCTCCCAACTCTGAAAAATGTTACTACCTCCCAACGCTGAAAAATGTTACTACCTCCCAACGCTGAAAACTGTTACTACCTCCCAATGCTGAAAACTGTTACTACCTCCCAACGCTGAAAACTGTTACTACCTCACAACGCTGAAAACTGTTACTACCTCCCAACGCTGAAAACTGTTTTTACCTCCCAACGCTAAAAACTGTTACTACCTCCCAACGCTGAAAACTGTTTTTACCTCCCAACGCTAAAAACTGTTACTACCTCCCAACGCTGAAAAATGTTACTACATCCCAACGCTGAAAAATGTTACTACATCCCAACGCTGAAAACTGTTACTACCTCCCAATGCTGAAAACTGTTACTACCTCCCAATGCTGAAAACTGTTACTACCTCCCAACGCTTCCAAATGTTACTACATCCCAACGCTGAAAACTGTTACTACCTCCCAATGCTGAAAACTGTTACTACCTCCCAACTCTGAAAAATGTTACTACCTCCCAATGCTGAAAACTGTTACTACCTCCCAATGCTGAAAACAGTTACTACCTCCCAACTCTGAAAAATGTTACTACCTCCCAATGCTGAAAACTGTTACTACCTCCCAATGCTGAAAACAGTTACTACCTCCCAATGCTGAAAACTGTTACTACCTCCCAACGCTTCCAAATGTTACTACATCCCAACGCTGAAAACTGTTACTACCTCCCAATGCTGAAAACTGTTACTACCTCCCAACTCTGAAAAATGTTACTACCTCCCAATGCTGAAAACTGTTACTACCTCCCAATGCTGAAAACAGTTACTACCTCCCAACGCTGAAACTGTTTTTACCTCCCAACGCTGAAAAATGTTACTACCTCCCAACGCTGAAAAATGTTACTACCTCCCAACGCTGAAAAACGTTACTACCTCCCAATGCTACCAGATGTTACTACCTCCCAATGCTTCCAAATGTTACTACCTCCCAACGCTTCCAAATGTTACTACCTCCCAACGCTACCAAATGTTACTACCTCCTACCAAACGCTACCAAATGTTACTACCTCCCCAACGCTACCAAATGTTAATACCTCCCAACGGTACCAAATGTTACTACCTCCCAACGCTACCAAATGTTACTACCTCCCAACGCTTCCAAATGTTACTACCTCCCAACGCTGAAAACTGTTTTTACCTCCCAACGCTAAAACTGTTACTACCTCCCAACGCTGAAAAATGTTACTACATCCCAACGCTTCCAAATGTTACTACCTCCCAACGCTGAAAACTGTTTTTACCTCCCAACGCTAAAAACTGTTACTACCTCCCAACGCTGAAAAATGTTACTACCTCCCAACGCTGAAAACTGTTACTACCTCCCAATGCTGAAAACTGTTACTACCTCCCAATGCTGAAAACTGTTACTACCTCCCAACGCTTCCAAATGTTACTACATCCCAACGCTGAAAACTGTTACTACCTCCCAATGCTGAAAACTGTTACTACCTCCCAACTCTGAAAAATGTTACTACCTCCCAATGCTGAAAACTGTTACTACCTCCCAATGCTGAAAACAGTTACTACCTCCCAACTCTGAAAAATGTTACTCCCTCCAAATGCTGAAAACTGTTACTACCTCCCAATGCTGAAAACAGTTACTACCTCCCAATGCTGAACACTGTTACTACCTCCCAACGCTTCCAAATGTTACTACATCCCAACGCTGAAAACTGTTACTACCTCCCAATGCTGAAAACTGTTACTACCTCCCAACTCTGAAAAATGTTACTACCTCCCAATGCTGAAAACTGTTACTACCTCCCAATGCTGAAAACAGTTACTACCTCCCAACGCTGAAACTGTTTTTACCTCCCAACGCTGAAAAATGTTACTACCTCCCAACGCTGAAAACTGTTACTACCTCCCAATGCTGAAAACTGTTACTACCTCCCAACGCTGAAAACTGTTACTACCTCCCAACGCTGAAAACTGTTACTACCTCACAACGCTGAAAACTGTTACTACCTCCCAACGCTGAAAACTGTTTTTACCTCCCAACGCTAAAAACTGTTACTACCTCCCAACGCTGAAAACTGTTTTTACCTCCCAACGCTAAAAACTGTTACTACCTCCCAACGCTGAAAAATGTTACTACATCCAAACGCTTCCAAATGTTACTACCTCCCAACGCTGAAAACTGTTTTTACCTCCCAACGCTAAAAACTGTTACTACCTCCCAACGCTGAAAAATGTTACTACATCCCAATGCTGAAAAATGTTACTACATCCCAACGCTGAAAACTGTTACTACCTCCCAATGCTGAAAACTGTTACTACCTCCCAACTCTGAAAAATGTTACTACCTCCCAATGCTGAAAACTGTTACTACCTCCCAATGCTGAAAACAGTTACTACCTCCCAACGCTGAAACTGTTTTTACCTCCCAACGCTGAAAAATGTTACTACCTCCCAACGCTGAAAACTGTTACTACCTCCCAATGCTGAAAACTGTTACTACCTCCCAACGCTGAAAACTGTTACTACCTCCCAACGCTGAAAACTGTTACTACCTCACAACGCTGAAAACTGTTACTACCTCCCAACGCTGAAAACTGTTTTTACCTCCCAACGCTAAAAACTGTTACTACCTCCCCAACGCTGAAAACTGTTTTTACCTCCCAACGCTAAAAACTGTTACTACCTCCCAACGCTGAAAATGTTACTACATCCAAACGCTTCCAAATGTTACTACCTCCCAACACTGAAAACTGTTTTTACCTCCCAATGCTAAAAACTGTTACTACCTCCCAACGCTGAAAAATGTTACTACATCCCAACGCTGAAAAATGTTACTACATCCCAACGCTGAAAACTGTTACTACCTCCCAATGCTGAAAACTGTTACTACCTCCCAATGCTGAAAACTGTTACTACCTCCCAACGCTTCCAAATGTTACTACATCCCAACGCTGAAAACTGTTACTACCTCCCAATGCTGAAAACTGTTACTACCTCCCAACTCTGAAAAATGTTACTACCTCCCAATGCTGAAAACTGTTACTACCTCCCAATGCTGAAAACAGTTACTACCTCCCAACTCTGAAAAATGTTACTACCTCCCAATGCTGAAAACTGTTACTACCTCCCAATGCTGAAAACAGTTACTACCTCCCAATGCTGAAAACTGTTACTACCTCCCAACGCTTCCAAATGTTACTACATCCCAACGCTGAAAACTGTTACTACCTCCCAATGCTGAAAACTGTTACTACCTCCCAACTCTGAAAAATGTTACTACCTCCCAATGCTGAAAACTGTTACTACCTCCCAATGCTGAAAACAGTTACTACCTCCCAACGCTGAAACTGTTTTTACCTCCCAACGCTGAAAAATGTTACTTCCTCCCAACGCTGAAAAATGTTACTACCTCCCAACGCTGAAAAACGTTACTACCTCCCAATGCTACCAGATGTTACTACCTCCCAATGCTTCCAAATGTTACTACCTCCCAACGCTTCCAAATGTTACTACCTCCCAACGCTACCAAATGTTACTACCTCCCAACGGTACCAAATGTTACTACCTCCCAACGCTACCAAATGTTACTACCTCCCAACGCTGAAAACTGTTTTTACCTCCCAACGCTAAAAACTGTTACTACCTCCCAACGCTGAAAAATGTTACTACATCCCAACGCTTCCAAATGTTACTACCTCCCAACGCTGAAAACTGTTTTTACCTCCCAACGCTAAAAACTGTTACTACCTCCCAACGCTGAAAAATGTTACTACATCCCAACGCTGAAAAATGTTACTACATCCCAACGCTGAAAACTGTTACTACCTCCCAATGCTGAAAACTGTTACTACCTCCCAATGCTGAAAACTGTTACTACCTCCCAACGCTTCCAAATGTTACTACCTCCCAACGCTGAAAAATGTTACTACCTCCCAATGCTGAAAACTGTTACTACCTCCCAATGCTGAAAACAGTTACTACCTCCCAATGCTGAAAACTGTTACTACCTCCCAATGCTGAAAACAGTTACTACCTCCCAACTCTGAAAAATGTTACTACCTCCAAATGCTGAAAACTGTTACTACCTCCCAATGCTGAAAACAGTTACTACCTCCCAATGCTGAACACTGTTACTACCTCCCAACGCTTCCAAATGTTACTACATCCCAACGCTGAAAACTGTTACTACCTCCCAATGCTGAAAACTGTTACTACCTCCCAACTCTGAAAAATGTTACTACCTCCCAATGCTGAAAACTGTTACTACCTCCCAATGCTGAAAACAGTTACTACCTCCCAACGCTGAAACTGTTTTTACCTCCCAACGCTGAAAAATGTTACTAACTCCCAACGCTGAAAAATGTTACTACCTCCCAACGCTGAAAAACGTTACTACCTCCCAATGCTACCAGATGTTACTACCTCCCAATGCTTCCAAATGTTACTACCTCCCAACGCTTCCAAATGTTACTACCTCCCAACGCTACCAAATGTTACTACCTCCCAACGCTACCAAATGTTACTACCTCCCAACGCTACCAAATGTTACTACCTCCCAACGCTGAGAAATGTTACTACCTCCCAACGCTGGAAAATGTTACTACCTCCCAACGCTGAGAAATGTTACTACCTCCCAACGCTGAGAAATGTTACTACCTCCCAACGTTGAAAAATGTTACTACCTCCCAACGTTGAAAAATGTTACTACCTCCCAACGCTGAGAAATGTTACTACCTCCCAACGCTGAAAATGTTACTGCCTCCCAACGTTGAAAAATGTTACTACCTCCCAACGCTGAGAAATGTTACTACCTCCCAACGCTGAGAAATGTTACTACCTCCCAACGTTGAAAAATGTTACTACCTCCCAACGCTGAGAAATGTTACTACATCCCAACGCTGAGAAATGTTACTACCTCCCAACGTTGAAAAATGTTACTACCTCCCAACGTTGAAAAATGTTACTACCTCCCAACGCTGAAAATGTTACTGCCTCCCAATGCTACCAAATGTTACTACCTCCCAATGCTTCCAAATGTTACTACCTCCCAACGCTTCCAAATGTTACTACCTCCCAACGCTTCCAAATGTTACTACCTCCCAACGCTTCCAAATGTTACTACCTCCCAACGCTGAAACATGTTACTACCTCCCAACGTTGAAAAATGTTACTACCTCCCAACGTTGAAAAATGTTACTACCTCCCAACGTTGAAAAATGTTACTACCTCCCAACGCTGAGAAATGTTACTACCTCCCAACGCTGAGAAATGTTACTACCTCCCAACGTTGAAAAATGTTACTACCTCCCAACGTTGAAAAATGTTACTACCTCCCAACGTTGAAAAATGTTACTACCTCCCAACGCTGAGAAATGTTACTACCTCCCAACGCTGAAAATGTTACTGCCTCCCAACGTTGAAAAATGTTACTACCTCCCAACGCTGAGAAATGTTACTACCTCCCAACGCTGAGAAATGTTACTACCTCCCAACGTTGAAAAATGTTACTACCTCCCAACGCTGAGAAATGTTACTACCTCCCAACGCTGAGAAATGTTACTACCTCCCAACGTTGAAAAATGTTACTACCTCCCAACGTTGAAAAATGTTACTACCTCCCAACGCTGAAAATGTTACTGCCTCCCAATGCTACCAAATGTTACTACCTCCCAACGCTACCAAATGTTACTACCTCCCAATGCTACCAAATGTTACTACCTCCCAACGTTGAAAAATGTTACTACCTCCCAACGCTTCCAAATGTTACTGCCTCCCAATGCTACCAAATGTTACTACCTCCCAACGCTACCAAATGTTACTACCGCTACCAAATGTTACTACCTCCCAACGCTACCAAATGTTACTACCTCCCAATGCTAGCAAATGTTACTACCTCCCAACGCTAGCAAATGTTACTACCTCCCAACGCTTCCAAATGTTACTACCTCCCAATGCTACCAAATGTTACTACCTCCCAACGCTTCCAAATGTTACTACCTCCCAATGCTACCAAATGTTACTACCTCCCAACGCTTCCAAATGTTACTACCTCCCAACGCTGAAAAATGTTACTACCTCCCAACATTGAAAAATGGTACTACCTCCCAACGCTGAAAAATGGTACTACCTCCCAACGCTTCCAAATGTTACTACCTCCCAACGCTTCCAAATGTTACTACCTCCCAACGCTGAAAAATGTTACTACCTCCCAACATTGAAAAATGGTACTACCTCCCAACGCTGAAAAATGGTACTACCTCCCAACTCTGAAAAATGTTACTACCTCCCAACGCTGAAAAATGTTACTACCTCCCAATGCTGAAAAATGTTACTACCTCCCAACGCTTCCAAATGTTACTACCTCCCAACGCTGAGAAATGTTACTATCTCCCAACACTGAAAAATGTTACTACCTCCCAACGCTTCCAAATGTTACTACCTCCTAACGCTTCCAAATGTTACTACCTCCCAACGCTGAAAAATGTTACTACCTCCCAACGCTGAAAAATGTTACTACCTCCCAATTCTGAAAAATCGATATCTATCAACAAAGGAGCTGATTGTGGACTTCAAGAAACAGCAGAGTGAGCACCCCCCTGTCCACATCGACGGGAACGCAGTGGAGAAGATGAAAAGCTTCATGTTCCTCGGCGTACACATCACTGACAATCTGAAATGGTCCACCCACACAGACATTGTGGTGATGAAGGAGCAACAACGCCTCTTCAACCTCAGGAAGCTGAAGAAATTTGGCTTGGTCCCTAAGACCCTCACAAACTTTTACAGATGCACAATTGAGAGCATCCTGTCGGGGGTGGAGCAGTCTGTCCAACACATCACCGGGGGCACACTGCCTGCCCTCCAGGACACCTACAGCACCCGATGTCACAGGAAGGCCAAAAAGATCCTCGAGGACATCAAACACCCGAGCTACTGCCTGTTCACCCCGCTATCATCCAGAAGGCGAGGTCAGTACAGGTACATCAAAGCTGGGACCGGGAGACTGAAAAACAGCTTCTATCTCAAGGCCATCAGAATGTTAAATAGCCATCACTAGCCGGCTACCACTCGGTTGCGCAACCCTGCATCTTAGAGGCTGCTGCCCTGTGTACATAGACATGGAATCCTTGATGATCTTCTTGGCCTTCCTGTGACATCCTAATCTATTGATTTATTTTGACTGGGAATACAGTTGACTGGGAATGCATATGTTGGTCACAGATTTAAAAAAAGGTATAGGCATGGATCAGAAAGCCAGTCAGTATCTGGTGTGACCATGCACACACACACACACACACACACACATGCAGTGTGACACATATCCTTCGCATAGAGTTGATCAGGCTTGTAAGAATATTTTAAGACACAACGCAGAGGACTAAAGGTGAAGAGGGAATTAACAATCAATGGAAATAGTTGTTTTTCTGTAATAGGGAATTGTTGATTAATGGGTCAGAGACATGGGAGGAATTTCAGTCCAGGACTCATAGCTACATGTGACAAGTTCTCATTGGTTCAAATTGAGCCTGAAATGGGATACTTGTTATCTGGCCATTGGCCCAATTTTATTGCCAGGAATTCTAATTGTTCATCCACAGGCTAGGGTTGGGTATTATAAATTACATCCTGTCACTTAGTTCTGTGGAGAATCACTGAGGAGAAGGAAGAAGGAACATCTGTCATCTACTTCCCAGCATAACAACTATGATTTGTTCACTTTGAATAAGCCTATTTTTCTCCCCCTGATTTGCTTTGGGGAGTGTGTTATTGAAGGATAAGATCAACAGGCTGTTCATTGTGGCCTGTGGAATGTCCTACTACTTTCCAATGGCTGTGCGAAGTTGCTGGATATTGGCGGGAACTGGAACACACTGCCAAAGATTTTTGTATCTAAACCAAGATAGACCACAGCCTGCCATCTCCAACGTGAACAAATGAGTCATAGTGGGCAGAACAAGCAAGGAGGTGGGCAGAGCCAAGCACGATCTAGCAAGATCCCATTGGCCCATTCTAGCATACGTCTGCATATTTCAGGTAGGGAATGCCTACTCTGGCAAAGTCGACAAAACTTAGTCCACTCTGTTCATAACAGATGGTTGTTTTTAGAACAGAAAACTGTATTAAGATCAAATGTTTCAGCGATGACAAAATGTGCAGAATGTCGGCCAAAATCCATCTCCTTCCATCTTCTCCCACTGACGGACACTGGGCTTCCTCTCATTACCATATATGGTAGTAAGTGGAAACGTCAAGTGGATGCTTCACATTTATACATCTGGTGAAATATCTGTCTCATTGTTCTATCTGTGACACTGTCGTACACGTCGATCCACAGCATCCAAAACATGCTCAATAGGTGACATATCTGGTGACTATGCAGGCCATAGAAGAACTGGGACATTTTCAGCTTCTAGGAATTGTGTACAGATCATTGCGACATGGGGCCGTGCATTATAATGCTGAAACATGAGGTGATGGCGGCGGATGAATGGTACGACAATGGGCCTCAGGATCTCTTCACGGTATCTCTGTGCATTCAAATTGCCATCAATATAATGCAATTGTGTTGGTTGTCCGTAGCTTGAGCCTGCCCATTCCATAACCCCACCAGCACCATGTTCACAACGTTGACATCAGCAACTTGTTTCTATCTGTCTTCCACCCACTTGCACACACAACACCATACATGCTGTCTGCCATCTGACCGTGACAGTAGAAACAGGGATTCATCCGTGAAGTGCCCACTTCTCCGGGGAGCCAGTGGCCATTGAAGGTGAGCATTTGCCCACTGAAGTCGGTTACAACACCAAACTGTAGTCAGGTCAATACCCTGGTGAGGACAACGAACATGCAGATGAGCTTCCCCGAGACTGTTTCTGACAGTTTGTGCCAAAATTCTTTGGTTGTGCAAACCCACAGTTTCGTCAGCAATGCAGGTGGCTGGTCTCAGACGATCCCGCTGGTGAAGAAGCCAGATTTGAAGGTCCTGGGCTGGCGTAGTTATATGTGGTCTGTAGACATCCGTGGTGCACCTGTGTAATAATCATGATGTTTAATCAGTTTCTTGATATGCCACACCTGTCAGATAGATGGATTATCTTGGCAAAGTAGAAATGCTCACTAACATGGATGTAAACACATTTCTGGGATCTTTAATTTCAGACCAACACTTTACATGTTGCATTTATATTTTTGTTCAGTGTAGCTTCTCCTCTTCTCTCTCTCTTTTTGTCGTTCCTCTCCATCGAGAGAATGGGCGAAGAGAACAACAAAACAGCAACACTTTTGTCTTCATTTATATTTTATCACTATCCCCTCCATCGCCTTCATGTTCATGCCCTAACATGCACCAGACATGACAGTGTGCA